>NC_044391.1:5124285-5448571 GCF_006542625.1 Nomascus leucogenys
TTTTTTAGATCTGAGGGAGAAAAATGCCAATGTACTTTATCATTCCAGTTCGACTAATATTGAGCCTCAAGTTCAATAGGCACAAGCAATGTAAATTAGGCTCAAGCAATGTAAATTAGTGGGCCTTCTTGACCTCAGTGCAATGGGATAACCTTAAAACTCAAAGCCGTTGGGACACAATCTATAAAGTGGTCTACATCAAAATAGTAATGTTGGAGTTTGTAATCTTGAGGTCCTTCTCTGGTGACAGCCACACTAACCTCTGTTTTTCCCTATCCAACAATTAATTTTGACTAAGGATTATTGATTAAAACATGCTTTTTAGTCATCAGGGCTTTAAAAAGGGAGGCCACATATATGCTATTAAATGTGTACAGTAACTCCATCCTTTCCAATAGCAGAGCTGAGATGAAGCCCCAAGCTTTCCAGTCCTGCTCCTGGCCTTGTGTCAGCTGGCCACATAAGGGGACAACGCCTGCTTCAAGTGGGCTGTCAAGTGTTTCTACTCTGAGCTAAATGGCAACCCTCCTCTGAGCCCTTCCACTGTCTTCACATCTTATCGTGGTCATCTAAGTTCATTCCCACTCCCACTTCATCCTGCTACCACACAGATCATTAGATACCAAGAAGTTGCCACTATGGAATTGCTCCTGCAACTCCCCACATTCCACAGGTTTCCTGACCTTTTCTCAATGCAATTCACCTATCCTGTGTCCTGTTCCCCCAGAGCCAACCTCGATGGCTTGAAAAGTGAAAAGGAGCTAACAACAAGGATTTGTCATAGTGTCATGCATGTCTGAGCCCCTCCTGGAGAGGAGAGGCCTTTCTTACATGCATTGGGTCAAAGCAGGGATGATGGGAATTTGGGGTGACAGTTTATTTCAGAGGAGATGCATGTGAGCAGAGCGACTTTTCTTAGTGCACCTCCTATCAACATGGATGGGCAATGGATTGCAATGTGGCAAACAAGCAGGGGAACCAGGAGTCTGTCTCAAGTCCCACAGCTTGGCCATCATGTCACTTTCTCTCTCTTACGCAAGTTCTCTGCATTAGCTTCCCAGGGCTGCCATGCTAATTTCCGTAGCCTGGGTGACTTAAAACAACACAAATCTATTTTCTTACGGTTCAAGAGGATAGAAGTCTGAGATCAAGGTGTGAGTAGGGCCATTTTTCCCTTGGAAGACTTCAGGGAAAAACCCATCCTTGCTTCTTCTTAGCTTCTCATGGTTGCTGGGAATTCCTGGTATTCCTTAATTTACAGCTGTATGACTCCAATTGCTCCAATTTCTTCCTTTATTGTCACACGGCTGTTTTCTCTCTGTATGGGTTACTGTCTCCAAATTTCTCTCTTCTTATAAGGACATCAATCTTTGGATTAGAGCCCAACTTAATCCAGTGTGACTCCATTTAAATCAATTATATCTGCAAAGATCTAATTTTCAAATGAGGTCACAGTCACAAGTATTGGGGATTAGGACTTTTGGGGGACACAACCCACAATGTCCTCTGAATATATATATATATATATCCTCCCATATATATATCTATATCCTCCCATATATATATATATATCCTCCCATATATATATATATCATCCCACATATATATCCCCTCCCATATATATATATCCTCCCATATATATATTGAATATATATAGTATATATATAGAATATATATAGAATATATATAGAATATATAGAATATATATAGAATATGTAGAATATATAGAATATATGTAGAATATATAGAATATATATAGAATATATAGTATATATAGAATATATATAGAATATATATAGAATATATAGTATATATAGAATATATATATAGAATATATATAGAATATATATATAGAATATATATATAGAATATATATAGAATATATATATAGAATATATATATAGAATATATATAGAATATATATAGAATATATATATAGAATATATATAGAATATGTATATAGAATATATATATAGAATATATATAGAATATGTATATAGAATATATATATAGAATATATATAGAATATGTATATAGAATATATATATAGAATATATATAGAATATGTATATAGAATATATATAGAATATATAGAGAGAATATATATAGAATATATAGAGAGAATATATATAGAATATATATAGAATATATATAGTATATATAGAATTTATATAGAATATATATATAGTATATATAGAATATATATAGAATATATATAGAATATATATAGAATATATATATATTATATATATAGAATATATATAGTATATATAGAATATATATAGAATATATATATAGAATATATATAGAATATATATAGAATATATATATAGAATATATATATAGAATATATATAGAATATATATATAGAATATATATATAGAATATATATATAGAATATATATATAGAATATATATAGAATATATATATAGAATATATATAGAATATATATAGAATATATATAGAGAATATATAGAGATATATATAGTATATATAGAATATATATGGAATATATATAGAGAATATATATGGAATATATATAGAGAATATATATGGAATATATAGAGAATATATATATAGTATATATAGAGAGAATATATATAGAATATATATAGAATATATATATAGTATATATAGAATATATATAGAATATATATAGAATATATATATAGTATATATAGAATATATATAGAATATATATAGAATATATATATAGTATATATAGAATATATATATAGAATATATATATTCTATATATATATTCCATGTATCCCTTTATTCATGTGATTTTAAGCAATGAAAGCAAGACAGCTGTTACAGGATTTACCTTTCTAGATGGAAAAGGACAAGTAAGGTCTTAAACTCCATGTCAAGAAGGGGGCACAACAGAACAAAGTGTGCCTTGGTGGGCATCAGTCTTCTCTTTCTGCTGCGCAAGCTCCTGGTTCTGTCTTCTCTGTGCTGTGCCTTGTTCTGTGTGATCACAGTCCAGCAGTTAAAGAGGCACACTGGGCTTCCTCATTCTCAGCTGAATCCCTCGTCGCCACTTCTACCTATATGGGCAGGCTTAACAGGGGGTGACACTCCCGTGTTCCTTTTGTCAAACATCTTTTCTTCTCCTTAGCATACCACTGATCCACATTCTTCCAATCTCTTCTTGAGGTCTCAGACATCTTAGAAAGTCCTTACCTTCCAAATGTATTCCCACATCGACTCTTTCTCTTCCTTTCCACCCTTTACCTTAGTCCAGGCCACCAGCACCTCTTGCCCATCCTGCTGGCAGTAGTTGTCCAATGGGCCTGCCTGCTCTCCTGGTCTTCCCCCTCTATCACCCTAATCAGCCAGGGCGATCCTTCTAGAAGAGACACTGTACTATGTTTTTCCACTTCTCTGGACCATCAAGGGACTTTGCAAAGCATTGGAATAAACCCCAAAGTTCTCCCATGCCCCAAAGTTCTCCCATGGTCTACAAATCCCTTGGGGATCATGATCTGCCTGAGGACTACCTCTGACGTGTCATCTCCTACTACTCACCCCTTTGCTCATCCACACATACACCCTGGCCTCTGGCCTCTTCTCAAACTTGCCAAGCATGCATCTAACTGCACACCTTTGCACTTGCCATTTTCTCTGCCTAGAATATTCTTCTGCAGTGAAGTCAAATGGCTCAGTCTCTTGCTTCATTCACCCTGTTCAGTTATCACCTCTTTCCCTAGTCTCTTTCTCTTACCTGGCTTTAGTTTTCTGTATGGCCCTTACTATTATCTGGTCTTATAGGTATATTTGTACTTGTGGGCACCTTGATATAATCCCTGTAAAATACAAGGGTTCTTCATTTGGGGTCCATAGATCTCTACAAAGTGTGAGTAGAATTCAGGGGGGCTAAGGTAGGCTTAAAAATGACTCTTCCAAGATGTGCTCACTTCCGAATCCTCAGAATCTGTTCACGTTGCCTTATATGGAGAAATATGGGAAAAAGTTAAACATCTTTGGAGCACCAGCTTACCCTGGATTATTTGGGTGGGCTTTAATGCCATCACAAGTGTCCTCATGAGAGAGGGAGAGAAAGATTAGGCACACATACACATGTGCACACATGTGTGCACACACAGACACACGGAAAAGTAGGTGATGTGAAATTGGAGGCAGAGATCAGAGAGATGTGGCTATAAATCAAGGAACGCCTGCCTGCAGCCCCCAGAAGCTGTGAGAGGCAGAAAGCAGATTCTCTCCTGGCATCTCTGGAGGGAAGAAGGTCTTGCTAACACCTTGATTTTGAACTCTCAGCCTCCAGAACTGTGAGAGAATAAATGTCTATTATCTGAAGCCACCAAGTTTATGGTAACTTTTTATGGCAGCCACAGAAAATTAACACAGGGTCTGTGAACATGGATGGAAAAAGTTCTATCTTTATTTTAACGTATCTCTAATTGAAACTTAGCATTTCCTTCAATCATGAATGCAAGAAACAAAATGTAGTTTTAGTGGGATCTGTGATTTTGTCACCAATTGAAATCACAGATCCTTGCGTATCATAGGACAGACATTACAGAGACCTTGAAATATCATTGACACTTCCTGATACTTTGAAACTGCAGCGGTTATTAAGCCTATGCAATTTCTAGGTTATTAAGCCTGGATCTAGTCATTACAAAGTGTTAATAAAGGTATACATTAACACTAGACTACAGTTTTGGTTTTAAGTAGTTTGAGAAGTATTTTAAAAATATAATTGGTTACCTTTGTATTCTTATCTATCTTATTTTTTATATCAAAAACAGTCTAACAAAAGGCCCATAGACTTCATCAAAAAAAGTCAAAACTATCTGGGATGGATAATTGGTCCCAAATAGTGAAAGAAAGAAAGAAAGAAAGAAAGAAAGAAAGAAAGAAAGAACACATGAATAATTCTAGTATAATGTGCTCATTTTAAAGAGGGAAATTAAGGCCCAGAGAACTGAAATTGTCTGCGGTTATAGCAGCAGAGAAAAGACTAAAGCCATATCCTCTAGGGACCACTTTTGCTTGTATTGTATACTTCAAGATCAGTTTGGGTCCTGCTTCCTCTAGAAAACCTTGTGGAGAAACTTCACTCTCTACAGTTCGATCCCCTGCCTTGCTTTACCTGTTACCCCTTCTATACATCTTATCACTTGATTCCACTGAAGGCAGCCCTTTTGACATTCCATTTTGTGGTGTTCCCATCTGAGCTCAATGCCTAGTATATAAAAAATAAGTGCTTGTTGAGAAGTGAAATGCAAATGTCTTCCAATTTTTAATACATGTGAGTATCACCTCCTGAACAAAAGGAAAGACACCTGCCTTTGTTTTTTGTTTGCGTTTATACAATTTATAAATGCACCACAGGCACATAGTAGGTGTTCAACGAAGATGTATTGAATATAATTGAATTTCCTGGTAGCTGAACAACTAGGCAGATGGGTGGAGAGATATAAATTAGTAAAGCAGATTTAAACCATGTGTTGATCATTGAAAAGTTGTTTCATTTTCAGCCAAGATAAATGCTTTTTTAATGTGTAAAGAAATCTATAATTTTCTATGCTTTGAATTAAAGCTCCCACTTCCCAGGTTTCCTGCCTGCTTCTGGCTGCTCTTAATGAGCTAATTTACCCCACCGAGGTGAGAGATTTCCTCTTGGGAAAGGGTTTAGATGTGCCTCTCTCATATCCAGGGCCCCAGAGCATTTCCTTACAGGGCTTTAAACACTCTGCCCGTATTTAAGAGAGAAGCCAAGAAACAAATCTGTTGTTTTAGCTTTATTCCTTGAGGCTCAGCGGCTCGGCTTCCCTTCCCCTTTGATCGCTCTCACTGGAGTGGCAGTCCTGGAAACTGGGCGGAGAAGGGGTGGGTCTCTTTAGGAAGCCCAGTTCAGGGGACCCACCCAGCTCCACACAATGAAAATAAAGTTGTCAAGCCTTTGAGGTGGCTGTGAAGATTTATTCTTCCTGGGCAAATTGGTGAGACATTTATATTTAAAAAAAATGCTTTGATGAACTTGATAAGGAAGCCCTGGTTTGAATGTGGAAAAACATTCTAGAGCTTTTTCCACTGCTACACTGGGTTTTTAGCTTCAACCTGTGGAAATGGACTGGGTTTTGACCTGGGTTTTAGCTTGACGTGTGGAAATGGACTTGCCCTTCAGATTAATGACAAGACTGTAAGGGGTTCATCTGGGGATTGCAGGATACAGGTTTACCCTGTCTTAGAATATAAGCATCCATGAGGAAGGAGGTCTTAAAAACCTTTTGCAGATCTTGACATCTTCCCTACACATTTCCTAGTCCTCAGCTGCCAACCAAAATCTCCCAATTGCTCTATTATAGCTCAATGACTTATATCCCCAAGTATGGTTCCATTACTTCTACCAGCTGAAGCAATGGAATATGCAATATTTTATTATGCATATAATTGAAATACTTTCTGTTCTTTCTAAGTTCGAATATTGTTTGTGTCACATATTGTTCTGAGCATGCCTTGGTCACAGTCAGGTCTCGAGGGACCTAGGAAAGGAAGTGGAAGCTGGTGTGAAATATCCTTCTCTTACATTCCAGAAAGCCATTTTAGCCAGGAACATCTGCCAACAGCTCTGAGATGGTGCTCTTAACATCCCTGTGTTATGCAGACTATTATGAATTGCTCTGAAAAGACTGTGAGTGCTCAGCCAAAAAAAAAAAAAAAAAAAGAAGACATGGACACATTTATCAGCTCTTAGTGGTGGAAATTCTACAATCATTGGATGATTTTCTTGGAAAAATAAGAGAACTGTCCTTGAATTCTGTTATCGGGGCAGCTCTTTGTTGGGCTGCAACTGGCACTGTGCTCTGTGGAGAGCCCATGGGTTTGTGACAGATGGAACCAGGTTTAGATTCCTTTGTGGGAACTTATTTTCTGTGTCACCTAGGGTATATTCTTAATTCTTCTTGTTCAATTAGCTCAACTGTAGTATCAGAGTAATTGCACTTTGCTGGTTGGAGCCTTTCAGGTTGTAAGGATCAAAGGCAGGCTCAGGTTACCCTGGAGATCAGGGATTACTAAAAGGAATGCAGGCACTTAAGGAAACGTAGCAAGTGATCACTACACAGGATACAGCAGCGCCTTCCTAAGAAGCTCTGCCACCATATTCATGGTAGAGTTTCTTCCTGTCTCATCTTCCCTCTTTATGTCTGTCTCTACTCTGCCAACACGGCTTGTTTTTTTTTTTTTTTTTGACGGAGTCTCTCTCTGTCGCCCAGGCTGGAGTGCAGTGGCGCGATCTCGGCTCACTGCAAGCTCCACCTCCCGGGTTCACACCATTCTCCTGCCTCAGCCTCCCGAGTAGCTGGGACTACAGGTGCCCACCACCATGCCCAGCTAATTTTTTGTAATTTTAGTAGAGACGGGGTTTCACCGTGTTAGCCAGGATGGTCTCAATCTCCTGACCCATGATCCACCCACCTCAGCCTCCCAAAGTGCTGGGATTACAGATGTGAGCCACTGTGCCTGGCCCAACATGACTTTTTTCTTCTTTCTACCACTCTTTCCCTGTCTCTGTCTTTCATTTAAACCTCACCAACAGAGAGAATACCATTGAGTCAGGAAGTGACCACCCACTGGGGACCCTCCACTGGTGAGAGTACTCATTTTAGGCTTCCTCAGAGCTGGCTCAGCCCATGGATGGTTGCATTTGGTTCAGGATCCCTGGAACCATCTGCAAAGGCAAGGCCAATAGGGTCATATGACATTAAACACAGCTACGTTGCTCAGTAAGGGACTGTCCTTGGTAAGCTCCACCTGCCCTTTCAGATCCATTCTCCACTCTTCTCTGCCCTGCTATGTACCCTGCAGCCTGAGCTCTATCAACTGCATTGCCTATGCTGTCTTGTTCCCATTAGGTGTGGCCAATGGGAAGCATTGGAAGGCGATCAGATGATGAAGGAGAGAGAAGTTGGGGTATTTATTCTTCATCTGTCCCTTACCATGTGGCCATAGTTTTGGCAGGGTCCACAGCCTTTATTAGTCAGCATCCCCACCTTGGCTACAACTCTCTGGCATTTTAGTAGCAGCTCTTTTCTCCAGCCCTACGGGTGGTAATGGCTTCCCGCTTCTGCTGGACGCTGGGTGCTTCACCATCCCTAGTTGGTTCCCTTAATTCCGATCATAGTTTTGTAAATAATCCCTTCCTGCAACTCTTGTTAGTGAACTCTTTCAGTGAAACAGGTCTTACATGCTGGAACCTTGACTGACTGATACAGGGATTTTAGGTATGGTGGATCTGAACATATATCATGCACGGGCTATCCAGGACAAACACTCAACTTCAGGGGTAGTTGTAAGAATTGAGTTTATGTTCCTAAGGACCTGAAACATCAGGGGACTCAACAACTAGCAGCTGCTGTCATCATTACTTTTGCCATGTCTCTGTCGAAGAAGCTAATCAAAATTATGTGTTTCAGAGACATGAAGTCTTGACACATGTCCCACCTAGTTTCTTCAGTGACTTGAAAGTAGTCACTTCCAAAACAATGGGAATGATGTTTTTACACTCATTGGTGGCCCAATTCTCAAATGGAATGATGTTTAATTTTCTGGAGCAAATTCAGAGAGATGGGGATGTGACAAAGTTTTGTTAGATATCGTTTAAGGGCACGATAAGGAGCACCTATCATTATCGCATGACTGAAACAACGTGAGAGAGTGAATCTCAGCTGAGGTCAGAGGAGACAGGAGAGGTAGCTCAGAATGTGAAGAAGTAAAGAAAAGGGCAGCTATCATTGGATTGTTGCTGCTGTCTTGTTGTAATAAAAATTTTGGGCAACCAGGAATCTGAGACAGAATATCAGGAAAGATATCACATATATAGCTAATCACAAAAAAAATCAATGTGTTAGACATGGAAGGTTTTCAGACATAGCCCAGTTCAAGTGTCTTTTTCTACAGATGAGCAAACTGAGGCCTCGAGGGCTCCATGTCTAGGTCAGGAATGACAAATGTGTGGTGCATGTGTGACCACCCGTTCTCCCATGCCCAGGATACACACAACCAATTGACCACGGCAATCGTTTCCGCCAAGCCCAAATAAGACCTAAGACACCTCCATTCAGTGCTCTAGGCAGGCACCAGCAATCCAGCTCATCATAGACACTGCAACTCATGTGTCATCCCTGGACTAGAAGCAGTCTCTCACCTCTAGACCTAAAATTCAATGATTATAACTCTTGTTAGTGACAGAGCAAAACAGTCCTGATTTTGCCTTTTAAATCTTTAATTTCCAAGTTTTATCTGCATGTGGATTAGCTGGAATATAATTTGTAAATAACATGTGTAATTTATACAGATCCTGCTGCCCCAGGCATGAGAGGAAGGCAGGTTGAAAAAACTGTTCAACATTTGTCATCCAGTCTGAAAGTTTCCCAGGCATGATTTATCTTTTTCTCTTTCTGCCACCTTCCTTTGAACTATTTATCCATGAATTAAACCACCTCCATAGACCAATTAGAGGAAGGTCGCATCAATCTATTCTTCTCTATGTTTGGCCAAAATGTTTAGTTGACCCCACATTTCTAGATCATTTGCTGTTGTGCTGAACCTCTATAGATGCCAGTGGGGTAGGCACCATGTTCAAGAGATTGAAGAAGAGACCCA
This sequence comes from Nomascus leucogenys, assembly GCF_006542625.1. Lineage (NCBI taxonomy): Eukaryota > Metazoa > Chordata > Mammalia > Primates > Hylobatidae > Nomascus > Nomascus leucogenys. The sequence goes on from NC_044391.1 coordinate 5,133,929, forward strand.
GAGCCAGGAAATGAGACATGGGGTTTTACTGGGGGCTACATACCGGGGAGAGAGCCCAGTGGTGGTGAGCTGGGCAGGAGAACTGCCTTACATATGGTTCAGTGGCAGTGAGCTGGACAAGATAACTGCATGGCCCACAGGTGGAAGACTAGGTGGGAAAACCACAACAGCTTGCAAAAAGCATGCAGTTTTTATAGCGTTTCCACTTAGTGCCTTCCCACTAACAACTTCCACCTGGCAATCATCATTCAACCTAAAACTCGGGGCCTTGATCCCCTGTATGGCCAGTGTTCTACGGAATGGGACAGGGACTCAGATGTTCCTTGTAGACAAGGAAGGAACTCTGGGCTGGCCACTCCCGGATTCCCTAGCTCAGAACACACATTCAGGTCCATCTTCCATACAGGGTCATCCTAAGGGTATGCCTAAGTTATTGCTATCAGATGCATTTATCATACATTTGCTTCCAGTTTTAGTCATCTATTGCCATTTTCCACCATTCTGGTGAAGGACAGCAGTGGCTCCAACAAACAATTGTGCCCATTTACTCATGATACGCTGCAGTCAGCAACTTTAAAGGGCCGTGAAGGAGCCTCAGCAAATCTCAATCTAATCCAATCTTTCATTCTTCCTTTTGCTCTCGGTGGCCTATGTGTTGAACCATGTGAACTTGCTGATATTCAACTGTTTTTAAACTACGAAAATGTCAGTTTCACATGGTTCAATCTACAATTGATCACTTACACCTTTACACTTTTGTGCAGGAATCTCTGAAAATACAGATCCACAAAGAGGAGATTTTAGTCTTTAATAAGATTGTTTTTTTTTTTACCTGAGAGCAATTATGTACTATGCAGTAATGACCAGAGTCACCTGCTGTCATTAGGTCAGTGTCAGGTCGAGAGAAGGGAACCCAGAGCTTGGGCCTGTGGCACGTGCCTGTAATCCCAGCTACTCCCGAGGCTGATGCAGGTGGATTGCTTATGCTGAAGAGTTTGAGACTAGCCTGGGCAACATAACAAGTTCCCTTCCCCCCACCCCTCCCCAAAAAGAGCGAAGGAAATCCTACCAAGCTTGGCAATCCATTCTGTGCTACTCAAAGATGATAAGACCTAGACAGGGCAGATGCACTGAACGACGCCAGGTGGTGCCTTTCACATTCCAGTTAATGTGTGTGATGGCCATGGAAGTGGGAGCTTATTTTCCTCCTCCCTATAACCTACCACCCTGTACAGTATATATTGAAAAAATGGGCCCCAAGACTTAAATGTTTAACCTGAGTGGTTGTTGGCCAGGGTCTCTATGGAGCCTCTGATGGTAATGAGAAAAGTCAGATACATAGAAAGTTCAGGAGTCTTAAACTGTCTGCCTATTGATCCCATAAGTTTGTCAAAGGGTTTTGTTTGGAGTTTTGTTTCACCCAATTGTCTAATATCTTTCAGTTTCATTCATTCTCATTATGTGCATGGATCCCATGTAAGTGGTTGCCATTTTGGTTTTCAATTTAGATGCTTCAGAGATAACAATGGGATATATAGTAGGTAGGAACTTGGGCTGTATCCTTTGGAGGTAGATGAACAAGGTTCTCAATCCAGCTTTGATACTTCTAAGGCTGTGAGTGTAAGTAATTTTGTCTTTCTGAGCCTGTTTTCCCTACTGTGCAATGGTGATAGTAACTGAACATACTTCATAAGTGATTTGCTAATGCACATGATGTGCTTTGTAAGAGGTACCTAATACTTAAAAACATGACTAGCAGCCGTCACTCTTACAATACTTCTTCAACACACTTTGCAAAGCAAGGTGAACTCGTGCCCTGCCAAAATTCTTTTACAAGCTTGCTGCATCAATCCCAGCTTCTGCCAACAGCTTGAACCTGTGACCTTCTGAAAGTTACCTCTGGGCACTTGGAGATGCTTTCCTTGCCGAGAGCCGTAAGTGCCTGGGAGTATATATTTCCAACCAATACCAGCCTGACCATCTGTAGCCAAGGACTAACTAAGGTAGGACTGTGAAAGCCCTGCTCCTTTGCCTTGATTTAGGACAAACTCTGAGGTATAATTTATGCTCTAGCGATTTATGCAAGCTGAGGCAGGGACTGGAAATTTGCAGGGAATATCAACCCTGGCTCGACTTCTTCCCCTTTTTGGTCCAGCATTCCCCACCTGGTGCACTTCCTTAATCCGTGAATCCTGGCCTCAGTCTGCCTCCTAGCAACCTGACCAACTACAAACGGGACTGTATTTCACCCACATAAAACGTCAGGTAGGATTCCCATTTTACAGATGTGGAATATGGAGGCTCAGGAAGCCAGGAAGCCACGTGACTTGTAGAAGTTCGCTCTTGCCAGCAGGTAACAAGCAGCACCTGGCTCCAGCTGCTCTATCCTGGGAGGCACACCTGATCCAAGTCAGTTATCTCCATTCCCCACTGCTAATTTTAAGACTAAGAGAAAGGCTAGAGTGGCTGATCTTATAAGGCATTTGGTATTGAGAAAAGAGAGGAAAACTTAAACAAGGCTAAAGAAAAGGGCTGAAAATCTTATCATAAAGGCTGGATCCTGTTTTTGAAACTGCATCGTAGAGAGATATTCCCTGATATCAGCAAGAAGGGGCTGGGACCTGAGGGTTATTGTATTTCTACATGCAGGCTATACTGCAGCCTGCTTGATGCTGGCATCAGCTTGCTTCATAGTTAAACCGCTTATTAAAGTCTAGACGCAACATAAAAGCACCTAAATTGGTTCCAGCCATCTCTAGTAAAAACTTCAGCTGGAGCTGGGAAGTGATTGGAGCATCTCTTGGTGTAATTAAAATTGACTCTTAAAGTTTCTTTAGCTTAATTGCTAACACTTTCTTTGGAAGTTGGTGAAAGCGTCTTGCTGGGAAGGTTAAATGCATTTCTGTGTATAAGATCAGAATTCAAATATAGTTTTATGGACACATTTACAGTTATGTTCTACCCGGGTGGTCTTTTTTCCTTGTATCTTTTCTATTTAAGATTTATGTTGTCATTCACCACAGTCTAAATGTGTTTTGATAAAAAGAAAAAAAATGAACCGTTGCTGACGCATTTCAAACAGAGAGTTGGTAATATTTTGAAGCTTTCAGTAAATTGAACTGCAGTTTGGCTTAACCCGAGCTCCTTCTTTCCCCCAAACTCTTCAGTTAGAGTCTAGCACTTAAGCTTTGTTTGTTATCCAGAAATTAAAGTAGCTACTACTATTTAGCTGTGTCCAAAGGTAGGAAGCCAGACATTTTCTAAGATAGCCATGCCTTTGCTGTGGCCGAATGCCTTTGACCCCCATTATTTGAGAATGAATGTGTTTATGTGCATGGATATGTTTATATGTGCTGGGACTTCTCTCCTTTGGCTTTGCTTCTTGAGGGTCTTGTCAGTGTGATAGATTCTGATAGGCAAAAGGCCTAGGCTTTCCATTTTTGGAGATTGATCACGGATGAAGCTTCCAATTCTCTGGACTCTCCTTAATTCAGACTTGGGAGAGGACCTGCTTTAATTTACATTTGTGAACATTGACTCTTCATGATTTCCAGGGCAATAATTTGATCTTTATTGTAGGAATCTATTTCGATCCATCCCTATAGAGCAGAGGGACTATGTCCTTTGAAATCAATTCAATATTTTCTCTTTGTGTGTATGTGGTGTTGCAAAACAATGTTATGAAGACCGTAAAGGAAATAAAAATCACTCTGATTCTAGGATCCAAATGCAACAACTGCTTATATTTCTGTGGTTTTTTTTCTAATACTTGTCTACAGGCTTATATAGTTTTAGTTTTTGCTATATAGGTATAATTTTTAACCAATAATCTTTGAAACAATACTGAATTAATTTTTCTCATTAAGTATGTACTTGTTATAGAACGTTTAAAAATACAACAAAGTGTGGTACCAATTGCTCAAACACAATGCTTGTTAAGATTTTAGTGTTTATTTCTTCAAACTTTTATATATGCCTTGCTTTTCCTCCTCTATATGCAATATGAACAAGAATTTTATACATATTGCATATATAATTATGATTTCTGTCTTTTTATTTCACATGATTTTAATAATATACTATTATACATTTTTGATAAATATCATTTAAATGGTTACATAATAATATGCTACATTAACAGGCTGTAATTTGCTTTAGCATTCTTTTACTAGAAGATAATGTTCCATTTTTTTTTTTTTGCTATTGTAATGCTACAAATGGGCAGGATAATTATAAATTCAGATTTGTTTGTTTTCTGCATCCAGAATTATTTCCTTTCCATAGATGCCAAAAGATGAACTTATACCATCAAAAGGAATGAAAAGATTTAAGGCTCTTGATAATATTGCCAGATGTGTTTCCAAAATGTTCTATCAATTTACAGTCTTATTAGCAACACACAGAGCTACCATTATTGGTTATGGCCAATGATGGTAGTTTTTTATCATTTTGGTAGAAAGCAGCATCTTGTTCAGTTTGCATATCTCTGGTGACAACAAGATTGTTCTGTTTCCTTTGTGTTATCTAATTCCATATCCTTTCAAATGAATCATCTGTTCTCATCCTTTGCTGACTTAGCTTTTGAATTTTTATACTTTAAAAAACATGGATCTGTGATATATAGTATACATATTAACTATATTTTGATCATTTTTTATATTTTCTGCAATTCGCAAGAGCAGTGTTATGTTTACTTGGTAGGTTAGACGATGTGAGTGTAAATACCATTTCTGCATACATTGTGGTGACTGGGCATTCTGGGAGGGCAGTGGTACTGTCATTGACATGACATGATCTCTGTTTCCAGGGAGACAGACTTGCACCCCAGCTCTGATACTAGTGATGCCTTTCACGTTTCAGGTGTCAAGCCCAGATTTTGCTCACATCACTTCTTTGCATATGGAAATCCTACATACCCTTTAAGACCTGAGTCACAGGTAATCTCTTGCAGTTTCCTGGTCTCCTTCCATTGCTTCTTCCTGGTTAGTAATCCCAAAGACCTGTGCTTGATTAGAGAGAGAACCCTTCTCGAGATCTGGAGGAGAATTTTGGGGGGAAGTTTTCATGGGAGTTTTATTTTCTTATAGAACTACCAGTAAAGTTATTGAAGTCCATTTAATGATGGGCAGAAATGAATGTGGATGGGATAACGTGATTTGAAGCTGAAAGAAGAGGAAAAGGATAGTTTTTTCTATCTAGTTTTGCATTCTTTTTCACCTCCTGCATATAGTTGGGGCTGTGTGTGTGTGTACATTTTTGTGTGTGAGTGTGTGTGCATGCACCCAAACCTAGATTCCATTGAAAAGCAGAGCCAGAGGCAAGGGGTTGCATGCAGGTTATTTTAGGAAATGATTCCAGGGATCAGGAGCAGGAGACTGGGGAGAGTGAAGTAGGGAAAGAAGAAAAGCCAATTTTACTGTGAATTATTGAGCTGATTCTTGCTGTGGGTGCTAGGGCTCAGTCCAGAGCCCCCAGAAGCCATGCAGAATTGTCTTCTGAGAAGAAGGGAGTATTTCTCCACTGGTTTCCATTACTCATGGTCAAGGACACCCCATGAGTTAATTCCCTTACACTTCTAAGTTTGCATGTGTGCCAGAATGGCTGGTTGGGTTCTTTCTGGCATCCTGCATGACTGTGGCATAGAAAGGCCCAGTATAGGAAGTGAGAAGTACATGATATAGTTGAGCTGAAGCGCTGTTAGTTTACATCACATACATCTGGTTGCAGCAACAATGCTGTAGTGGAAAGTGGGGGTGGTGGTAAGAGACCCTAGGAAGGGCACAAGAGGAGTCAGATATGGTGTGCATGTATTATAACCACATGTGTGCTTTCCCTGTTTAATTAGGTAAATTTGGAGCCTGGGTGGATGCAGCACCTATTTGCTCTAATCTTGATGTTTTTCTTTGCAAACCCACACCTCACTTTCTTTCAGTGAAGGTGTCCCCCATTCACTACCTCCACCTCTTATGTCCTCCAGGCCTGGCCAATGAGAACATTGCATTTCCCCAACCAAAGTGATTGACTCAGGGATGGGGATGTGATACAGCCAGAGTCGAGAGAACCAATCAAGGCTTTTCTGGGACTACTGGGGAAAAAACACCTTTTCTTTTTCTATATGAAAGATGTAAGACTGTAGCTTCAGGGGTACCACTCAGAGCTTGAAAAAAAAATGAACAAAGCAGGAGATGGAGCTGAGATCCAAAGAAAAACTAGGTCCTGATGGGATGGCATTGTTTGAATTCCTGGATTCAGCCACCCATGGAAATTTCAAGTTACATTAACTAGTTAAATATTTGTTTTTGCTGAAGCCAATTTGATAAGGGGTTTCCATCACTTGCAACCAAAAGAGACCAATAGGTACTTTGAGTTTACTCTCGTTTAAGGTCAATCTTACTTTTTATTTTACTTCATTCATTCAAATAATATTTAATGAGTGCCTACTCTGTACCTGACGTTGTGAAAAAGTTCAGCTTCCAGTTGCATGGAGAAGAAAGAGATGTAAAATAAAGCTCAGCTCTACTTTAATTTTCTGGAATACAGAACAAATTACCTTTAGGTAGGTATGTCTTTGAGCAATAGCTCATTGCCAGAAGGCGTAGAGGAAATTTTTGGCTCTGAAAATAACTCAAGAGATGAGAGAGATTCAAGCCTAAGGGAAATTGGGAGTGGGGGTGGAGGAAGGACACCTTTTATTGAAAATATATAATGGTGGTAATATTTGCAGAGTATCAAGAAATGGTCACAAATATAATTTCTATTACATGATATATCAATTATCTATTGCTGCAATAATGCAACATGACAAGTAGCCATACAGCCTCAGATGCATGTGACAATAAACCTTTTTGTTCATAAATCTATGGTTTGGCTGAGTGGTTGTGCCAATCTGAGCCAGGCTTGGTAGGGCTTACTCATAAGTCTATCAGCTTGGGTTTGGCTGGGTAACTTTGTGGATCTTGGGAGGACTTCCTCACATGTCTGAGACCTTGACTGGGACATTTGGGGTCTGCTCTACATGTCTCTACCTTGAGCAGTTTAGCCAGGGCATGCTTATATGTGAAGCTGAGGAGCAAGAGACTAAATGGAAACCCATTTCAAGCCTTTGCCCACATCACCTTTGCTGATATTTAATTGACCAAAACAAATCACAGGGCTAAATTTGGGGACATGAGGCAGGCACTACAACATTATCTAGCCAAGGGTAGAGAACCAGGGGAAGGTAAAGAATTGAGACCATTTTTACAACCTGTCTACCATACTTGGTTGGCTTATATGTAGTTTATTAAAATTAATATTAGTATAATTGATTTGATTTTTGAAATGTAGTCCATTTAGTCCCTGAGTTCCCAGAATAATAAAGCTCTTGACAGCCGAGTCTTGGTCAAATCAGCTCTCCTCTAAACACATGGGGCTTTGCCTTTTCTCCATAGGAAAACCCCAATATTTCGGATTAGTTAAAAACAAAAAGATGCCTTTTGGATCTAAAATATGCTACCTTCCTTTACAGAGCTTAGATTTCCTAAGCTGGAAGCTATGTATACCTTTTTCGCCAAGGTCAGCTCTGAGCCTATGATATCCATTGTCTTTGTGAACAAATTCTAGGGCTCTCTACTATGTTCCCCTTCCATATTTCAGGTAGGGTCTTAAAAGACTGATTGCTTTGTATATGCATGGATCAGAGAATGATTACAATTGGCTTTTTAAAGACTTTATTATAATTTTACTTTTTTTCTGATGTTATGGATTTATGTAATATTTGAGCTTTGTAATCCCTGCAAGTTTTATTTAAAATAAATCTCAGGGTTTTTTTTCCCTCTCTATCCCTTATAGGTTTCCAACTCTGAAGGGTGGTTGAGCTCAAGACTCTGAATAGGCCCCTATAACTAGCAACCATTTTTGTTTAACTGCAAGAGTTTTGAAAGTTGGCAGTCTAGGTTTGAAACCAGGTTCTACAGTTATTAGTTGGATAGCTTAAAGCAAGTTATTCATTTTCAGCCTGAGCTTACCTCTCTGAAAAATGGGTGTCACGTTACCTACTTTATAGTGTGAAACGAGATAACACATGTGAAGCCCTTCGCCCAGTGCTTTACAGGTAGTTAGTGCTCAATAAATGGAGACTATTCTTAGCCTACTTTGTGACCTCCAGTTCATTGCCATCAAAAGTATTTTAGAACATCAGCTTCTGTATTAGTCTGCCTTCACACTGCTAATACAGACATATCCAAAGACTGGGCGATTTATAAAGGAAAGAGATTTAATGGACTCACAGTTCCACTTGGCTGGGAAGGCCTCACAATCGTGGCAGAAGGTGGATGAGGAGCGAAGTCACATCTTACATGGCGGCAGGCAAGAAAGTGTGCAGAGGGGAACTCCCCTTTATAAAACCGTCAGATCTTCTGAGACTTATGCATTGTCATGAGAACAGCATGGGAAAAACCCACCCCCATGATTCAATTACCTCCCATTGGGTCCCTCCCACAACACATGGGGATTATTACAATTAGAGGTGAGATTTGGGTGGGACACAGAGCCAAACCATATCAGCTTCCTATCCTGAGGAACCTTGTTCAGGCTGGTGATGGAAGCTCAGAAACTATTTATATAAGACACTTCCCAAGGAGGACACAAGCTTGGGAGATGCTGACAGGAATGACTCCAGCAGGTGGGATGTCGCAAGAGGAAGGGCATGGAGCTGGCTACTTGTGCTGCTACTGTGGGAGTTTCATGTGTCTGTTCTCATCATTATTCATACCTCAAACCTCTTATTTGCATAATTCAGACCCCCATTTCCTTTCAAGTGTCCCTCACTCTCAACAAGATGTTATGAATTTGATTGCTCTTGTTTCTCTAGTTCTTTTAATTGTGATGTTAGGATGTCGATTTTAGATCTTTCCTGCTTTCTCTTGTGGGCATTTAGTGCTATAAATTTCCCTCTACACACTGCTTTAAATGTGTCCCAGAGATACTGGTACATTGTGTCTTTGTTCTTGTTGGTTTCAAAGAACATCTTTATTTCTGCCTTCATTTCTTTATTTACCCAGTAGTCATTCAGGAGAAGGTTGTTCAGTTTCCATGCAGTTGTGCGGTTTCAAGTGAGTTTCTTAATCCTGAGTTCTAATTTGATTACACTGTGGTCTTAGAGGTCGTTTGTAGTATTCTTTGATGGTAGTTTGTATTTCTGTGGAATCGGTGGACAAGAAATAATTAGGATCAGAGGAGAACTGAAGGAGATAGAGACAGGAAAAACCCTTCAAAAAAATCAATGAATCCAGGAGCTATTTTTTTTTTTTTGAAAAGATCAACAAAATAGATGGACCACTAGCCAGACTAAAAAGAAGAAAAGAGAGAAGAATCAAATAGATGCAATAAAAAATGATAAAGGGGATATCGCCACCAATCCCACAGAAATACAAACTACCATCAGCAAATACTATAAACACCTCTATGCAAATAAACTAGAAAATCCAGAAGAAGTGGATAAATTCCTGGACACATACACCCTCCCAAGACTAAACCAGGAAGAAGTCAAATCGCTGAATAGACAAATAACAAGTTCTGAAATTGAGGCAGCAATTAATAGCCTAACAACCAAAAAAAGTCCAGGACCAGATGGATTCACAGCTGAATTCTACTAGAGGTACAAAGAGGAGCTGATATCATTCCTTCCAAAACTATTCCAAACAATAGAAAAAGAGAGAATCCTCCCTGACTCATTTTATGAGGCCAGCATCATCCTGATACCAAAACCTGGCAGAAACACAACAAAAAAGAAAATTTCAGGCCAATATCCCTGATGACCATCGATGTGAAAATCCTCAATAAAATACTGGCAAAACAAATCCAGCAGCACATCAAAAAGCTTATCCACCATGATTAAGTGGGCTTCATCCCTGGGATGCAAGGCCGGTTCAACATACATAAATTAATAAACTTAATCTATCACATAAACAGAACCAACAACAAAAACCACATGATTATCTCAATAGATGCAGAAAAGGCCTTTGACAAAATTCAACAGTCCTTCATGCTAAAAACTCTCAATAAACTAGGCATTAATGGAACGTATCTCAAAATAGTAAGAGCTATTTATGACAAACCCACAGCCAATATCATACTGAATGGGCAAAAACTGGAAGCATTCCCTTTGAAAACCAGCACAGGACAAGGATGCCCTCTCTCACCACTCCTATTCAACATAGTGTTGGCAGTCCTGACCAGGGCAATCAGGCAAGAGAAAGAAATAAAGGGTATTCAATTAGGAAAAGAGGAAGTCAAATTGTCCCTGTTTGCAGATGACATGATTGTATATCTAGAAAACCCCATTGTCTCAGCCCAAAATCTCCTTAAGCTGATAAGCAACTTCAGCAAAGTCTCAGGATACAAAATCAATGTGCAAAAATCACAAGCATTCCTATATACCAATAACAGACAGACAGCCAAATCATGAGTGAACTCTCATTCATAATTGCTACAAAGAGAATAAAATACCTAGGAATCCAACTTACAAGGGATGTGAAGGACCCCTTCAAGGAGAACTACAAACCACTGCTCATGGAAATAAGAAAGGACACAAACATATGGAAAGACATTCGATGCTCATGGATAAGAAAATCAATGTCGTCAAAATGGCCATACTGCCTGAAGTAATTTATAGATTCAATACTGTCCCAATCAAGCTACCACTGACTTTCTTCATAGAATTGGAAAAAACTGCTTTAAATTTCATGTGGAACTAAAAAAAGCCCACATAGCCAAGACAATCCTGAGCAAAAAGAACAAAGCTGGAGGCATCATGCTGCCTGACTTCAAACTATAATACAAGGCTACAGTAACCAAAACATCATGGTACTGGTACCAAAGCAGATATATAGACCAATGAAACAGAACAGAGGCCTCAGAAATAACACCACCCATCTACAACCATCTGACCTTTGACAAACCTGACAAAAAAGAGCAATGGGGAAAGGATTCCCTATTTAATAAATGGTGTTGGGGAAACTGGCTAGCCATATGCAGAAAGCTGAAACTGGATCCCTTCCTTACACCTTTTACAAAAATTAACTCGAGATGGATTAAAGACTTAAACATAAGACCTAAAACCATAAAAACCTTAGAAGAAAACCTAGGCAATACCATTCAGGACATGGGCATGGACAAATAGTTCATGACTAAAACACCAAAAGCAATGGCAACAAAAGCCAAAATAGACAAATGGGATCTGATTAAACTAAAGAGCTTCTTGCACAGTAAATGAAACTATCATCAGAGTGAACAGGCAACCTAGAGTATGGGAGAAAATTTTTGTAATCTATCCATCTGACAAAGGACTAATATGCAGAATCTACAAAGAACTCAAACAAATTTACAAGAAAAAATAACCCCATCAAAAAGCATATGAACAGACACTTCTCAAAAGACATTTATGCAGCCAACAAAAATGAAAAAAAGCTCATCATCACGGGTCATTAGAGAAATGCAAATCAAAACCACAATGACATACCATCTCACACCAGTTAGAATGGCGATCATTAAAAAGTCAGGAAACAACAGATGCTGGAGTGGATGCGGAGAAATAGGAAGGCTTTTACACTGTTGGTGGGAGTGTAAATTAGCTCAACCATTGTGGAAGACAGTGTGGCAATTCCTCAAGGATCCAGAACTAGAAATACCATTTGACCCAGCAATCCCATTACTGGGTATATACCCAAAGGATTATAACTCATTCTACTATAAAGACACGTGCACACATATGTTTATTGTGGCATTGTTCACAATAGAAAAGACTTGGAACCAACCCAAATGCCCATCAGTGATAGACTGGATAAAGAAAATGTGGCACATATACACCATGGACTACTATACAGCCATAAAAAAGGATGAATTCATGTCCTTTGCAGGGACATGGATGATGCTGGAAACCATCACTCTCAGCAAACTAACAGAAGAACAGAAAACCAAACACCGCATGTTCTCACTCATAAGTAGGAGTCGAACAATGAGAATACATGGACACAATGATGGGAACACCACACACTGGGGCTTATTGGGGGGGGTGGGGGGCTAGGGGAGGGATAGCACTAGGAGAAATACCTAATGTAGATGACAGGTTGATAGGTACAGCAAACCACCACGGCACGTGTATACCTATGTAACAAACCTGCACGTTCTGCACATGTACCCTAGAACTTAAAGTAAAATTAAAAAAAAAAAAATTTAAAATTGGCAAGGTTTGGTATCCTGAATACATGTAGTTAATATGATCTCAACCTTGAAAGAATAGTACATGCACCCATAAGAAAAGTCTGTAAAAATATAAATAAAAATGTTAACAGTGTTTGAGGAAAAAAAAATGTTGTGAAGACGCACTGGGAGAACCAGTAGCTCTCAAATATAGCTGCACAATAAAATTACTTGGGAAACTTTAAAAAATCCTGATGCCTTAGCCCTACCTTAAAAATTCTGATTTACTTTATGTGAAGTGGGATTTGGGCATCCACGTTTTAAAAAGTTCTTCATGTGATGCTCATGTGTCACTAGGGTGAGAATCACCCAGCCAAGTTATCGCTGGTGTTTATGCAAGATTTCATTCCACTCTTTATTTGTGATCCTACTTCTTGTCATTTGATTGCTCCAGCCTGCAAACATTCCTTTTGAAAGAGGGTTGTTTTCCGAATAGGTAACCAGCATTCCCTGGTGAATAAGGTAATGGCTTTATCACGACGTTCTGGGAGCTAGCTGTGCCTCATGATATTGTTAATCTTGTTGTAGGCTGATTGGAGAATTTTCCTTTGTGGCCCCCTAAATGTCCTTCTGAAAAGTGATGATAACCCACATGTTTGCAACAAAAGACAATTCCATCGTACACTTGGGCAGTGACGTATACTCTTCCATGAGCTTTTATGTTTGCTATGAGAGCTATTACAGTAGGACTTGAAAAAACTTGGAGTTAGAGTTTACCTACATCACTAATCAATTATTGTAACTTTGGCCAAAGCTCTTAAATTCAATGAATTTAAATAAAAATAAATTATTTGTTTCTTTACTTTCCCTCTAAAAAATTCCAGCGTGATATATAGAGCAGCTGTCACTGGGTCTTTATCCTGCTTGGCAGATGAGGAAACTGAGCTGAAATAAATGAGAATTAGAGGATCAGCTTTGTGCAGATACAACAGGTCTCTCCTCTTCCCCACTCCCATGCCTTTGCCTTTTCCATCACTCCTAGGCAGCAGAGATGCCTGTGGGCAATGGATTACCTTTCACGGGTGCAGTCAATGAGAGCTGGGAGAAGGTCTTCTCTATCCTACAGGCACTTGCATGTCTGTTCTTCTGGGCTTGTTTGAGCACAGAGTCAGAGAGGAGGGATGGTAGAGACTATCTAAATGTTCTTTAAATGTGTATTCACTTATTCCTGGCACACAGCTAAGCAACATTTCCCAGCCTCCCTTGCAGTTAAATTTGATCACTGGTTGCACTCTGGCCAATAGAATGTGGGTGGAAGTGATGTGTGCTGCTTCCAGGCCCTCAAAAGCTCCCAGGAGCACCCTCTAGGGGTTTTCACATCTGCTTTTTCCATCGTGGAAGTCGTGTATGTGAAGATGGTGAAGGAAGAAGATAGAAGGAACATAGGTTCTTGATTCAGAGCTTGAAGAAGAACTACATGATCAAGAAAATCTGTACAGAATGATTACATGAACAAGAAACAAAAACAAAAAAAACTCAAACACCTCCTATTGTGTTGGCCTTTGACAGTGTCATGAGTGCTTGTTTTATTGCCTTGACTAACTTTGGAGGAATGGAGAGGATATGGGGTTTGGTGGGGTGTGGGTGTGCTTGCGAGGGTACGCCACTCTGCCTCTGTGGTGTCCCTCACACTCCAGGGCTGTCTGTGGCATCAGCTGAAATCATACACTTTTTCGGCTTCTTCTGCCCTGTGCTTCCTCATTGCCTTGTTGGTATTACCTGAGACTCCTCCCTTATAAATCACATGTAAGAGAATCCCCATCTCAGGCTCAGCTCCATGAGAATCTAAGGCATTCCGCCCTAGAGTATAAGCTCCTGATGGCAGGATTGTACTTTGTTCCGTTCTCCACTGAATTTCTAGTTATCAAATGAATGAATGTGTAAGTCACTAGAAACTATGGATAAATATAAGGAAATATATTTTCTATAGTCATAGACATGGCTCTATGTTCTCTCATCTTATCTGAAAGCACTATTTTCCATAAACCTTAAAAGAATGTAGACAATCTCATATATTATTTTTCACTGTTTTTTCTTAATAGAGGACAATGAAGAGATACTACCATTTTATTAAATGTCCTTTGAAATCCAAGTGAAATTTAATTGTGGAATTGATTCTTAAGGCAATTTTTCTTTTCCTTGATCAGTTCTTCATATGTTGTTTTTTATTTTTATTTTTTCTGAAGTGCAGCATCTGAGAGAATTGCTGTTTTTGAGTAAAACTTGCCAAGAGTTTCACGTAAATTATACAAGTTAGCCTGGCAGTGGAAGCAAAGAACATGTCCACGTTAGAGACCTTTTAAATCCAAACCTAATTCCTTTAAAGAACGCTGTACCAGACAATGTGGCCTTTCCTTTGAAAGGCCTGCTTCTGGCACAAGGGAAATGGGGGCGTCTCCATTTGTTGTTGAACAGTGCCCTTAGCTGAGCAGTGGGAGAGAGCGTGCAGAAAGCGATTGCTTTAAGGGCATTGGCTTTTCCTTTCATATCTGCAACATGATCCTATTATTTTCAAGCAAATGGGGTCATTTAAGTGTGCCTGGCTGGAGGTTTGCTATTTTCCTCTATTCTTTCCTTTAAATCTTTTTTGTCAACCATGTTCTCCTCAACTAGCAGAGCAGCTGTCTGGATAGTTATAATCCCATTAAAAAGGCTTCTATTATGTCAATAATAAATTTATAGAGAAATTAGTCACCTGGGGTTGTTGGGTGATTCTTTTCTTTACACATATCGTACCCCAGAAAAGCAGGACCGTCTCCTTCTTGTTATATGAGGCCTGCTGCCTTTGTCACGGTGCCATATTGGCAGAAACTGATTAGCAATTAACATGGAACATGCCTTCTTCTGTTTGCAAAGTCCCCTTAATCTTTCCCACTGATCATATTCCGCTCTAGCTTTTCTGATAAAGCTGATATTGTAGATGAGTCTGGGTGTACAGGGCTTATAGTATTAGGTAAAAATATGACAGGCATTAAATGACCATCCTAGTGGGAAAGGTGGGGAATTTAACCACAAAGATTTTCTAAACCTGTTCAACTGTATTTGACCAGTATCCTAAAATTAGTAGTGCATCTTCCTCCACAGACTCCATTCTTTTTTCTAAAGAGGCTTTACATTCTTAACATCTGAGTTCAGGTCTAATTATATACTTCTATAATAAAAGGAAGAAGAAAGACAAAACCTGGATTTGAGCAGTTAAGGGAATGACTTGCAGTATAAGACTATGTTCGATTATTAAACTAGTCACTATTAGTGGGTTGAGGTTTAGTTTTTGGAAACTCATCATGTTTTGAAAACCATAAAAACTAGCACACCTTTTAGCAGACTTTATAATGAAAGAGGGTGACATCAAAGACAATCCACGTGGTATGGCATACCATTTGTTCTAATTTCTCTTTCTTATTTTCCAAATCATGACTGATTTTTGAGACACCAACAAGACTCTCTTCAAGGCTGACTTCTTACTGTTACTTTCTCACTAGTTTCAGAGTTCTGGAACTATCTAGATAGAAAAAGAGACAAGTAATCTGTAGGCTAGTTGGTGTTGCTCTCAGAACATTGGTGGGAAGTTGCAAACGGAGGCACAAAGCAAGGCATCACCGCACGTTTCATCTGTTGTCACCCACCTTCAATACCAAGCAAGCAGCTTTCAGGAGAACCCTAGCCAAATTTGCAGAGCAGATAATCAGATTTAAATAATGGCATGAAAAGCTATGAGTGGAGAAGTAGCAGCAATATTTATATAGCATAGCTGAAATTTCCTCAGCTGCTTGGAATTACTTAGACATCAAATTTAAAGTGAAATTCAGAGAAGCAAGAATCCTCGGCCAGGCCTCTAGTTCTGGGAGTCAGATGTTCTAAAAGCCTCATTCGATCCTGCTGACCAGCTGTTTCTCTCTTCACCAAGAAAAGGTTCCTCACTGCTTTTCCCTGTATTGTGCCTTCCTCCATCCCATATCATGTGGAGTTTTTCCCATTCAGAAAAGATGGACCTTTCCACCCTGAGTGTATAGGGGTTTGCATTTGAGATGGAGAATGTGGGGCCAGGGCATAGAGCTATTGCGAACTCAAATTGCATAGGTTTTTTAAAAAAATGGTTGCTTTTCATGCTTGCATGAATTCTATATTCAGATGTTATTCATTAGAAAAACAACTTGTGATGTCTCAGTGGCCCAACTTGTGATGTCTCAGTGGCCCATACATGCGCATGTCGAAGGACCCCAGAATTCAAGTTACCAAGTTCCTACATTGCTGGTAAATGGCTGTATGACAAACATCATATCTTGACCCTAAAAGCTTCAGGTTTCATTCTCCTCGTGATCTAAGGGAAATTCTCTGAGAGTGGAATATTCTAGATCTATGCTGTCAAGTGGAAATTTCTGCAACGATGGAAATGTTCTCTGCCCTGTCCTATTTGGTATCCATTAGCTATCAAGCACTTAAAATGTGGCCAGTGTGATGAGAAACTGAACCTTTAATTCTGTACATTTTAATGAATTTAAATTTAAATATCCTTATGTGGCTAGTGGCTACTGTATTGGACTGCTAGTTGAATAGGGAAATTATAGAGAAATTATAATCTCTGCTTCACTGCTATTGAAGCAGATAACTTGTCTAATAGCTAGGATGGGGAAAGCCTGTATAAGCTACACATTTTGAGGCACATTGTAATGTGGTGGTTGAGAGAGCTGACCTGGGACCCAGACTAGATGAGTTCAAATTCCACCTCTGCTACTTTTGAACTGTGAAGTTTTATTTATTAATCTCTCTGTGCCTTTGTTTCCTCATTCGTAAATTGAGAGATAATAATATCTGTCTCACAGTGTTTGTGTAATAATTTATTGACTAATTCACATAAAACGCTTAGAATAGGCCAGGTGCGGTGGCTCATGCCTGTAATCCCAGCACTTTGGGAGGCCAAGGTGGGCAGATCACCTGAGGTTGGGAGTTTGAGACCAGCCTGACCAATCTGGAGAAACCTCATCTCTATTAAAAACACAAAATTAGCTGGATGTGGTGGCACATACCTGTAATCCCAGCTACTTGGGAGGCTGAGGCAGGAGAACTGCTTGAACCTGGGAGGCTGCCATTGCAGTGAGCTGAGATTGTGCCGTTGCACTCCAGCCTGGGCAACAAGAAACTCTGTCAGAAAAAAAAAAAAATGCTTAGAATAGTACCTGACACAGAAAACCAGATTTAAAAGTAAACAATGCAATGGCATAGGAGTCCTGAGGCTGTGCTCCTGGACCAAATGAAATAAATTGGAAGGACTAAATAAAACATTCATCCACGGCACATAGATGGTCAAGCCTGGAGGTTTTCCTCCCCATTTCTTCTATTTTCAGCACTATTTGTTAATTAACTCATATATTTGTTTAACAAATAAGACTGCTCTCTGCTAGTCTTGTCCTAGAGGCTAGAGATGTAACAGTGAACAGAACATCATATCTGTCTGCAAGGCGGTTATGGTTGGGTGAGGGAGAGTATGGGAGACTGAATGCAAAAATGACTGCACTTCTTCACCCCTCTCTTTAGCATGGCTCTTTGTAATGTGACTTATCTTAGCTCCTCTCAGGAGGAGTCCATTTCCTCACTCTTAAATCTGGGCTAGGCTTCTGCCTTGATTTGACAATAGAATGCAGCAAAAGTGACCTCGTGCCAGTTATTTGCCTATGCTTCAAAATATCTTGTATGAACCTCTCCCTTGCCCCTTTTCTTTCTCTCAGAACCTTGCCCAGATGCTGTGTGAACAAGCTCAAGCTAGTCTGCTGGAGGATGAGAGGCCATAGGCACGTGGCCCAGTTAACGCCATCCTAGACCAGCTAGTGCCACCCAGATGACCACAGATGCATGAGCAAACACAGCTGGGCACAGCTCATGGACTCATGTTTGAAGCTGCTAAGTTTTGGGGTCTGGTGGATTTGTATGCAGCACTCACTCACTGATATAGACACAGTCCATCCATGTGGCAGCCATCAATCACCACATGGCGTGATGGCCACTGTCATAGAGATAAATACAGGGCGTCTGAGGAGCCTTCCTAAAGGAAGACATTGCTAAGCTGAGGTCTGAAAGATGAAGATAAAGGAAGGAGATGTTTCAGACAGAGAGAACAGCATGAAAGACTTAGAACATGAAGAGCAAAGTTCATTTTTTCCTCTGCAGAAGCATGTGAATGTAAATGTTTCTTTGCTCCAGGAGCTCCTTGTGTAGCTGTGATGTCAAGATCCATACACAAATAGAGAAGTCTATGATTACACAAGGTGAACTATTTAAGTGCTGAATTTGTTCAGACCCTAGTGCAGGAGGTGAAAAGACAGTAGAGAGAGAAATCAATATGAACTGAAATAGGCAGCCTGGAAGGTTCTTGGAAGATAAGCGAACTGTGCTAGGACTTAAGGAATGGGTAGGACTTGGCTGGGAGTGCAGGAAAGACTAAAATGTTCCTGGAACTACCTGGGGCACGTTGTGGGGGTGCCTACTTGGTCATCCTTGCCCATCGTGCACCTACTGTGTGCTAAACCCAGTGTGAGGAACCATGGGAGATGAAAAAGAAGCAGGAAACATTGCCTCAGCCTTGCAAAAATGAGTGTTATACTTGCCTTTGGGGTGGCAAGCTCCTCTTAAGTTACATCTTGGCATTTGCACAACACGAGTCCAGACTATCATTCATTTCCATCTACATTGTTGGGGTTATCGCTTTGTGGCAGGAGGCTGGGAGAGCCATAAAATTGTAGATCAACAAGTACACTTTTAGGTGTTCTTGCTAACAGTTAAAGGTTTGGTGCCAGTTTTTTTCAGAAGATACTGTCTCATGACCACTTTTCAAAGAGACTAGGGAGTTCCATTTCTGAGCCCCCTGAAGTGTGGATTTCACGCTGCTCTGAAGATCTGAGCCCCAGGACATTGGCGCCTGTTGAGAGTTTTATCTTTTCTCCTTAAGGTTTCTATTGGGCCTTCTTGGGATTTAGAGGCTTATGTGGTGTTTTCTTAGCCAGAAGTCTTTGCAAAACTTGATTATCGGAAATAAACCAGAGCCACCCCCAACTTCTTGAAAACAGTGTTTAAGAAAACCTTAATTTGGAGTGAGGGACAGCCCAGACGGCTCTGGCATTAGCTCAGAGCTGGCAATCCTGCATCGAAGCAGAAAGTTGCCTATTTGTAAGAGATATATTTGTTGAATCACAAAAGAAAGCTGCTATTATAAGTAAACCCAGGCATCTAGGGACTTGTGTGGAGATAATTCATGCTGTCCCCTTTTCCAGTTTGCAAATTTCTTTTGGAGGGCAGAGTAGAGGGTGGGCGTGGAGTGTCCCTTTTAAAGGCCCACACGAATCTCCATAGCTAGTAGCCATCTCTAGTCCTGTCTGCTGTTATCTAGGCTTTCCTTATGGGTTCTCAAAAGGCATTTGAAAATAAACAAGCAAGCAAGCTTCCCAAGACATCCTAGCATTCCACTCTGACACTTGCTGAGACAACAAACTGAAGCTGGTCCTTCTCCATTACTTCTCATGGTCTTCACTCTGGGATTCTTTTCCTTGTTGGTACAGGAGTGAGATTCTACATGTTACTGTCAAGTGATCTAATTGGAGCTTATGCCTTTTACCATAATTTTAGAAAGCTATAGTTTTGGATGGAAATAAATACTTTTAATATTGTCTGTGGCTCCTGAACCCAAAGCTCTTTACTACTTTCAAATGTATTTAAGTATAGGAAGTAGTTTGTGGGCTAAAAAAGTCCTGTAGTTAATGGATTTCTTCTCAGTTTATAATAACCATATGAAAAAATTACATTTCATATCAGATAAGGAAAAATTTCTATAATGTATAAAAAGTACCTACATATGAATAAGAATAGACTGAAAACCTAGTAGAAAAAAATGGACAATTTATATGATCAGATAGTTTACTAAAAAGCAGATGCAAATGAATCTTGTATTTGTGAAAAGCCACTCAACCTCATCCATTATAATAAATATGTGTATTAAAACTATAATAGTTTTCATTTCCCAGATTGGCAAACACCTGAATGTTTAATGATATACTTGGTTGAAAAGATAAGAAACTGAAACTGTCATACATTATTGGTGGCCCTGTAAATTACTACAAATAATTTGGAGGACAATTTGGTAATAACTACCAAAATTGCAAATGTCCCTTGACCTAGAATTACACTTCTAGGAATTTATCCTGTAGAAGTACCCATACATGGATGAAGGAATGAATGCACAAAGTTATTCAATGTGGTGCTGTTTGTAACTGAAAAATGTTATAAACAACTTTAATAGGGGACTGGATAAATATATTATAGTTAATGGTCAAAAAGAATGAGGCAGATCTTTATGTATTGCTATAGAATACTATCCAATGTATGTCGTTATGAAAAAATGAAGGATGAAGAACAATTTGTGTTATGAGCTATCATTAGTGTAAAAAAGGAAAAAAATGTTTTTGTTTGTATGTGCATAAAGTATCTTTAGATAAACAAAGAAAATGAAAGCAGCATTTTTTTTTCCTCCCAGAAGATGGGAACTGAGTGGTTGGAAGATAAAGGTGGGAGGGAGACTTATATTTTACTGTGTATCCTTTTGTACCTGTAGGATTTTGTACTGTGTATATGAATGCATTACCCATTTAAAAATTGAAAACTAAATAAGAATTCCAAGGTGAAGGTTTCTTTTTGATTTTCTTCTATCTGAAAATTTGTTTTTCCTTAAGCCCACGTGATAGACTATTTGCTTCACAAGGCCTACCATTGTCTTTTCTTTTCTACCCCGTTTGTCTAATTTAGTACCTGGAAGAGAATATTTGTCACCGAAAAATACATGTTACAAATATGAATGAAGGGACGGGATGCATGAGATGACTTCACAATGAGTCTGGCAAATCTCAAGTATCCACAGTAAGGCTGTTTTGTGCTCACGATGATTTTCAGGAGAAGATGTTCATGTTGAAATTGGTCACTTTCCCTCTTAAACAAAAAACTGAAGAAAAGAAATGGACTTAAGAGTGTGGTGTTAAAACCCATATGACTGTGTGGATGGAGCCATTTCCCTAGCCACATCGTGGCCATTGGTCACTGAGGAATTCCTTCTGAGGGGATGGAGAATGAGCAGAGAAATCTGAAGACATGACCATGATCTGTAGTCTACTGGTAGAAGTTTAATAATTGGCTTCTAGAAAATAGTAACTCTGATTTGTAGTGTTCACCAATTTCCATGTTGTTAATACTGCCACCATAGCTGATTTTGGGCTACTGTGTGAAGTGTGAGTGACATAATTGAATGTGAAGTTGGGAAGAGATTATAACCACTGGCTCTTGTGACAGGAGGAGCCAGGTCCAGCACTTTGCTGGTGATAACTAGGCAAGGATTTCCCTTCCATAGCAAAAAGCAGAAATTTTGCCATGTAAACAGAGAAGAGTTGGAGTCTTATAAATTTTATGTAAGTTGTCTAAGCCAGTGCTCAAAGTGTGGTCCATGCAAACTCTGCCGCTGCAGACCCAAACCTGCTAAATCAGAAACTCCGGAGATAAGGTCCAGTGATCTGGATTTTAGAAAGCCATCCAGATGATTCTGATGGGTGTTAAAATTTGAGGACCACTACTCTAAGTGTTAGTTTCCTCTGGAAATGGGAAGGAGGATTTAAAAATCCAGGCCTGTAGTAAGGAATGAACAGAATAATGATTGTATGTTCTTGGCACAGGGAATATTAACTATGACATTGAAGGTGATATTTTTTATGGCTTAGCCAGCCATTTAAGAGGAACTAAATAAGTTTGAAGTATGCTCAATTCCTTTTCTCATGTCAAGGGAGGTAAGCTCTATGTCTATAAGACACATCATAGCTTTCTGCATAGTTGGACCGTGTGTAATTGTCTTCATTCTTGTAGCATCACTTGGGGGAGGTGAATACCAGCCTATCTCCCAGTAGCATGCTCAGGCAGAACTAGATGCCTCAGATAAAAGCCAATGAGGTATTCTCCCCTCAACACCCAGCTCCCTGGCAACCCCCAGCCTTGGCCTAACTAGTTGAACCAACTTATTTTACATGCACCAAAAACCAGCCTCCATGAAAAAGGGATGGTGAGGAGTGGCAGATGAGAGGAACATATTTGGAGACCTAGGACTTGAATCTCAAGAGAGCTTTGGAGTGGGGTAGGAACACTTGTGGTTTAGGAGACTATTAGCTCCATTTTCAGGGCACCTACTACCTAGCAGACATTGCAGCACGACTTTTCACCATAGATGTTATCACCATTTTGCAGACAAAGAAACAGATGGAGGACTCAAGCAATGCATTGAAGGTCAGAGTAGACAGAGGCTTTCTGGATACAGAAGGGCACAGAGCCAGTCCCTTAGCTACCATTTGTCCTCTTTTCCCTAATGTATCCTTTTCCCCTTTATGCTGTAGTTCTTGGGAGTACAAGGACCACTAACTCCTGTGGCAGAATATTTTTTTGGCATTAGGCATATTTCAGAAACTCTCATACAAGAATGGCTGATGGCGGTCTTCCCTGAAGGCCCAAAAATAAAATTTCAAGAGTAAGTGCGATGCAGTGGTGAGAGCCCAAGGGTCACACAGACCTGTGATCGAATTCTAGCTCTGCCACATATTAATTCTTTGACTTTGAGTATGTGATTCATTCTTTCTAAGTGTCTTAGGGTTGAGTTCCTCAGAAGCAGAGCCTGAGATAGGGACTTTTGTGTAAATGATTTATTAAGGGGATGCCCTCAGAAAAAATGTGCACCAGAATGAGGGAAGCAGGAGGGGCAGGAGAGGATGCTGAGCAAGTGTAGGAAAGCTTGGCTGGAATCTAGCTTCAGCCTGATCCTGTGGGGAGACTTGGAGGGTAAATTGTACCACGGAATTGGTCCCAAGGGGTTGTCAACTTTTGGGCCCTTGTGTCAGTCAATTTTTGTCTAGGGGACAACACAGGACATGCAATCTTCTTATGAGGTGTTTCTGTCATAAGAGAGCAATTTTCAGGAGAAGAGGGTGGCTCTGAGCATTAGCAGCCATTATTCACAGTGTTGAGATTTAAACACAATCTAGATGAGGCTACACAGCTTTTACTAGAGTTAGCTCTCAGCTTTTTATTTATAAAATGAAGATACTGGTGACTCAAAGGAATATTGTAAAGATTAAATGATATAACATGTTAAGAGGATTAAACACAGTGCCAATCACAGAGTGAGCCCTTAATCGATGTTAACTTCTTTCTCTTCCAGTCTTGTCTAAAGAGAGTAACATCATCTCTCTGGTTGAGATGAAGAATAGCTCCTCAAAGAAATTAGCCTATTTCCCCCTCACAGATTAGAAGAAGAGAATAATTCTGGGAGAGTTACTCAGTTACTCATTACAAAATGTTTATTTGTCACTTATTGTGTGTTGGTCACAGCTCTAGGTGTTGAGGATACTGCTGTGAACAAGATAGACAAAAATCCCTGCCCTTATGGGACTAACATTCCAATATAGCAGAATAGACGATCAGCAAAGAAGTAAAACTGGCAAATATTAGGTAGTAATAAATACTATAAAAATACATGCTGGGAGGATGGGATCCAGAATGACTGGAGAGCTACATTGAGATTGGTGGTCAGGAAAGTCCTCTCTGAAATAACACCAACTTGAAGATCAAGAATGAGTTGGTCATTCAGAGTTATGGGGAAAGACTGTTTCAGGCAGAGGGAACAGCTAATGCAAATGTCCTAAGGCAGAAGAAAGTAGGAAAATTCAAAGTGCAGAGGAAAGGCTAGTGTGCTAGATTATAGAGAGCAAAGAGAACATGATAGGAAATGAGTCCAGAGGATAAGGTTGGAAGGTAGGAACAGACTACATCCTTCAGAGCCATTCCTTAGAAAGAGTTATAGGCTGGGCGCGGTGGCTCATGCCTGTAATCCCAGCACTTTGGGAGGCAGAGGCGGGTGGATCATGAGGTCAGGAGATCGAGACCATCCTGGCTAACACGGTGAAACCCTGTCTCTACTAAAAATACAAAAAAAATTAGCCGGGCATGGTGGCGGGCGCCTGTAGTCCCAGCTACTCAGGAGGCTAAGGCAGGAGAATGGCGTGAACCCAGGAGGCGGAGCTTGCAGTGAGCCGAGATTGCGCCACTGCACTCCAGCCTGGGCGACAGAGCGAGACTCCGTCTCAAAAAAAAAAAAGAGTTATAAGAAATTCTGATTTCATTATAAGTCTCAAAGGAAGCTATTGATGAGCTTATGTAGGGGAATGAAATAAACTTACATGTGTTTTAAAAGATCACTCCAACTGCTATATGAAGAATCAATTGTAGAAGAACAGAAATGGAAGCAGAGATGCCAATTAGGAGATCATGGTGAAAATAATGTTAGCTTGGAGCGAGTGGTGGAACAGAGGAAATAGATGGATATGGATCCGGGAAATGTTTTGGTGGCGCATTCAGGAGGGCATATGAACGGATTGGATGCTGGTCGTGAAAAATCAATGATGAGTCCTAGGTTTGTGGCTCTGGGGTCTGGCAGAAGGTTTAGCTGTTGACTGAGTTGGGAAAGACCAAGGGAGAATCAAGGATCTTGTGTATCACAGACAGAAGGAAACACATGAGGGGAAAGGTATGGGGAGGGAAAAGAAGGAAGAGGAACAAGTCACAAGGTACAGAATAAAATGCAGAACATGCAAAATTAGAACAAAATGGAAGAGAGAAAAGCAGAATAAACAGAGTTTTAATACTATGGGTGGAAAGTTTCATGCAAAATATTATGAGATGCATCGGAGTTTGAAAGGCCTATTCAAAGCAGCTCAGTTTGGTGATCAGCATTTTCAGAGAATGGCAAATACAAATTTATCCTGCCAGTTCCTCTAAGAGGAAGTGTCTGGGGATATTTAGGATCTGGAATCTTGGAAGGGCTGAGGTTTCATTTATTTTAGAATTATAAGTCTCTTTCAAATTTAGTCATCAAAGCCATAAGTAACAGGGATGAACTTCTTTTTAAACAGGAATATTTTCTTAGTGGTGTACTTTGAAAATCTCAATAGATGGGCAGAAAAATGCAACATCTCAGCTTTTTCCATTGGCCCCACTTCCACTGGGGGACAAGAGACAGAAGCTAGCATTCTCTTTCCATCATGTTCAATAGTAAAAAGTCATGAAGCAAATGTAGCATTTCTTCTTCAAAGATTTAAAATTAAGAAAAATATTTTGGGGTTGGAAACTTGGGAGCGATGTGCTGTGTTGATCTGTCTGTCCAAGACCAAAAATTCCAGAGAGCTTGGAAGAAAACACAACAGAAACCCTCCTGTAGCTTTGTTCTTGGTTAACAATTCTTCCTTCAAGACGGACCTATTCTTCCCAATGAGGCCTCCTTCTATGTTAATTTTTTAAGCACATGAATGTTACTCCAGTGGTTAAGGTAGGGGGATCAACATAGGAGTGGCCAAGATGTTGAGATTTTTTTAATGGTCGTGCTATATTTCTGAAAGCAGCTGCCAAGGAGCCAAAGGAAGACCTAGAGATTCCTTTAGAACCATTTAGAATCATTTTGGGGACATCTAGTTGGAGTTGGGATCCTCTAATCAGGAATCTCTCTTTCTTTTATTCCTCCAGTGGCAAAAGGATAAGACCTTGGTGCAGTTGAAGGGAGATAATCATGGATCCTAGCTGAGAGTTACTTCTAGTCACCCATGAGTTTGTCTGGCTGGGCATTACTGTAATGAAATCAGCCAGTATCTAGCATGAGAAAATTATGTCCAATTTCAATACACTTGGGATGACTAGAGGGAAAAGTCTCATTTCTTGATATCCACTGTGCTCCAAGTCCTGCACTGTACATGTTAAACATATTATTATCATTGCTATTATTATTATTATTATTTTGAGACAGAGTCTCACTCTGTCACCCAGGCTGGAGTGCAGTGACATGATCTCGGCTCACTGCAAGCTCTGTCTCCTGGGTTCAAGAGATTCTCCTGCCTCAGCCTCCTGAGTGGCTGGGATTACAAGCACCTGCTACCACGCCTGGCTAATTTTTGTATTTTTAGTGAAACCCTGGCTCTACTAAATCATATGTTTGGCCATGCTGGTCTCGAACTCCTGACCTCAAGTGATCCAACCACCTTGGCCTCCCAAATTGCTGAGATTACAGGCGTGAGCCACCACACCTGGCCAAACATATGCTTGCATTTATTCCTCACCTCAGTGCCTGAGTATTCCTATTTTAATTCTACATGAATGCAGCCCTGCCTAGAGGGATCTGAGGTATGACTACATCAGGCAGAAAGAGTTGGGTGATGTCTCTTCCTTTATGTTACCAAATGTATTGACAAATTTTTATGGAATTCTAGAAACCTGTGCAGAAGGAAAATAACTTGAATGGAATGGATCTGGCAGGGGGAAGGGTAACAACAGAAGCCAAGCTTCAGGAAAGGGCTCTGGAGACCCCAGAGTATTAATTCCAAAAGAAGAAAATAGTGTGATGAGGCAGATTCTGCAATAGGGTCTGCATTGTTGTTGGTTCTGGGTTTAGCACTGAGGCTGGCACAAGACACCCTGACAGCTTATATAAGCCCATGGGAGAAAAAGGGCAATATTAGCAAGCTAGAAGAGGGGACTCACACATTCAAATTGACACTGTCCAGTATTACAATGGACACTGTCCATTTTCCTCGTTCTGTGATGAGGAAAATGTTCTTTATCTGTGCTGTCCAATAGAGTATTCATGGGACACATAGGGCTATTGAGCACTTGAAATGAGGCTAATAGGATTGAGGAACTGAATTTTAATTTTGTTTAAATTTAAATAAATTTAAATTTAAACTGAAATAGCCCCACGAGTCTAGTGCCTATTACAGCCGAAAGCTTCAGTACCCACAGTGCTGTGGGGTCCTCACAGTCAAGCACAGCTCAGTAAAGCAGACTTCAGAGATATGGAAGGCAAGGGAGTTAACGTGAAACAGAGTGTGGAGGGAGAGATGTCAGACGACAGCCCCGATCAGTTCGGAGCTTCACAACAATTACCTTATGGACTGGACTACTTGTGTAAGCAGAGGGAGGTTTGGAGCTGGCAAAATATGTGCATTGGTGACCTCATTTGTACCCACATGGTAGTGAGCTTTGGGTTACCTTCATAAGAGATAACTAGGCTCATCACTTGGCAGAGGGCTTAGCATCTACTCTAGTCCTTAGCATACTGTATGTGTTCAATAAAAATTTGTTTTGGATGAATGAGTGGATAAATGGGAGATAAAAGTGCTCATCTAGATCGTTGTATCCATTAGCTATTGCTGCAGTAATGCTGAATAAAAAACACCCCAAAACTCGGTGACTTCAAGGAAGAATAATTGATGCTTGCTCTTAGGTCAGGAGAGTAGCTGGCATGGTCCATGTTGTGTAAGATCATTTTGAGGTTCAGGTTAAAGGAACAGCAGCTACACAAGAGAAGCTCTGTTCATGCAGACGATAAAAGCTCAAGAGGCAAATAGAAACTTATGTGATATGGTGGGTCCTCAGAAACATGTCATCACTTCTGTCCACATTCCATTGGCCAAAACAGATCTCTTCACTGAGCCCAAAGTTAAAGGTTGGGGAAGTACACGATGCCCACAGTGCAAGGGGCAGAACTATGAAGTCACATGGTAAAAAGCAGTGTCCAGGGAGGGGAGAGGAATTGGGACCCAAATTCAGTCTGCCACAGTCATAGCTGGAGTATGGAGCCAGGGTCACACCTGGAGTTCACATTCGATTTTGTCAAGTTCCGGGATTTATGTTCCTTCCTCTGTCCCAAACACTTCATGTATTATCAAAGCCAGTTTTACCATTCATGTGATTCCTAGTCTCCAGACTGAAGTTGTGTTTCCAACCTTTAAAAAATCTGATATTCTTCTTTTAAACGTTTTGTTATTTATCTCATTGAATGATTGTCATTTTTGTGGTACTGGACTGCAATCAATCCACATGATTTGGCTCTACCACAGGGCTGGAGGTGTAGTGGTGTGGAGGTTCAAAGAATCTGTTAGTCTGCACATATTTTTGCCTTAATCATGGACCATCTCAGTTACTAAGGGTCTGGGATTCTGCTGCCAATGGCTGAAGCACAAAAGGGTGGAACTTTCACAAACCCTGTGCCCTGGGTTAGGTTTTTAACTTTGACTGAGGTTCCTTGCTGCTATGGGAACCTACCATTGCTTTATTTATTTATTTGATTGGTTCACTGAAAAAATTATTTACAATACAATTCTCTTTTTGGTATGCAATTCTATGAATTTTGATAAGTGTATGCAGTCATGTAACTACCAAAACAATCAAGATATAGCACATAGCCATCACCCAGAAAATTCCCTGTGCTGTCCATTTGGAGTCAACTCTTTCCCCAAACTCAGCCTTTTCTAGAATGTCATATAAATGCATCCTACAATATCGCCTTTTCAATCTGGCTTCTTCCAGTTAGCATAATGCATTTGACAGTCATCCACGCTGGATTCATCCATGTTGTTGGATGTCAACAACAACCACTACATATGTCAGTAGTTCATTCCTTTCTATTTCTGAGTTGTATTCCATTATATGGATATACCTCACTTTGTTTATCCATTCTGAGGCTGAGAGGCATTTGTTTGTTTACTGTTTTTGATAGTTATAAGAGGGCCATTATAAATGTTGGCATATGTGTGAATGTCAGTTTTCATCTCTCTTAGATCAATAGTTAGAATAAATACCTAGGAAGATTGCTGGGTTGTATGGTAATATATGTTTACCTTTTAAAGAAACAGCCAAATTGTTTTCAAGGTATACATGTGTAAGTGTGGCTTTTTATTTCTCTATTTTCCTCTCTGCAACTTACTTTCCTGTATGAATTTGTGATCCAGACACTGTTTTTTTTTTTCCTTCCCTGGTAGTTTAAAGGAGGCTATTGTCTGGATTAAATCTACTTTGGAAGAAAGTACATCATATTATAGTTTTCCGTATGATACAATAGATGTGAGTACTGGAGTTCAAGTGCAGGGAATTGCAATATCAATTTGCCTTTATTGCACTGAGCATCTGGGGCATTGTTTTTGGCCATCAGTTACCTCAATACCAACATAAACAAGTTGATCTAGGCAATACGTATAGTTTCTATAGAGGCGGTTTCTTGGCCTTAGCTTCTTGCTAATATACTAAGCCATCACCCTACTGTGATTTCTGATATTCATTAAGCTGAATTCTCGATGTTGGCCTTTACCAATGTAAATGTGTGCTGGCCTAGCTCTCAACTGCCCACACCTGCCCCTTTTAGTTTGAGACTCTTCTTCTGCCATCAAAGGCCACTCTGCTCATGTACATGGTAGATAGGAGTGTCATGGGCTTATGCCCCCCAGAGACAGCTCTCAACCACTGACTGACAGAAAAAATAAATTGGATTGGTGTATAAGCACCCCAGCTCCTTCACTCTCTGGTTCCAATAACTCAGAGGTGTGTGGCTCTATATTGGCTCCCAGGGCTCTCCAGTGAGGTTAAGCTCTGGTTGCCCACAGTAGTAACTTGTTTGGTAAACAGACTTTACTGGCTGCCTTTCCTTTTGTTTGACTTCACTTTCTTGCTGTTGTTTCTTTACTTCCCAGATCACCTACTTAAACTTGTCCTTGACTCTTGTCTACTTTTTGGGGAACTTAAACTTAGACTGCTCTATTCTTAATTTCTCTCCTCCGCCCCCTTTTTGGTGCCTGAAGAGAGGCCTGCTGATACCCAAGTGTACTACCTTCCATTAACTGAGTCTAGTCACATCAATATCTAGTTTTCTAAATCTTGACATAGTCTAGGTGCCCCTGCCCTCCTGCTGCCCATGGACATGATGTAACATTGTCATGGTGCAAAGAGGAAAAAGTGTGGCTGCAGGTGTGGATTTGAAAAAGTAACATAAACTTCTCCAAACTTCAGTCATTGACATTTGTAAAATGAAGTTAGTGGGTCCTGTCGTGAGGATGGTTTAGAACTTTAAATTACCTATAAGTGTTCACTGGATAGCATCGGCCATCATCATAAGTTGGTTCTCTTGTTTTTCCACTGTCTGATAACTTTGAGGCCAAGTCTTATTTCTTCCATTGCTGACCAGTTTTCAAGAGCATGCATCAAGGAGTAAGTCTGTTTTTATCTATGGCTTGTATTTTTTCATTGTCCTAGGAATGTGACATGATGTATTTGTCCCATAGTTCCTGTCTTGGTGGATTATTTCAATAAAAGAAGTAATTCCTGTCAGTGGTACTGATTAGGAATTAAACAAAAATTACAGAGTATTTCTCATGTGTTTATTGAGGTTTAGTGAAAGAAGAAAGTGGTGATATGAAAACAAATATTCTGTTTCTGCTTTGGACTTCAAGCATAATAAAAGACAGAAGACTCGGAGTAAAACAGAATCTTAGCATTGGAAACAACATGAGGAGTCCTCTGGCAACAGTAACAGTAGTAGTTGAAGTTTACTGAGTACTCAGAACAGAACATGCCAGACAGTGCTCCAGGCATGTTCCAGGTGATTCCTCCACAACAAACTTTTTTTTTTTTTTTTTTTTTTTTTTTGAGACGGAGTCTTGCTCTGTGCCCCAGGCTGGAGTGCAGTGGCGCGATCTCGGCTCACTGCAAGCTCCGCCTCCTGGGTTCACGCCATTCTCCTGCCTCAGCCTCCCGAGTAGCTGGGACTACAGGCGCCCGCCAACACACCCGGCTAATTTTTTTTGTATTTTTAGTAGAGACGGGGTTTCACTGTGTTAGCCAGGATGGTCTCGATCTCCTGACCTCGTGATCCGCCCGCCTCGGCCTCCCAAAGTGCTGGGATTGCAGGCTTGAGCCACCGCGCCCGGCCCCACAACAAACTTTTGAGGCAGATCCTGTTATCATGCCCATTTTAAAGAAAAGAAAATGAGTCCAAAGAAGTTGGTGAACTTACCCAAGATTACGTCTCAAGTAAATGGTGAGGTAGGAGTCAGACACAGAAAGTCAGACACCAGAGCCCACATTCAACCTCTGTGTCATGCTGCCTCCCCAGACTGAGCAGCCCTGTCATGGAGAATTGATGGTTTTCAAGACATTTTCTTCCATATTGAATAGTTCTAGTTCTTTATCTTGAATGTAAATCAGCTTCTAAGTTTCTTAAACTCTTTGATCTTAGATCCAACTTTCAGAGAAGATTATTTTTACCTTTGGCTTGACAGCCTTCTGAGGCTTACTCCATCACCTCTGCGTTTTCTCTCCTCCAGAATAAACAGGCCCTAAGTCCCTGCTGCAAATCACTTCTGTGATATATGTATTCACAATCACAAGAAAGCTGCTGTTCATCCCTACTGTTCATTTTTAGGGTTAGCTCTTCAGCCAGGCACTAATTTGCATTAGCTTTCTATCATACCTAGTTATTCAAAAGGACTGAATGGAAACAGAAATTCAATATTTTACAGGAAGAAATGATGAGCTCTAGAAACAATGAGTTTTGGGCAAATATACAATGCCTTCCCCCTTTATTCTCTTTAAAAGATCATTGACTATTTCAAGGAAAATAAGCAATGTGTTCTGGGATTTACTCATTATGCATATGATAACAATTATGTAAAAATAGAAAGGAGGTAAAAGGAAGAATACCCTTGTAAGATTAATACATTAGATATGAAGTGGTATAGTATTAATTCATGATGGATTGTGACAAGTTAAGAATGCATTTTGTAATCTTTGGAGTAACTATTAAGAGAAACAACTACAGATAATAGTTAAAAAACAGTAAAGTAGATTAAAAAATACTAAAAGATACTTCATCAATCCCAATGAAGTCAGGAAAGCAGAAACAAAGGAACAAAGGAAACTGAAACAAATAGAAAAAAAATAGGAAGCATGTGGAGCTAAACTGAATTATAGAAATAATTACACTAAGCATTAATGGATTAAACACTCAGATTAAAAGGCAGAGATTGTCAGACTGAGTGAAAGTGTAAAGTCTACCTATGTTTTGTTTATAAAAAATACATTTTCAATATAAAGACACAAGTTAAAAGTAATACGAAGAGAAAAAAACATGCATGTGGAAGGGACTGAACTACATAAACTGAGAACCCCTGCATTACTTAATGTAGGAAGTATAGGGCACCTGTATAGATATCTTAACAGGAGGAGGCAACATACAAAGAATGATTCCTTGGAACAAGGATGTGCCAAGCACTGAAGGATGCTGAAAACATCTCTCTAGAGATGCAGAAAGCTTAGCAAACAATCAAAATAATGTCTTCTCTTTACTGCTTTGTAGAGAATTGCCAATTAGGATTCCCTTTTAATGAAACAAAAGTAATTTTCTGCTACCTCCTCCAGGATAGCTCTTCAGCCTGACTCAGCATCTTAGCTATGAGCAGTAGCAATCACGTGAATTGGATACCAATTTCCTTTACCAGTTGGGGTTTG
Organism: Nomascus leucogenys; assembly: GCF_006542625.1. NCBI lineage: Eukaryota > Metazoa > Chordata > Mammalia > Primates > Hylobatidae > Nomascus > Nomascus leucogenys. Next base: position 5,166,560 of record NC_044391.1, read on the forward strand.
GTGATGAGCTTAGCTGGCTGACACCTTTTATCCTGGTCCAGTATGTCCACTTTTCCTCCTGGCCCTAGGATAGTGGCTGTTGCCAAAGCAAACAATGACAGAATATAAGAAAGAGGAATGAGGTGCTGACATGTTTATTGCTCCAATTCTGCCAGTAGACTGAACGGTGTAAAAATGAAAGAGATGCTGTTGTGGCTTTGTTCATCATACTTTGCTCTGAGGCTGTTATTTGGTAAAAAGTAAGGTTTCCAAGTGGAACGTTAATTTCTCCACATGCAGCACATATGCAACATGTGCCTGGCTCTTCACAGGCTGAGAAAACCACCAGGCTTCTGTGAAATAAAGTAAGCCTGGAATATTCCTTTTCTCCTTTTGATCTCCTGCTAAGACTCCTCCTTAACATCCTTCTGAAAGGCTTAGGTGAGGCAATTGCAGAGATATAATTCCATTGACAAAATTCATGGTTTCAGTCCTGCATGTTAAATGAGTTTCAAATAAACTGGAGATTGTCAATAACTATGATACAGAGCTAGACTGGGCTGGGGAGAAACTTTTTGTGGTGGGTGGTTGTTTTTCTGGGAGTGACTTTAATTAACCTCTCTTTAAGCATGCTCATTCAAAAGGCCCCTTGGCACTCAAAGTGAATGAAGGTAACAATTTTTATTGCTCAGCATTGTTAATTTGGTTGATATTGGGGCAATTCCAAAGAAACCATTAAAGCTATCAGAGAAAATGAAGGGGAACACGTTCGAGTAGGATTTTGGAACATTTTTGGCTTTTGGAGTGGCCTGCATAATTTTTGACAAAAAGGAAGAAAGAAAAGGATGAATTCATTATCTACAAATAGTGGAAAATATTATAAATGGCAGTAAATGAAGTAAATGGGAGTTTCCACTGTAATGTAGGATTCTTTGAGCCAGCCACCCCGAAAGAGCACAGCTTGGTTTGCTGTGTGGGGAGTATGAGCTGAAATGCAAGAGACTGTTCTTGGGCTCCAAGCAATATTTGGGAATAAGGCATTGCTTCTGCTGCTGTGGCTCTTCTGGTTTATTGCCCATCTGGGCTATGAGTGTCTTTCAGCCTGTCAAATTGAACCCGAATGGAGATGTCACCTCTTTGACTTAGATCTGACCTTAGGGTGTTGCTTTCCTGCCTGACTCAGGCTCCAGGGGAAAAGAAAATAAGAGAGTAACTTCTTCTTTTGTGAGGAAATGTTTTTTCTTGCTTTTGGATGGCTCTCCTGCTCTGGCTGCCTTTCCAGGCATGCAGAACAAAAGCCATGGCTGTGTCTCCTTGTCAGTGGGATGCAATCACTAAGCATGTCTGCTCAGGCTCAGGCCATGCTGCTCTTCTCCAGACCCCACCCTCCTATCCTGGGAATTGAACCTGTGAGTTTACAGCTTTCCTACACAGGACCAGAAGGCCACATTCATCACTGCCACCAACACCACCGTTTCTCTCTCCTGCTATACGGGATCCACGAAGGGGGTCCCCCACCCTTGCTGGCTTCTCGATGCCACCTTCTCCAAATGAATGAGTTACCCACGGGCCTGGAGTGGAAACAAAGTCCACCTGGTGGGTTCTTTTCTGTCCTTCTGGCTAACAAAGCATGTCATCCACAGTGTCGTATCTTCTCTATCTTTCTGGAACGAACTTTAGCAATTTTTGAGAAATTGTCAAAATTTAGAGGTAATTAGAATCTCTTAGTTCCTGATATTTGCTATAATTCCAGAAAAGGGGATAACTATGTCTATATCTGTAAAAATTTTAAAAGAAACTTATCTCTAGGGTTTCATTTTTATTTTAAAATTCTCACCACCAACTATCTTGTACTGAGCTAAAAACAGTCCTGAAATTTGATCTGTGAATTCTTGCTGGTCTGTAGAAATTGTGGGGTTCTGGTGCCAAATTTAATTCTACAAGAATTATTGAGAACTTATTTCCAAATTCTAAAAGAAACACAAGTCACAGGTTCAGATTTTAATGAGCATAAACTCTACCCGAAAATACAGAACAAACACATGTGGAACACTTGATATGTATTTCTTCCTATTTGATATGTTTGCATGCACATGTGCATGCATATACATACCCATACATGTACACATGCACATACATACATATGCATACCTAGGCACATATGCACACATGCACACACATATATGCACATGTACATACCCACACATACATATACACATACACACCTTCCTATATACATACATATATACCCACTCACATATACCTATGTATGTAAGAGAATATACCTGTGGCTATGTAGTATATGAATGTGTATATATGTGTGTGAGGGGGTATATGTGTATAAGAGTATATATGTGAGTGTGTCTGTTAGTGGGTGTTTGTACTCACAGGCACACTCATATACATACTCTCATACACATACACCCCCTTCACACACATACATACACATTCATATACATATACATACTCATATATACAAATTCTTATATACACATGTACACACACTCCATGAATATATGCATACTCACACACAAATACACAGTCCTATAGACATATACTTAAAGATACATATACATCTTAAAATTCTGATCAATTAATTAAATAGCTAGAGCCCTTAGACTCATATAAATTAATAGTGTGGATCTTTATTGTTTAAAATTATTTTGATGTGGATGCTTCTAGTGTTTTGCCATTAAGAATGGCATTAATTTTTGTTTGGAAATATATATTTTTACCGTATTAAGGAACTTGGTGTCTGTTTTTACGAAAAGATTTTTTTGTTCTCAGAAATCTGAAAAATCTCAAAAGTACAATGAATAATGATGCACGTTCAGACACTCACCAATCAGAATTGAGGATTGATAAGATTTTGCTTTATACCAATTGAAATAAAAGAAGTAAAGGATTACGGTGAATGATAAAGTCCCCCACTGGCAGTTTTGTTCTTGCTCCAAACCCAGAGGTAAATGTGAATTGAATGTGTATCTTTTTCACGCCATGTTAATATATTTACATACTTACGTATGTGTTGATGAATAATACATAATATTTGTTTTTGTGTTTTGAAAATAGACATAAATGTTAAGGTTGGGTGCAGTGGCTCACGCCTGTAATCCCGGGACTTTGGGAGGCCAAGGTGGGTGGTTCATCTGTCAGGAGTTCAAGAGCAGCCTGGCCAACATAGAGAAACCCTGTCTCTACTAAAATACAAAAAAATTAGCTGGGCATGGTGGCACACGCCTGTGGTCCCAGCTACTTGGGAAGCTGAGGCAAGAGAATTACTTGAACCTGGGAGGCGGAGTTTGCAGTGAGCCAAGATTGTGCCATTGCTCTCCAGCCTGGGAAACAGAGTGAGACTCTGTCTCCACAACAAAAACAACAACAACAACAAAAATGTTTAAGGTGTGTGCTATCTGAAATTTGCTTTTTTGCTTCTTTTTCACTCAACATTTTATGTGGAGTTCTAATTACATGACTGAATAGAGAGAGCTACATCATTTTAACAGTTGTATGAAATGAAAATACAAATGTTTTTTCATTCTCCTATTAATATAATTTATTTTTTTCTATTTTTAAAGAGTTTTGCCATGGAAATTTTTGTATATGTCGGTTTATAAACTGTACAAGAATTTCTCTAGGATATATACCCTGGAGTAGAATTCCTTGATCATATAGTATGTAGGTTATCAGTGTCCCTAGGTACTACCAAATATTTATTCAAAGTGATTTGACCATTTTAAACTCCCACCAGGAGTTTATGAAAGTTCTGCTTCCATACATTTTTGCTATTTTTAAAAATAGTTTCAGATGTTTTAATGTTATTTTATATAAGGCGTGAGATGGTATTGTACTGTTGTTCAACGTACAGGTCCTAAGAAGTGTTTTTGAACTGGAAATAAATGTTTCTATTCAACGCCTTTTCTGAATATTGAGTTTTTTATTCACATGCATTGTTAATTATATTGAATCCTCATTATTAAATCATCTTATGATTTCCAAAGGTTATTCCCCTGTAGTATTCATTTACTGTACTGACAAATTTCATTTATTAATATTTAATTTATGAGCTTTTAATGTCAACATATATAAGTAAGATTGTTCTATAATTTTTTTCTTGGGCTATTTTTTTTCTCAGGTTTTGGTGAAGTTTTATGTTGCCTTCATAAAAAGTTAAGAAATATCCTTTCTTTAGACTCTGGAACGTGTTATATAGCAAAGGAAAATCTCTTCCTTGAAAGTTTGAAAACTTCACCCTTGAAACCAACTGGCTTTGGTGCTTTTTGGAATTTTAGGTAGGGTAGGATGAGAGGGGCTTAGGGAGAGCAGGGAAATAGCTCTTTATAAATGTTCATAATCTCTTCGTTGGTTATTCATATTAGGTTCTCTTAAATAATTTCAAGTTTCCTATTTTTTCCCCTAGAAAGATAATTTACCCAGATTTCAAATTTATTCACTTATAGTGAAAGTCAGATATCGTGATCATCCAGAATATATAAAGGACTGTTACAACTCAATAATAGGACAACCCAATTAAAAATGGACAAAAATCTAAATAAACAGTTCTCCAAAGAAGGTATACAAATGGTCCATAAGCATATGGAAAGATGCTCAACATCATTAGTCATTAGGAAAATGCAAATCAAAACCACAAGGAAATACCACTTCACATCTACTAGGATGGCTGTAATAAAACAGACAATACTGACTATTAGCTAAGATGTGGAGAAGTGAGAACCCTCATACATTGCTGGTGGGAATGTAAAATGGTACAGCTGCTTTGGAAAACAGTTTGGCAGCTCCTCAGAAAGTTAAAAAATTGAGTTAATGTGCAAGTAAGCAATTCCACTCCTAAGTGTATACCACAGAGAAATCAAAATACATGTTCACACAAAAACTTGTACATAAATGTTTATAGTGGCATTATTCATAATAGCTAAAAAATGAAACAACCCAAATATCTACTACCAAATGAATGGATATACCAAATATGGTATATCCATATGATGGAAAATTATTCAGCCATAAAAATTAATGAAATGCTGATTCATGCTACAACATGAGTGAATCATGAAAGTCTTATGCTACGTGAAAGAAGCCAGACACAAAAGACCTCATATTATATGACTTAAATGTCTAAAATAGGCAAATCCATAGAGACAAGGAGTAGATTAATGGTTGCCAGGGATTGAGGGAGGAGGAATTAGGAGTGACTGCTAGTATATAAAGCTTCTTTTTGTGTTGATAAAAATATTCTGGGATTGGAAAATGGTGATGGTTTTATGACTCTACAAATACACTATACATAATTGAATTGTACACTTTAAAATGGTAACTTTCATGTTGTATAAGTTGTATCTTAATAGAAAATATATTGGTAATATTCAGGGCATAAAATCTTAGAGTTGGGATTAAATGGTCATCAATCTCAAACTCAAATTCTGGTGGTCAATAATCTTTGGTTGAGGTCTCTTCCCCAAACTGGAGTTCAAAACCATACAAAAGAGATGATTCAATTTTGACGCGTTTTTATGGCTAGAAAAATTTCCCCCTTTTTGACTTGCAATCTTCCTTCCTTAAACAATCTCCCACCCTTATTCTTGTGTTTATGTAATGAGCAAAACAGAGTAAGTCTCTCATTCTCTTCTGTATCATTCCCTTCTATGTCTCTCTTTCCAAAAATGTTAATGTGAGGATAGTGACATTGTCAGAAGTTTTATCGTTTCCTCTTTATTTGGTGTTATTTAGTTTGTCTAAAACCACTGCAAATATCATCACACAATGTTAGCTCCCTGTGTCCCCACTTTCCTCTTGCCCCCTAGCTTCGTTGATTGAGGACCCTGCTCCATACTCTTTTGCAAAGTTGTGCTTAGCTGGATCCATTCCTCAGTTTAAGGCACAAGGAGGCAGAAATAGAAGAGCCAATCTAACTCTCCATTAATTCAGAATCTCTGCCCTCCAAATACACCAGTTTTCCTTAAGATCTTCCAATCTTGTAGTAGTAGCAAAGAGTAGAAGAGAAGTCCTTGTCTCAAGAAGAGACTAGGATAAATAGAAGCACAGGTAAGAGAGAGCTTAAAAAATATGCACGTTTAATGCAGAAGTGAATGAACGTGGCTAGTGTCAGAGAAGAGAATAATGCCTATTTCTTCTCTTAGTCCCAAATATGTTCCTTGGATAAACTCATCAGAACACTGAGCAGATGGACCATAATCTTACCTGGTGTTCCAGAAGTTAGGATTTGATCCCTCCTTTCACTGATCTATGATTGATAGAATGGCATGATAGTTACAAATGAAGACTTTGTAACTGATGGCCTGGGTTTGAATCCCAGAGCCACGTCTCTTTTAGGTCATCTGTGAAATGGGAATGATAATGATTACAACTGTATAGGGTTGCTATGAAGACTGAAGCTCGCACACACACACACATACGCACACATCATATACATGTATACATACAGAGAGAGAGTGTGAGAAGAAAGGAATATTTAAAGTAGCTCCTGGTACACAGTATGTGCTGTATAAATTGATGTCCATCGGTATTCCCACTGCTATTATTGTTCTGGGATGGTGTTTAGGCCACTAGACTTTCTGGAATAAGCCTGACTTTTTTCAGCCTATTCTTTAGTTGTACTTGTTAACTGGTCATTGCTCTAGTTTATTGGCACTCAGGGAGGCTGTCCACTCCCTACTTAGTCTGTCCATGGTTCTTGCTGACCTAGATTTGTTGTCTCTGTAATTCCCCTTCCAGCTATTACAGCAAAGAGGCCACGTTGTAAAGCTGAGTAGGGTGTGGTTGCAGGAAGCTAAACCCCCCTACATGTCCTTAATTCATAGGGAATGACCTGATTGCTTTGGTTATCTCCAGACCCCCCTGTATAGAGGGGCTGCTGGAGCCTTAGTTTTCATGTCACTGCTCTGTGGCTTTGTAGGTGGGACTTTGACTTTCTTCCTCAAGGCCAGCTTTTCTAGGGAGCACACCGGAATGTCTCTTTTCTGCTTAACTGCACTATGCGTGCTTTGTCTTCTCAGCCATGCCAGAGATGAGTCACCTCTTCACTTGTTCACTCATTCATTCATTTAGAAAGTCTTTATTGAGGTCTTACCACATGCTGCATTTGGCTAAGTGTAGACAGATGGACAGATACTGCCCTTGCCCTTATGGAGTGCATAAGCTACATGCTACTGAAGGTGGTACTGACTTTGAAGCATCAAGAATAACTCTCAGATTATTTTCCAATGTAGTCTGATGAATGAAGGCATTTAAGGAATTCTAGAGGAGGAAGAGGTTGGGGGTGAGATGAGAGACAACAGATAATGTAATTTTGCATATGATAATTTGCATATGTTAGTTTGAGGTACTTGTGAATAACCTAAGGGGGGATGTGGCCATATGGTTCCGAAGCAGTGCTGTCCAGTGGAATATGATGTGAGCCATGTATGGAGTTCTAAGTGTTCTAGTAGCCACATCAAGACAAATAAAAAGAAACAGGTGAAATTAATGTTAATACTGTTTTAATTTAACCCCATATATCCAAAATATTATGTCAGCATTTAATCAATATAAAATTATTAATGAAAAATAGACATTTTGATACTAAATCATCTAAATCCAATTTATATTTTACATTTACAGAGCCTCTCAATTTGGATGTTAAGTTTTCATTCATATGAAAAATTGGTAGCTGTAAAAGTAGATTTGGATTGTTTTTAACACAAAGGATAAATGCTTGAGGGAGTAGATACCCCATTTTACATGACGTGATTATTTCACATGATGTGATTATTTCACATTGCATGCCTTATCAAAACATCTCATGTACCCCATAAATTTATACACCTACTATGTACCCGCAAAAATCAAAATGAAAAATTTTTGAAAAGTAGATTTACATACCTAAATTGTTCCAAACACTATTAAAGGTGTTCCATAACTAAATTGAGTATAATTTTTAAAAAATCGAAATAAATGAAAATGAAACACAATTTTTAAAATGCAGTGGCTCAGTCATACTAGCTGCATTTCTAGTGCTCAATAGCCACATGTGGCCAGTGGCTGCTACACACAACAGCTCTTAAGGGGGCATCTGGGCTAAAGATTCTCCAGACTACAGACGAGATCTGACACCAAGAGAGTGAATGAAATCACCCTGGAAGATTATGCAGAAGAAGAGATGCCGGATGATCTCCATGGGCCTGCCCTTCTACATGTTATTTCTGAGCCTCAGCCACTGCTTAAAATTGTTCATTAGCTTAGGTTTGGGTATGTGATTGATGATGAAGATTCTAGACCCAGTTTGAAAATGGGGCCACAGGGATGGATGCCAGGATGTGGATGTCTGCCCTTTAACATCTGCCTGAGTGTGAGAGTATCTAGATGCTGCTTGGGTGTTTGCTGAACCCTCTTGATGCATTGGAGATCTGGGTTAATTTGGGGCAAACCCCATCTCATGGCCTCCACAAAGGCCAAGCTTGCCTGAGGCTCCTTTACCTCCCATCTCCTCTGGCCTACGGAGTAGGTGTGGTCTCTGGATCATTTAAAGTCTGCTGGTTCAGAAACCCAGACACTTCACTGCTTTCTACAAAACCTCCCCTCGCTCCAGGCATTGTTGAATTTAGCCACCTTATAGAAGGATGGGAGTAAGCAACACAATGACAGCTCTTCAAGACGCCTCTGTCTTCCCTCTGCCTTCTAACTTCCCTCTCCTATTTCTGTTTGCACTGCTATTTTTCTCCCCCTTCAATGACAAATACATTGCCTGGTCTTCCCATAATGGAAGGCTAGGCTTGTTCTTGATGCCTTTCCATTAATCCTAAATGTCTTATCCAACCTTGTCACCCCAAAAAATACAAAAGCCTCCTTAAGAAAAATTTAGGTCAATAAAATTATCCCCTCTCAGGGCAACTGCTTTCTGAACTGTGTCTTTTATTCTTCATCTCCTCCTATGATACGGTTCATGTTCCCCACAGTGCCTGCTCAACAGAACGCGGTCAGTTTATATTTGCTTAATGACTGCCCCTGCTTCTTACTTCCCATAAACTCTGCCTTTCAGAGGAGAGTTGAACTAATTGCACCTTTATCCATTTCACCCAGGCCACAGACAAAACCACAGTTCATTTGGTGGCTGAAGCTTACTGAAAACTTCCTTTCCTCTTGATGCAGCCAGCTTTTTGGATTACATGGCAAGGGTGGCCTGAGCAAAGCAATGGGAAAGAGTTGTTGGTGGAACAGTGAGTGCCTGTGACTGTGGGACTAGAGCCTTGACTCCAGAATTTAGCATGCTGCTGCCCAGGAAATTAAGCCTTCAAGCCTACAGACTTGCAATGAGTATGGTTGAGATGGGAGTATTGGGTGGTTCCAAGCATCATTGAGAAACAAAAAGTAATTTGGGTACTTTAGATGCCTACTGATGGCTGAGAAAGAGAATCAGAACGTTTGTAGCCTTAAAGGGTAAAAGTCAAAGAAATGCCAGTGGCCTCTGCTATACACCATATAGGTGGAGCAGAGTGGAAGCTTGGGTTGCCAAGGAAGTCATTCATTCATTCATTCATTCATCTACCCATTCATTCATTCATTCAATCATATACCAGGCACATCACATGGGCTAGCATTTACTGAATAATTAACATGTATCAGACAGTATTCCAAGCACTTTACTTGCATTAACTTATTTAATCCTCCAAATGACCCAATTAAGCTGAAGGATGGGAGTCAGCAACACAATGACTTATAAGTAGTTACTTAACTTGCTCAAGCTTATATAGCTATTAAATAATGGAGTCAGAAATTGAACTTGGAAGTCTCACTTCAGAATATTTTGACTTTACCACTAAATTGGCAAATAAGACTGAATTCTTGGTCGCCTGGACTTTACATTGTAGTAGGAGAGACAGCCAATAAACATGCACATGAATGCCAAATAAAAAATATGATTTCAGACAGTGAAAAAGGATATTATCAGATAATGATATGACTAACTGGAAGGGCAGTGTGTCAGAGTAGCTACTTTAGCTAAATGGTCAAGCATGGCCACTCAGAAAAGACATTTAAACCAAGATGAAAATGATAATGAGAAGCTGGACACATGCAGATCTGGAAGGAGCATGTCTCAGGCAGAAGGAATAGCTAAAACAAGTTCTTAAGGTAGATCTAGTAGAATTGTTAACGCCTTGCCTACATCCCAAGGGCCAAGGTACCCATCCCCTGGCTTCCCTGAGCGTTGGCTGCTATCTGCTTACAACTGCAATTGCGCTTTGCTGCAGGAGAATGCCTGAGATGATGTCCACCCTCAGGGGTGGACCACAGCCAATGACTGAATGGAACAAGATGCCAGTCTGTTGCCTTAAGCAGGGCCATAGGATCATCAGGCTGAATCTCGTCTCTGGTGGAGACTGTATCTTTGATTGGTGTCTTTCCTTTCTCTGTTCTATCTCCCAAACTATTTTGTAGGTTTGTCCTGAGAGTCCTCCCTGCATGCACAAGAATCCTCATCACAGGGTCTGCACTGGGAAACCCCGTCTGGGACAAAGGGAAAGAGCTTGGTGCAACGGAAGGACAGCAAGTGGACCAGCATGGCTAAAGCACAGTAAGTGACGGGGAGAGTATTAGGGAATCGTGGTAAAGATGAGAGAAGAAGACAGCTTAAGGAATATTATGTGGGCTGTGTAAAAAGCTTAGATTCCACTCAAAGGCAGTGGGAAACCTTTGGAAGGTAATTTGGGTGTGAAAATACTCTCACCAGCTGCAGTGTGGAGAGTGGGATGGGGGTAAGGCAAGGGAGAGAGCCCAGTTGGCCATCAGTTGTAACATTCCAGGCAAGAAATGACAGCATCTTGAATTAAGAAGGGAGTGGCAAAGGAGGTGATCTAGGAGCTGAATGTGGGAGGTATACTGGAGGTAGAGCCAAGGCTTCCTGATAAATTGGATATGGCAGAGTTAAGGAGTCTAGGTGTAGTAGTCAGGCAAATGGCTAGGTTTGGTGGGAGCAGTACTTACTTCATATTTTTTTTTTTTCCTGTTAAGAACTTAAAACAAATCTTTTGTAGAGTCAGGATCTCCCTATGTTGCCCAGGCTGACTTCAAACTCCTGGGCTCAAGGAATTCTTCTGCCTCAGCCCCCACAAAGTGCCAGGATTACAAGTGTGAGTCACTACTTACTTGATCTAAAGCCCTGGAAATTTTTCACATGGGTTGGCTACTCTTAATTCCAACTTTGTCATTGGCAGATGAACTTGAAAACTGATACAGTTTTCAATTAATGTGATACAAAATGGCAGTTAAGGGACAGTAATGGCATCATTCTATTGTCTTCCTCTCCCCTCAGCTTTCCCTATAATTTTTTATACCTCCGTATGTTTGCTCCTTTTTGCTCCTTACATTTCTTTAACAGTGGTGATGTGACTTTAATTAGATACTCCATTTAAGCTGGGAGAAGGCAATGCCATAGCTCCCTGCTTTCTTCTGGGCAGGCCCGCTTGTGCACGGCTTACTTCCACAGCAATGGCCTTGATTAAGCGAAGGCCAAGGAGCCATGCCGCATCAGGGAAGGCAGAACTCTGTTACCCTACTGCTGTCAATCCCAAGAGGATGTGAGTGGGAAAGCAAGCGTGGAGTGACTGTGGGAGAATGGTTACCCTCCCCTTCTAAGAACCTCCCAGAATGTGGAATAGATTAGGATACTCGGAAGCTGTCAATGCTGCAGGTCATGCCGAGAGGGGTGGTAAGTGTCCCAAGGGCACAGGCCTCCCTGATTTCAGGGTGAGGCCTGAAATTAGCAGGAGGCCCTGGATGGGGAGCCCAGGCTGTGGGTGGAGGAAGGGAGCTTTTTTTCGTTCTCCTTTGTTCAAAATAAGGACTTTTTTCTTTTTTTTTTTTTATTAGTGGGAGGGTGGGACATGAGCACAGCCAAACATTTATTAACTCTTCTTAACTTTCCTAACTCAGGGAGGGAAATGTTAGCACCAGTGTCTTCCAAGAGAGCATCATTCACAGAGCTCCTTGGGATTTGGGAACAGCATGATTAAGAAAGCAGATGCAGGCACTCCCATGAAGAAAAGTGAGTCTCAATCAGAGAGAGATGCTTAACAGAACCATGAATAATTGGAGGGACAGAATCCACATAGGCCTTTTAATTGATGGAAGTAAAGCATTTACAGTGTCAACAATAAGTGGAAAAGAGGTCACAGCTTTTCTTGATCCACTGTGCCCAAGTCAGACGCCCCATCACTTCCTGCTTAATGTAACTCCATTGTGCCTTGACTTGCAGGCAAAGTAAGTAGTTAATTTTCTATCTCTAGGTGTGAAAGCAATGCTTGTTTAATTTTTGGTGATGTCGCTATCTGTTATCAATGTCTTGAACAGTATAATTTTCAAGAGGACCAAGAGGCAAACATACAGTGCCGAGCACAGAAGTGCAGCTTGGCTGCTTTGGTCAGGATCTGGCTTTGTTCCCTGTCTCACACTTTTTCTCCAGCCAGGTAAAATCGCCTGTTGTTTCTACCTGCAGCCCTGCTGAGCCTCAGTCTGACACTAGTGCCTTTCCACAGCAAGAATATGTAAGAAACTCCCTGAAAGTTGTGCAAGATGGACATTCATTCTGTTTTAGTTAACTAGAGGTTAAGGAGCTGGTAGGCCACACTTAGAGGGAGGTAAGGCAGGTGACTGAGGGTGTTTAGCAAGTGTTGGAGATGTGGTCTGCGATTTGGTAGTGAGGTCAGAAGTAAGAATATATCTTTGGGAATCATGCAGTGAGGATGGGAGCCAATGAGAATCTTCATGGAATAAAGATGTTCCTTGCTCACTATACTGAGCCAGGAGAACAAGCCAAGAGATGTATTTTTGGAAATAACTTCCATTAAGTGGTGGACAAGAATAGGGAAAAGACACTTTATATGAGCAAGTGAGAAAAGTTGGAGGGAAACCAACATCACAGAAACCAGGAAGAGAGGTCTCATCTTGAGAAGCAAGAATGCTTCTGGGATTACTAATAGGATGGGTGTCAAACCCAGGCCTTTGATTTGGCTAACCCTAGAAAGACAATTTCATTTTGGGTTGATTTTTATGTATGGTATGATGTAAGAGTTCAGTTTCATTCTTCTGCATGTGGATATCTAGTTTTCCCAACATTCTTTAGTGAAGAGATTGTCCTTTTCTTATTGTGTGTTTTTGGCACCTTTGTTGAAAATCAATTGACTATAAATGTGGAGGTTCATTTCTGGGCTTTCTATTATGTTTCATTGGTCAATGTGAAAGATTTCTACATTAAAACGTATAAAACACTGATGAAAGAAATTGAAGAAGATACAAATAAGCAGAAACATATTCTGTGTTCATGGATTGGAAGAATTAATATTGTTAAAATATCCATACTACCTAAAGTGATCTACAGATTTCAATGCAATCCCTATCAAATTCTGATGTCATTTTTCATAGAACTAGAAAAAAATCCTAAAATTCATATGGAACCACACAAAACCCCAAACAGCCAAGGCAATCTTGAGAAAAAAGAACAAACCTGGAGGCATCACACTACTTGGTTTCAAACTGTATTTCAAGGCCATCGAGAAATGGGTCTCACATTTATTTGATGCCTTCTACATTTAGTGCTAGGTGAGACAATATTTTGTTTTATGGAAGGCATAGAGAGAGAAGAAGAAGTGGACACTATGGACCAGTAGAAAAAGGAAGGCAAGAGAGTGAAGAGTGAATGACGAGAGGATGTCATTGGTGTTTGTGTGTTTGTTTTTGAATGAGAAGATTTGAGCCTGTGTTGAGGAACTGGACAAGTAGCCAGTGGAAGGAGAAAACAGAGACCCAAATCATCAAAGGGAAGCCCCTGCATGGTAGAAGGCAGGTGAAAGGGTTAACCTGTCCATGTGTCAGGGAACGTTTCTTCCAAGATGGGCGGGAAGGAAGAAAGTTCGGGTGATGATCCAAAGAAAACTTAAGGAGTTTGGGAGGAAACTTGTGGGAGTTCTCATCAGATGTTCTCAATTTTCCCAAGGAAGTAGGTGGAGAGGTCATCTTTGAGAGTAAATAGCAGGGGAGGAAATAGAGCTGGAGGAGAAGGCTAGCTGCTATGGTGAATTCCAAGACAAGGAGTAAGTATCCTGTAGATGATAAAAAGAAAGGGTTACAGCCAGGCACAGAGCCTGGCTACTAAAGTCCACTTTGTGTGTTTACTCTGCCCCAGCCCCCTTTGATTCTGATGCTGATAAGGCCAGAAGAGCCTTTCAATGCGCACAGATTTATTGAAAAGGGGAGATAGTTGAAAGATAAAACTCTGAATTGCTTTTAAATAGCCAGAGAAGACTTTACTGAGGAGGAGAGAGTTTAGAGTTCTGAGAACACAGAAAATTTGAGTATTACTCAGGGATAAGATAGATCTCTTTAGAAACACATCCCTTACTTATTTGGGGGAATTGAGAGAAGCAATGATTATTCAGTGGGTTACCCAGATTCCTCTTTTTATTTCATTGTGCCACTGTCAGAATTTGATTTGTGACCCAGCCTGGCTATGTTTCATCTTACCTCTGATAAATGATGGATTGGGGATTTTTTAGGTTGTGTGTGTTTTTCAACTTTTTGGCATTATGACTGATTGATATTTTCATAGCGGTAAGTTTTATGTTTAATGTCATCTTCAAGCCAGGGATGAAAGTTTTATTTGAAGTCTTACTTTTCAATACATTCTTATTCATCATCTTGACCTTCAACTTGTAGAGATTTCCTTATTTTTCCAGTTTTGGGGAAGAATGTCCCAGTCTAGAAATCCAACTGACCTATCTTCCTCCAATTACGCATTGAAAACAGTGGTTTCCATAGAGGTTTGAAAGTGGGTCTATAACTCTCAGTTTATCAACTTCAATCTACTGAAGGGAAGGCTCAAGGTAGAGTATATAAAAATAACCAGTGATATTTAGTTTGCGGATAACTGAGTTGAAACAATTAGTATCAGCTACATAATTTATTTGCAGGGCCCAGTGCAAAATAAAAATGTGAGATCTTGTTGAAAAATTATTACAGTTTGAAGATAGTGACAGCAGAGCATTAAACCAATCATGGACCCCTCCAAGCATGGAGCGCTGTGTGGCAGTTTGCGTCTCGTACCCAAAAAGTCAGTCCTGGAAGCAATCCAAGGGCAGTAACAGAAGTTGCAGAAGCCTCACCAGCTTTCGTCATTCCTTCCCTTTCACTACTTGGTCTAAGTCCTGAGCCAGGTTCTTCTGTAACTTCCCTTGTGGAAAAGCTGAGTCAGCCCAACATAGCACTGTTGTGATCTGTTGCCCTGTGACTGCCCTGTGACCCTGGGCAGGGAGTTGGGAGTGGGGTGATGTGGTGGATAGAGCTTGGGCAGGGGTCAACCTGGGAGCCCTGTTCCAGGAAGGGATCACATGTCAGCTTCTGAAGCATTTTTAATTCTTGCCTAGAAGTGACTGCTTTCAGAACTGCCTCTAAAGTATCATCTTCTTGGTTCCTTGCTTTGCTTGTTTGTTGGTTTTGGACAGAGTCTCCCTCTATAGCCCAGGCTGGAGTGCAGTGGCATGATCTCAGCTCGCCTCCCAGGTAGAAGCAATTCTTGTGCCTCATCGTCCGAAGTAGCTGGGAATACAGGTGTGTGCCACCACGTCCAGTTAATTTTTGTATTTTTAGTAGATGGGTTTTCACCATATTGGCCAGGCTGGTCTCGAACTCCTGACCTCAGATGATCTACCCACCTTGGTCTCCCAAAGTGCTGGGATTACAGGTGTGAGTCTGGCCTAATCTTCTTGGCCTCCAAAAGTGCTGGGATTACAGGCCTGTGCCCGGCCTAATCTTCTTGGTTCTTTGAAAACAAAAATCTGTCAGCCAAAACAGTTTGTTCAAATGAGGGACATCTTACCAGCAGAAAAGAGCCCACTTAGCCATGGGCACAATGTTTCAACTAGGAACAAATATGTGTCTAATTTGTGTTCCTATTTTCAGTAGAAACCCCTGTCCCTTCTCTGCTTTCTGATGGAGGGTACCCTAAACCCTGACTATACAGTTTTGACTTTAATGATTAACAGCCTGATAAATCCCATCTAACTTTAAAGGTCTTGGAGTAGGGGAAGAATTCTCCATCTGTGAAGGAGTTTTTGTAGCTGTCCTGGGAAACCTATCAGGGTGCCTCATCCGAGTGACAATGAGGTGGCAGGGATTTAAGATTTAAGCAAGACCATGAGTTAGAACCCTTGAGACCTGCTAAACATGAGGTGGAAACAACTGTGCAAGTTCAAAATAAGAAGTAGGGTGGAAGTGTACGAGGGGGAGGGGAATTTGTGAGGAAGGGGGCACAGCACAATCACTGGAGGGCATAGGCAGAGAGGAGCTGGAAGGGTCAGGTCACCAACCTTGGGGTGCAGTAGAAACTGCAAAGGCAGGGTATAAAGGAGGATGGAGCCAGGGCCACCAGGCAAAAGTGTGGGTTACCAAGACAACATGTTCAACATTATCTCCTGTGTCCTCTAAGGTACTTAGGGGCCAGTGGCCTAGCAGAGCAGACCTGGGGCTGTTATTGCTGAGACAATTGGTTGAAATGGTCATAGGTCGGAGGAAGAGCAAGATGATGTCTTGTAGAGAGTGTAAAAAGATAATAATTTAGTCCTCTTGTTCCAAAGAGGAAATCTATGCATTTCCAATTTTCAGTCTGATAAGTAAGCTCTTCATGGGCAAAGACAATTTACACTAGTCTTGTGCTATTTTTTTTTACTGTAGTATATATATTTTATTTTTTTAAATTATATTTTAAGTTCTGGGATACATGTGCAGAATGTGCAGGTTTGTTACATAGGTATACATGTGCCATGGTGGTTTGCTGCACCCATCAACCCGTCATCTACATTAGGTATTTTGTGGAAAAATAAGAACGCCTTTTTTTTTTTTTTTTTTTTTTTTTTAAGACAGAATCTTGCTCTGTCACCAGGCTGTAGTGCAGTGGCACGATCTTGACCCACTGCACCCTCCGCTCCTGGGTTCGAGTGATTCTTCTGCCTCAGCCTCCCAAGTAGCTGGAACTACAGGTACCACCACACCCAGCTAATGTTTGTGTTTTTAGTAGAGACGTGGTGTAACCATATTGGCCAGGCTGGTCTCGGACTCCTGACCTCATGATCTGCCCGACTTAGCCTCCCAAAGGAATGCTTTTACACTGTTGGTGGGAGTGTAAATTAGTTCATTGTGGAAGACAGTGTGGCAATTCCTCAAGGATCCAGAACTAGAAATACCATTTGACCTAGCAATCCCACTACTGGGTATATACCCAAAGGATTATAAATCATTCTACTATAATGACATATGCACACATATGTTTATTGAAGCACTATTCACAATAGCAAAGACTTGGAACAAAGCCAAATGCCCATCAATAATAGACTGCATAAAGAAAATGTGGCACATATATACCATGGAATACTATGCAGCCATAAAAAAGAATGAGTTCATGTCCTTTGCAGGGGCATGGATGAAGCCGGAAACCATCATTCTCAGCAAACTAACACAGGAACAGAAAACCAAACACCACATGTTCTCACTCATAAGTAGAAGTTGAGCAATGAGAACATATGGGCACAGGGAGGGGAACAATCACACCAGGACTGTTGGGGGCTGGAGGGCAAGGAGTCTTACGCTATTCTATAGCATAGGACACCATTTTCATGCCCTCCTTCCTTCTCCCCTTGTGTTTATTATTGAGGGATAATTTAGCTACAGCAACATGTGTACATTTTAAGGCTATGACTTGAGGCATTTCTGTGTATGAGGTACCCGTCCAACCACCACCTGGATCAAGATGTTGAACATTTCTGTTCCTCTAGAAAGTTCACTTGTATACCATTTCTAGTCAATACCTACTCCTCTCACTACAGAGGAAACCACTGTTCTGACCTCTATTTCTATGCAGTAGTTTTGCCTTTCTTTGAATTTCATAACAATGGAATTAGAGAGTGAGTCCTCTTTTGTATTTGGGTTCTTATGTCTGGAGAGTCATCTGTGTTGTTGTGGGTAGCAGTTGTTTATTCTTTTGCATTGCTGAGTATTATTCACTTGTATGACTTATATCCCACGACTTGTTTATTTATTTTCGTGCTGATGGGTATTTGTGTCGTTCTCGTCTTGGGAGTATTATGAATTAAGCCACTGTGGGCTTTCTTTCATAAATCTTTTGTTGTGGACATATCCTCTCTTTTCTCTTTGTTCTCTTCCTATTTCACTGACTTTCCTTTATTGATGTTCTCTGTTGGTTTCTCCTGACCTCCTCAACCTTTAAAAGTTGAGCTCTCCCACTCTCAGTTCAGATCTTGGCCCTCTTCTCCACTCGCACTCATGTTTTGGATGATCTCATTCAGTCTCATGGCTTTAAATATCTTATGCCTAAATTTATATCTCCATCTCAGATCTCTCATTTAAACTATTTATACATTCAAACGTCTTTTCAATACCCCTACTTGGGTATTTAATGGGTATCTCAAACTTCATGAGATAGAAAGTGACCTTCTGATTAAACTTTCATAATCTGTTCCACCCCTGGTCTTGTTCATCTCAGTTGTGGCAACTCCATCCTTCTAGGTGCTCAAACTGAAAAAACTTGGAGCAATCATTGACTCCTCTCTTTCTCTCCCACCTCACATCCAATTCACCACAAAATCCCATGGAAACTATCTTCAAAGTACGTCTTGAATCCAATCATGTCTCACCACATCCATTGCCATCTCTCAAGCCTGGTATTTCTGTTTCAGCCTTTGTCCCTCTATACTCTTTCACAAAGAAGCCAGGATGATTCCTTTTAAAGCAAAAGCCAGACCATGTCACTCATCTATTCAGAATCTTTCAAGGGCATCTCATCTTACTTAGAGTCAAAGTCAAATCCCTTCATATGATATATAAGGTCCCACATGACCAGGCTTCCTTCATCTCTCCTCTATACAATGTCTTCCTAGTCTTGCCATAGCCAAAATGGTCTCCTTGCTGTTTGTGAAGAAGCCAAACATATTTCTACCTCAGGAAATTTGTTCTTGCTGTTTGCTCTTTCTGAACTGGTGTTTCTCCAGATACCTGCATAGCCTGCTTTTTTACCTTCTTCAGATGTCTGTCAAGTATCATTTTATTATGAAGCATTCCTTTAAAACAAGATCATGTCCTTTGCAGGGACATGGATGGAGCTGGAAGCCATTATTCTCAGCAAACTAATGCAGAAACAGAAAATCAAACACTGCATGTTCTCACTTATAAGTGGGAGCTGAACAATGAGAACACATGGACACAGGGAGAGGAACAACACACACTGGGGCCTGTTGAGAGGTGGGGTGCGGGGAGGGAGAGCATTAGGAAAAACAGCGAGTGCATGCTGGGCTTAATACCTAGGTGATGGGTTGATGGGTGCAACAAACCACCATGGCACATGTTTACCTATGTAACAAACCCGCACATCTTGCAACAGAACTTAAAATAAAAACTAAAATTAAAAAAGAATTCCTTTGAGCACTTTGTTTAAAGCATTAATTCTTTTTCATACTATGCCATATGGAAGGATTTAACATATATTGACTTGTTTAGTTGTCGATGCACTGTGTATTACAGAGAATTTCTTAGAAAGAAATCTCTGAATATAAAAACAAGCCACTTCAAGAAATAGGCCTTTCTTCCAAATTAGGTTATAATCTCAAGGGGATTACATTTACTTTTATCCTCCACTATGCTCAGCCTGCTGATGTTAATGCTCCTTGGTAAGTATTTGTGGGTTCCATTGAATCATAGAAAAAGTAATAGCTTAAACAAAACAACTGTAGAATCGTGGTGAAATTACTGAAGGGACTGTGTTTTTTGCCAGTTATGCATGATGTAATCTTGAGCAAGTAGGTTGCTGATCCTTTCTGAGTCTCAGTTTCCTCATCTCTAAAGTGAAAGTCATAGTTCTTTTATATTTGCCTCAAAGGTAAACTCATCATGAATGAAATATGTAAAGCAGATTATCCGATAAATAGAGTTACAGGAATCATTTTGCATAGCATTATTTTAAATGTTACATAAAAGCATATATAAACTGTAAAGTAGAGCACAAAATATGACATTAAAGTGTGAAAGTACTGAGTAATTGTGTCCTGGACGTCTCTATCAGTAGATGTCTCTATGAAACATTGGTTTCTCTTCAGTCATTCCAAAGATGGATGTCTGAGTACAATGTGTTATTACATGAAGTCTCTACTTTTCTAGAACCTTCTGTTACAGGCCCCTGGTCTTTGCAAAGTGATCATTAACTTCCAGGTGGCCTCCCATTCTGACTCTGGCAATGGGCCAATTCCTTGATTCTATCTCACAATGTAACTTCCAGAGTAAATGTCTATTAAGCCTTTGTGTAAACATTCCAGACCTGTAACAAAATCAACTGAACATAAATCATACCCAAAGAAAGGGGTGTAGGAGAACGTGTAAGTTTGAGAAATGAAATAATACAGTACAGTTTCATTGTGGATCTCTGGCCTCAGTTACCTTGACTAAGACTTTCTCTGGTCTACATCATAGCTCCTCATCAGAGGTAGTGATTTTTTGTTATTTCAGTGGGCTCTGCCCAAATATAGAGAAAATAAACCCTCCACATGAAAAGATGTAAAGATGCCTACTTGCAAATGGGCTTAACCCACATTCTAAATGAAAGCCAAGTTCTACCATCTCCTTGTCACTTATTGTATCTTGTCCCTATTAAGAAGTTTTGGCTAGAAGTCAAAGAAAGCAGTTATAATAGGTGTGGTTGTTTTGCTTTGGTATTCCTTCCTTCTTTATTTAGAAATGGATGGTAGATAAAAGTTCTTGCCTTTATGAATTGATTTTGGATTTTTTTTTTTGCCTTTGTATAGAAGGATGATAAGATAAAATGAAAGCTCTCTCTGGAGGAATGGGAAAGAGCGGAGAGAAGGTATTTCATAAAAGTTAAGGACTTTTGTTTGGTTTTTGCCTTCAAGGGCTCAGGTGTGCATTCTGTCTTTGAAGTGTAAACTTGTCAACTTGAAGACAGTTGTGCAAAACTTTAGTTTTTCCAAAAATACAACTCTGGAAGCATATGCCTAGAGTACGTCCTGTACAGGGGGGTCAACATATTTGAAGGTAGGCATTTTCAAATAGGTTTTTACATTTTTAGAGTAGAACATTTAAGCTCAAAGAACATTCTTTTCTGCATACCTAGCAGGGTCTAAAGCCATGCCATGTCCTTTTTTATACTTTTTATTTTATGAATGAAAATATATTGTCAGCCTTACTCTTTCTTTCTCTCTGTCGGAAATTAATGTAGAAGAAAAGATCTCACCCAAAGGGATTTTGGTGGTATATAGAGATGTCATAAAGTACGATAAGCTTTGGAATGAGTTACCAGGAAAGATGGTACAGTATCCTTTTCCAGAAATTAATTTAGGATAGGTCCTCCCTGGGTGGGTTCCTTTGGCTTTGGTTCTGTCTGAATGCACAAGATGGTCAAGGAACTTTAAGACTTGCATTGCACTCCTGTATTCACTGTTGTCATTGTCTTGCTCATATTCCTTTGGCCATACCAGGAAGTCACTTGCAGATAGGCCAAGTATGTGCTGATGGCTTTCTGAATCCTTAAGCCCGAATGCATATGATCCTCCGAGGATGCTTCACCTGTGCATGGAGCAGTCTGGAAGACACTGTTGCATAGTCCCAGTCCCAGAGATAGCTCTCAACAATGAGGATAGAGTTGGTGATAAATTCCCCAGCTCCCTTCAGCCTCATAAGGACAGTTCTGTGGTATGTGGTATGTTCTGCACAGTCACTTCAAGGGTCCCAAGTAAGACTGTGCCCAGTTTCCTGCAGAAGTAAACTGCTCATAAACACAGCCTAATGGCCTCCCTTCCTTCCCTACCTCTACTGGGGTTTCAGCTCCCATGTAAGTTACTTGTACCCAAATGCTGCTCTCAGAGTCTGTTTTTGAGGGAGCCCAAGCTAAGACAATATCTGACCTCCTCACTGAAGGAATTGCTTAGGCTAGGCATGGAATCTGCTAACCTTTTATTTTCTTGGTTCTTAACTAGAATAATTATTTAGCACTTGCTATGTTCCAGGCATAGTTCCAAATGTGTCTGTTTCTCTCTCTCTCTCTCTATATATACTTATATATATAATGTATATGTACATATACGCATTAAAAAATTCAACTCTATGAGGTATATACAAAAGCTATTCACATTTTACAGATAAGAAAGTAGAGACATGGGGTGGGAGATAGGTGACTTGATCAATGTCACAAAGCCAGGAAGGCTTTGAGCCAGGATTCAAGCTCAGGCATCTGGAACCAGCATTCCTAACTATTAAGTCATCCTGCCTATTCATCTGAAAATCAACTAAAATAATGGATTTGAAAAAAAAAAAAAAAAGCAGTTCTAAACAAATGAAACGAATGATTGCAACTAAAACTTTCTCAGCCATATCCTTTTATGACTCTCATGTGTTGAGAAGATTTTTAGCAAAAATAGAGACGGTCCGCCTGTTGACTCCCATCACTAAAAGCCCCTTACAAGTGAGTTGAACTTTGTCTAAAAGGATATTAGATTCTGTTACCTAATTACTGCTTGTCTTTTAGAGTCATCATGAGGAAGTCCATTGTCAAGAACTTGGGAGGTTTCAGTTGCAGTGGATTATGAGAGGCACTGGAACAGCTGATATACTGAGGTGCCATTAAGAATTATATCACCACCGAAGCATAATCTTGCTGTAGACATGATTGCTTTGGGCGTAGGCTCCCATATCAGTGCCAAAAACACTAAGACTTGGAGAAAGGAGAGGAGAAAGTAGAGCTACTTCCTCTGTATGCTTTGCTGCTTGGAAAGGAGACAGAAAAACAGCAGGAAATGCTCACTTCTTCTCTTGGGATCTTTCAGGGACCTCCCACCTGAACAGGACGATTGAACTTTGCTTTGGTAAGGGATAACTTGCTGGAAGATGAAAAGCCTTGTGGTGGAACATGAGTGGAGCTCTTCACAGCTTCCCAGGCGTTGCTGGTGCAGCATGGGGCAGACGGTGTGGTACAGGTGAGGAGGTGGGTGTGGCTCCAGCTCATGGCTGACAGCTTTCCTGTTCCCTGCTAGGGCAGCTCTGGCATGAGCAGTTGGGAATCAGATTCTGGGCAAAGCAGGAGCAAAGAGCCTTTCTGAGTTTCCTCGACTGACTTCAATGGACCTGTTTCTAGAAGGGCATGAAGGTGGCTGTGACTTCATAAGCAGAATGGAAGTGATTTGATCTACACCAGGCCTGGGAAAGTCAGCTTAGGTGTGGCAAAGGTACAGAGTGTGAATCAGGCGGGGAAAATAAATTCAAGATCCTGAACTTTTCCATGGCCCCCAAAGGGGAAGCCATGGGTACAGTGAATGGAGGGGCTGCCTTCAGCTCACTTGGCACTGTGGTGAACTTTCTCAGGGCTTGGCACATTGCCACCATTCCAAGGCAGATGGGAAATAAACACCATTAGTACGTTGATAAGTGTTTGTTTTCCTTCGGCATTAGGGCTAAGAAAAATAAAGTGGGGAGGGTATCAAGCCCTGGAGTAAGCCTTTAAAAGGTTTCCCCTTTTGAATCTCTTATGGTTGTCTATTTAGAACAGTTACAATCACAACAGAGAGGAAAAGACTTCAATCACCCCTGGGACACATTTTGTCAAAATTACATTTAAGCACTTTTTATTTATGAGCGAGAAGCATTATCTTTTATTATGCCTTTAAAGCAGCATGGGGAAGTTGTGTGTATAAACCAAGGTGTTGCTGTGGCCTGTTGTCTTTTATGAACTTCTGGAAAGGATCACTAAGAAGGATGCTCTGATAACTGTCTGCCAGGCAGTTTGCATAAGAGGAAAGAGGCCTTTCTGAAGATCATTAAAAATGATTCATTACTATTGGTCATACACATACATGTTGTTTTATTACTTAAAAGTATAAATCATACATTGACAAGTAATTGTGTTT
Source organism: Nomascus leucogenys (assembly GCF_006542625.1). Classification (NCBI taxonomy): domain Eukaryota; kingdom Metazoa; phylum Chordata; class Mammalia; order Primates; family Hylobatidae; genus Nomascus; species Nomascus leucogenys. Next base: position 5,190,517 of record NC_044391.1, read on the forward strand.
ATCAGACTATTTTAGGCCCTGGGAGGAGTAGAGAGGTACAAAATGTGGTGATTATTCCCAAGGAAAGTCCATTTTAATTAGGACGACAAGAACAATTACACGTGCAGTAGTTAGAAGCTATACAAAAGCCTATGATTAAGTGGTGAGTTGTGAATAACAGGCTACCTATGCTGTGATTCTCTTAGCAATAACACAAGAGACATCTTGGAAGAGGCAAAGCTTGAGACAGGTCTTCAAGGATTGGTAACATCTGGACAGGTTGAAGAGCAGTAGGAGGGCTTTCAGATGTGGAGAATGACATGCACAAAAGCACGGAGGTGAGAATGCACATATGTGTCTGGGACTTCTAAAACAGGGCAGCCTGATTGGATTGGAGGCTTTGGGCAATGATGAGTGAGCAATAAAATGGAAGAGAACAGGGTCAGAAGGGGCAGACAGGAGTTACATGTCCTCATATCATGCATTCACTTATCACCGCCATTACAAACTCACACCAAATTTTTCTGTGTTGACTATTTGAGTATTATAATTTAAAAAGAGTAATCTGTGTACAGAGCCCTGTATTGGGTTACAGAGTCTGTCTTAGTTGAGTTTTCCCCAGAAGCAGACACAGATAGAAAGAGTCCAGAGCAAGTAGTTTACTAGGGAGGTCATTCTAGGAAACTTTAGCAGAGGGGCAGGAAAGTGAGACAGGAACGTAAAGGAAGGCAGTCAGGGAAGTGCTATTAAGATACCAACGTGGACAAATGGAGCAAAATCCCAGTGGTGAACTCTAGAAATCAGTGTATAAAATGTGCCTCAGAGTGAACTCATCTGGGAGGTGAGGAAGTTGGGGTATTTATCCACCAGTTGCCATCAGTCACTGGGTGAGGGTTGCTTTTGAGGGCATTAACTTCCTAACGCTTTTGTTTCAGAAAAAAAGTCCTAAGGGAGAAGTTGCAAGTGTTTTTAGTAAAGAATCCTGGTCCTATTATGTCCACATATTTAGAGTGGAAGTTAGAGCACGTGCTTCCGACCCTCTAATGAAGGACGAGTCATCCTGGGGCACCGAAAAATCCTTTCCTTGGCCAAGTTTACCTCTTCCTGTTTCTTACCACTCATTACTATAGTCTGCTCTGAGGCAGACCAAACTCTGGAAGGATGACTGTAGAGTTTGGGTTGCAAATGGAAGCATCAGGGAGAGTTCTGGTTATAATAGAACTCCACCTGAGCTGATTTACTTTTAGTGCAAGGAGTTTCCAACACAGCTGCAAGGGAGATTAACAAATATGATAGTGGCTTGAATTTGAAGAAGGTAGAGCAACGATTCTGTATTGGGCTCTGGGTTTCCAGTGGAGACTATATGGCAGTGAACTGGGCTCATGTTTCAGTTTTCATGGGGAAACCAAAATGGTCTCATCAAAATTCAGCAAACAAAATATCCACCCATCTCCACCCCCACCACACACACCCCTTCCATTGCCCTCTATGACACATGGCACAGGCCAGCTAGGAAATATAAAATCAATCAGTGGTTTAAATCAAGTTTTTTACTTTCTCTCTCCATCTGCAACACTTTATGCCAGTTGGATTATGGTCCAGTGGGAGAAAGATCAATTAAGGTGAAACCACTGTAGAGAAAGCACTGGAGAACAACATTCATTCTTCCTTAATAAATCTTAGTTTTAAATATTTGCTTTGAGTTTTGTTCCATTAATAAAGAAAATAAATTAAGAAGGAAAACCAGCCAATATTTTGTTTTTCCACATGCCATAGTGGAATCCTGAAGTTGTTGAATTGAATTAATGCTTGATTCAATGTGAGGAATAGACAAAAGACATGCAGAGATTCAAGTTCCCTCAGTAATCTGGTATTTATTCATCCATCCATCCATCCATCTATCCATTCATCCATCCATCCACCCACTCACCCACTCGTCCGGCCATTCACCCACCCACCTATCCTCTTACCATGAGGAAATTATTTTATGTTAAGTGCTGTAAGTGCCAATTCCTCTTTTTCAGTAATGGAGAAGAACAATTTGTATTATAAGAATTAGTGTGGGTTAGATTATTTATATCATCTTTCCCTGATGAGGGTTCATGTCTAGGTGTTTCAGACTAGCATTTTTCCTTGGGTAATTTCCACTTTCCCTTTGTAATCTGATACTTTTACTACATGTAAGGTCATAAACTGTTGTTTTGTAAAAAATATTTTGACATGGATGAACAATTTGGAGTGTAGATATGAAGACATAAAAGATAACTTGAAAAAATCAGACTGATTCTAATGTTTATGTAGAGAGGTAAATAATCAAGAATAATCAGTAACATTCTGAAAAAGAAGGGTAGCAAGGAGTGACTATCCTGTCTATTATTAAATCTTATAAAAACTCATTAAGACAGCATGGTACTGGCATAAGAATAAAAAGACATCATTGGAATAGAATTGAAAGTTTAGAAATAGACCTAAATACATACAATAGTTTAATATAAGGCAAAGTTTACATCTAAAATCAGTAAAGAAAGATTAATCAGGGAATGAGGACAACTAAGTCACACATCACACTCTGCAGTATAAGTTCCAAATGAAGAAAATATTTAATGTTAAAAAGGAAATACTGAAAATACAAAAACATGCAAAAAGTATTTTATAATTGTAGAGGGAAAGGCCATAAGTCATAAAATGAAAGATTGATTAAAAATAAAGTATTTGCACCTGGTGAAAAATACCAACATCAAAGTTCAAAGATAAATGACAAGCCAGGAAAAATATTTGCAATTCTGTCAAAGTGTGAATTTCTCTATTCTTTAAGGAGGCACACAAACTGATAAGAAAAAGACTAATATCAAACAAATAGCAGAAAAAGAATAGAATAGTCACATTTATACAAAAGGAAATTTACAAAGAAAGATCATTTACATTGCTTTAAAAAAGAGAAATGCAAAGTAAAGCATAACTGAGATACAATTTCACCTGTCAAATTGGCAAAGATTCAAAAGTTTGATAATGCCTGGTATTGGCCACAGTACTGGCACAAACAGGCTTTCAAATACAAACGGTGGGGATGTAAATGGCAGAAGTTGGCAAACGATGGCTTGTGAGCTCATTTCAGCCTGCTGCTTGCTTTTGTACTGCCCAAGACCTAAGAACCATTTTTAAGTAGTTGAAAAAAATCAAAATAATATTGTATTGTCTTGTATTGTATTGTATTGTATTGTATTGTATTGTATTGTATTGTATATTGAACATTTGCTAAGAATAGATTTTAGGTGCTCTTATTACACACACACACACACACACACACACACACCCACACACACACAAGGTGGCTATGGAAGGTGATGCATAGGTCAATTTGTCTGAACATGTTAATCATTTCACTATACATATGTGTAAGAAAACAGTCATGTTGTATACTGTAGGTATGTATCAATAAGATAAAACATTTTGTGACACATGAAAATTATGTATAATTCAAATTTCATGGCTTAAGTTTGATTGGAACAAAATCATGCTCATTCCTTTATTTGTGTCTATGGCTGCTTTTGTGCTCCAATGGCAGATTTGAGTAGTTGTGATAGAGACAGTATATCCTGCAAAGTTGAAAATATTTGCTTTCATGCCTTCTATAGAAAGAAATGTCCTTACCTGTTGCCATACAAGTTGGCAATATCTATCAAAATTACAAATCCTTTTTGACCTGCTGAATCCATATTTTCTTTTCCTACAGATACATTTGCATAAACATGACTTGACATATATCCAAGATATTCATTGTTCTATTGATTGGCAAAAGATTGATGCAGTAAATGGCTCTCGATAAAGGGCTGGCTATATAATTCTAGGATATCTTCACAGTGAAATATCATCCAATTATTAAAAAGAATAGAAAATGGTTCATTTATTACACTGAAATGAAATAATATTCGAAATACATTAGGTGGAAAAAGCAAGATAGAGTGGTAAATGAGATGGAAACTACCATTTGCATAAAAATGTAGGAAAAGATATGTATACATATATTTATACATTTGCCCACACATTTTCTCTCTCACACACATACAAATAAATTATCTCTAAAGATTACATAAGAGACATTGGTTGTCAGGGTTTTCAGAGGGTAGGGTAACTAGATCCTTAGGGCCCAAGGGCAGGAGATCGACTTTCATAAGATTTTATACTTATTTTTAATACTTTCAGAACTTTTAACCAAGTGATTTTTATCTACGAAAAAATATTTTGAAAACTTACCTCCCCTTACCCCTTCTAGTCATTGTTTGTCTCATGACCTGGTAATATTTTCTCCATACCATATATCTCCATCTGAAATTCTTATTCTTCTGTTTACTTCTCTAACATCCTTTCTAGACTATAGACCCTTTCAGAGCAGTGACCAGGTCTGTCTTGCTGGTACCTGAAGCCTTGTTGGATGAAGGAACTGGCTCCATGGGATGAGTGGTGAGGCTGTGTGGGATAGGGGTTTGTGGTATGGGCAAGGGATCTCTGTAGCAAAGATGGACTCCTGCAGAGTGCATGCAAGGTTCTCAGACAATGGTGGTCATAATTTCCAATCCTTGGTACCTCCAATTAATCCAACCTTCCATCACCACCATTATCCCAGCTGAAGACCAAAAGGTGCACCAGGAGACAAATCAGCAATCTGCAAACACAATATACCAAAGAGCTTGCCACTTCATGTGGGCTCTCCTGGTGTTACATGTTCAAATGTGCAGCGTAGTTTGTAATAGAGAAAAATTGGAAACAATCCAAGTGTCCACGGTTAGGTTCATGGTTGGGGAAATGTTGAAATGCCATGTAGATACGAGGAAGAAGAGAGAGCATTATAAATTGACTTAAAAAGATGACCAGAAGATATACAGTAAAGAAAGCAATTTGCAAAATATAATGTGTGGTATGCTCTTGTTTTGAAAAAAGTTATGCATAAAAAATTTAAAAAGAGTGGCACATTGATGCTGCACTGTTGGTGGTAACAGCATAATGGGGACCTGTGTGGAAAGGGAATGTCATCTCTTATGGTGTATATTTCTATGGGGTTGAATGTTATTGATGTTCATAAATTTCTTATGCAATTAGAAAGGGTAAGTGAATCCACATTGGTGTATCACTCCATGTGTAAATGTCTGAGTTCCTGACATGGGAATTTCACAATAAGGACACACACAACTTACCTACAGAGCCCAGGGAACGGTGAACAATGGGAAACTGAGCTCTAGAATCTTGAAAGCAAAGGTGGCCGTCAGGACTCACAAAATCTGACTCTTGGGAACTAGCAGGATATATTTATTTGACATTGGTTCCCCCAAAGTGAAACTATACAAGCCAGGAGATGGAGGGAGGGCTAGAATGGTTGTCAGAATATGGGAGCCCTAATGCTCGATTTTGGTGATGTGAATTTTAATAAGGTTAAAATAATAATCCAAAGACTGATATGGCTCTAGGATGGGACTGAGGAGCAATGTCCATATACCGCCTCCTATAAACACCTGCTTTCTTCGTTATGATGTCCTGTTCTTATTTTCTTAATTTTTCCTGATGCAGCTGAGATAACAAGACAGGGTGGTCCGGGGCTGGATGCACAGACACCTGGATTGCAGTCTGTCCTCTCCCCTGGACTTGCCCTGGGGTGTCGGGTCATCCACAACCTTTCTCACTTCCTCAGTTTCCCATTCCCAGCAAGGGACTGCTCCTGTTTGAGCAGAATTTCAGGATCTCATATGAGGGTGTGTGTGTCATGGGATTTGGGTTTTTCCCAGACAAATGGTTTCTATAAAACTATGTGTGTGTGTGCCTCTGTGTGTGTGTGTGTGTGTGTGCCTAATCTCACATTCTTTTTTCTGGCATCCTATCCAGAACTTTCTATTGTGTTCCCTCTGTGTCCTCACTCCAATGGTCAGCATGCAGCAGTAGGTCTGGGAGGAGGATTTAGATGTCTGCTTCAAGTCTGTTTGTGAATGAAACTCTGAGAGGTTGAATGACGTGGTGTAGACAGTTCTTCTCAGACTTCAGTGTTCCCAGGAACCACAGGGGGAGCTTGTTAAGGTGGAGATCCTGATTTAGAAGGTGAGGGGCAGGGGTGAGAATCTGCATTTCTAACAAGCTCCTGGGAGATGCTGATGCTGCTGGTCCATAGACTGTACTTGAAAGACCAGGCATGTAGGGTAAGCGCTTCTCAGAGGCAGAGGCTGAACTGGGCCCAGTTCCCCCAACTCACATCCTGTGCTCTTTCCTACTGAAGGCATAATTATGAATTTAGTTGCTGCAAGACTGAAAACTGTCACTTACACATGAAGCTTTGTGTCAGAATCACTTTGGGAACTTGTTTTTTTTTTTAGTAGACAGGGTCTCACTTTGTCGCCTAGGGTACAGTGGTATGATTACAGCTCACTATAGCCTCGAACTCCTGGACTCAAGCAATCCTCCCACCTCAGCTTCCCTAGCAGCTAGGGGCTACAAGCATGTACCACCATGCTCAGCTATTTTATTTTATTTTATTTTATTTTATTTTATTTTATTTTATTATTTATTTTTGTAGAGACTGGGTCTTGCTATGTTGCCCAAGCTGGTCTTGAACTCCTGGCTTCAAGCAATCCTCCTGCCTTGGCCTCCCAAAGTGCTGGGATTATAGGAGAGAGCCACTGCCCCTGGAACTGTAAGTTTCTGAACTTCTTTCCTAGAGCTCCCACTTGGTTAATGTAGGTGGAGGCCTGGGAATTAGTATTTTGATGACACCCTGATAATTTTGATTTATTCAGTCCATGACCCATTTTAGGAAACCACTGCCTGAGTATTTAGGAAATATTAAATTAGATCAGATATGATCTGATTTCTAAACTTTATTTTAAATTGTTATTTTCTTCGTATATATTGATTCTTTGTATATTTCTTATTACTTTCTAAACCACTGTGAAGTTCGATGTACTGAAGAAAAATCATGTCCGTAAGTGACTCTCCCACTCTGAATACACAGATACAATCATCCTGAACCTGTGGCTGGACTGTTAGGGACCGTATATTTTAGACTTCAAGGACACTTTGAACAGCTTTTCTAGAAATGCATTTACTACCACCTGCTTTTTACCTTTTTTAAAATATATTTGGATTAATCAAATATCATCTTAGAATGAATAACATCTAAAATGTATTCCAAAAACTTATCTTCCAAAGATTTCTGAATGTTTACTCACATTACCATTTTCTTTTTTTAACTCTTGTGATAACCAATCACCTGTGGGATTTGCTCTTTCACCATCAGCGTTCCTGTTGTTATTCCGTTGGGGAAATCATTCAAAAGCAGCCTTCTGCTAGAAGAGTCATGTTAGCCCAGGTGGTTCATGTCAACCTGGGGAGGGAGCCTACCCTTTGGGATTTCTCTCCATTCTCTATGGCTCTCAGTATTGTTCCTCCTGAAACACCCACAGCACAGATCAGCTCACTGGCCTTCTCACAAGCACAGTTCAGAGGCATGTCTTTCCCAAGCTGTCAGGGAGGAGCTGTACTATGCCTTAGCACCTGATCTCTAGCAACAAGAGACTCTTTCATATTTTATCAGCAATTAATTGCAATCACTTCTGCTTTATGAGCTGACAAAGGCCTTCATCTTCATGCTTCAGTCATTGTTTCCTGATTTTTGTTGGGGCTCAGGGATCACCTCCCTGCCATGGTTCACAAACGTGCTAGCTTAGATACATTTTCCACCTTGCAACTGGGTGACGCAGTGACTGAATCACGTGAGTCCAATTTTCACATTTAATAGGACGTGAATTATTGTTGAACAATGTATCCTGCCTCTAGCCTACTGTGGGCGATTAAGAACATGCTTTGCCTGCATAATGACATCTGAGTAATGAAAAGAAAGGATGATATTTCAAAAGCATTGGCATCTAGCGGAAAATTTTGAAAGCATCAGGCCTTTGCCTGTTGTCATTTTTATTCTACCTCATTGAGGGCCCATGATACAACAGCTAGGGGGTGATGATAAAGATGTGTAAAGTAAGAGATGGGGTACAAGGTGATGAGTGGTGGTTTCGTTCTCTTTAGCTGAGGATGGCCCATTCTTTACATCTGTCAGGACAGAATGATTTGGTGACCCTCAAAGTACAAATAAAAATATTGAAAGATCAGATGAAACAAGTTTGGATCATTGAGTCACTTCAAATAACTGTCCTAAGAAAAGGGAAATGTCAATGAGTTTGAGAAACTAATTTGTTGTTTTGACAAGAGGTAGAAGCAATGATCCTGGAGTCTCAGTGTTTTCAGAGTCTAGTTGAGTATTTCATGTATTGTTCTCTACAGCTCTTACTTATTTTATATATACTCACCTTGTCTCCAAACAGACTCTATTTCCCAAAGATAAACAACAGTCTTTATATTTTGCTTTTCTCTAGTATAGCATGGAACCCAGTTCCTAGCACAAAACAGAAACTTAACTGATTCGCTTTTGCTTTTGCTATTACTATGACTATATTATTATTTATATTATTATATATTACATATATTTATTATATATAATTATTATATAAAAATTATTATTATTGCCTTGCAATTAATAAGAATAGTAATGGTTAGGGAGCCTAGACTCCCTAACTGTATGATCCAGTTATTAGTCTGGGTGCTTTACATATTTGCCCATTTTATTCTCGCCATAAACTCTGAGATGGTTGTATTACATCTCTTCTGAGACTCTGGGAGAAATGTTAAAACTTACAAAGGCAGAATCTGAATTCTTGTGTTTTGTGTTCTTTTCGCTGTACCATGTGCATTGCTGCATCATTGATAAGCCTTGTTCTGGGTCTGAGATGTTTCTCCTTAAGTTAAAGCAGAACCTGACCATCCAGATCTATCTTCAGGCTCCTCTCAACTCAGTGGATAGATGATATTATCTTGAGAAACATGTCAAGGTAGGCTTAGAGTGAGCACAAAGGGCGTGCACTCTGCTGTGATGCTCTTGAATTATTTCTGGTTTTAGATAATTCCTACTGGGGTTAGATTTAGTCTGAATCAATATATTGACCTTTGGAATAGATTGTCTTTATCATAGATCTACCTTTGTTCCTCCATGATCTTTACTATCTACACACTTGAAAAGGCCAAAAAAGTCACATTGTGTCCATCTTCCAGAGCCTATGATAAAACCCAAAAGCAGATTGAAACCCTACTCTACTTGCCTTTCTCAAAAACAGCCCAGGTAGAAGTAGAGGGAAAGAAGCAATGGGGAAGAGGCCCAGGAGAAGAGAATCAGCTTACCCTGTAAATTTAATCTAATGGTGGGAATCAGTCACTGTGTGACCATATTTTATTGCTGGAAAATTCTTGTGCTGTACTAATTTTGTGAGAATTGCCTGAAGCCTAATATTTCCAACATAGCACTCCTGGAAGCTTCTATTAACCAGTTGGAGTTGGCATATAGGATAAAAACTATCCGTGATCTCTGATTTAGAGGGTGTCTTTTTAATAACATGTTTTTATTTTTTATTTGCAAAACAAAACACCAGGGCAATGTGTGCTTACATTTCGGTAGAGGCCACAGGGCTTCCCTTAAGGCACACACTCAGCTGTTGGGCTGGTCTCTTACCAAACCCAACTGGCAGGAGTAGAAAGCTTCCTGTCTAGTTGATTCTTCTTTCAAGCAGTGAGTGATGTAGTAGATGAAAAGAGGAGAAATAGAATTAGCTCTGTCCTGCTGTTATTTGGAATAAAAGCACATAGGCTTTTACTGGATTTAGATGGTCATTTGTCTTACTTGGGTAAATTGAAAATTCTTTATGCCATCTTAAAACCCTACAGCATCTTTCCTGAATTTTTCTGTAAGTGAAACTAAAGGGAACTCAAAAATCTTCAAAGGTAGTCTAGATATGCAAGAGAAACATGTTTTTGGAGGAAAATACACAGCTTAGATGATCTAGAATATTCCAAGATATTTGTGGTTGGTTCCTTGCAGAAAAGTCTCAAATTTTCTATTACTCTCTATATTCATGCCATTGACCATGTGACCTTGCAGCTTATTCCATCAAGAGGTGGAATCCGTTTTCCCCTCCCCCTGCCCCTTGATTCTAGGCCATCCTTGTGACTCTATTTGGCCAATAGAATGGAATGGAAGGGATGGTGTGTTCAATCTGAGCCTAGGCCTCAGAGGCCTCATGGCTTCTGCTTACTCTCTTCTACCACTGCCATGTGAACATGCATGGAATATCATTTTGTAGAATATGGAACAGAAATGAACCACCCCAGCTGAGGGCATCCTATGCCAGCCAGCCCCTAGCTAATCCAGTAGTTACCTGCAGGAACATGAGTGAATCCAGCTGGAATCAGTTAAGCCTGGCATGGCTCAGCAGAACCACTTAGCTGATCCAGACACTCATCAGCAATAATACATGGCTGTTTTAAGCCACTACATTTTGGGTTGGTTTGTTATGCAGCAAATGCTAGCTGATACACATTGTGATGCCAGTGATTTTTTTCATGGGTAATTTATATAGCATATATAGAGCTATGCATAGTAAATTTGACGTTTAGTAGGTATTTAATAAACACTGGTTCTGGTCTTCCTTCCCTTTCCCTAAAGAGATATACTTCCAGATTGGAATTTGCAGGTTCCAGCCAGAAAATAGAATAGCAACTTGGAAGTCACGTCACAAAGTTGTACATGAGTGAGGGATTCATAACAGTAGTAAAAATAGGAAGATGTTTTTTTCTTTTTCTTTTTTTTTTTTTTGAGCCAGCGTCTCGCTCTGTCGCCCAGGCTGGAGTGCAGTGGCGCAATCTCGGCTCACCGCAAGCTCCGTCTCTCGGGTTCACGCCATTCTCCTGCCTCAGCCTCTCCGAGTAGCTGGGACTACAGGCGCCCGCCACCACGCCCGGCTAATTTTTTTGTATTTCTGAGGCTAGACGGGACACTGTTGTTTCTTCCTTGCTTTCCTAAACAGCAACTCTTGGTGTTATCACTTCCTGGGAGAGAAGAAAAAAGGAGACTTCAGACATTTAAAAACTCACTCCTGAATTCTAGTCAATTAAATGACACTGTCTCTGGTTTATATATTTTTTCTTTAATAAAATTTGTCAAAATATATATAGCACTGTTACGAAAATTAAGCATCTTGGGTCTGTGTGACCTTGTGGAAATCACCAACTGTTTCTGGGCCTCAGTTTCCCATCTCTCAATTTGGAAAGTTGGACTCTCCCGTATGATTCCTAGCTCCAACCATCTATGACTCTTCTGGCAGCACGGTAGTGAAAGTAGAAACGTAAGCTCCAAAGCCCAACTGCTCACTTGGAAATGTGGCCCTGATGCTTTCTATCTATATACCCTTAGACGAATTAATTATGCCCTCTGTGCCTCAGTTTCCTTATCTAAAAATGAGGCTGCCTCATGACAAGGTTCTGAGGATTACATGATATAATCCATGTAAATGGCTTAGAACAGTGCCTGGCACACAGAAACTGCTTAACAAGTGTTAGCTATTATTTCCTTTGGCATAGAGTCACGTCTTATGCAACAGCACTTTCATGGGATTTAAATGTTGAAAGTTCAAATGGTGAACATCAACCAAGTGGATAAAACTGCAAGATGTTTTTGAAATTCACATATGCACAAAAAAGTATTAACCATCCTCAAGCTCTTATATCCATAATTCAAAAGGGCTTTTTTCCTCACCTAGTTGGGTGTGGTTATTTCATATAGTTGAAATTTACCACTTTAGCTCTGAGCTTATTTTTCTCTCTCTTTTGCTGCTGCTCTTTGGCTACAAGCAAGAGGAAGTTTAATGCAGTATTAAGAAAGTGAGTCCTAACTCTGGTTCTGCCACTTACTAACTTGATTAGTTTTTTAGTTACTTTGTCCCTCCATTTTCTCATATGTAATATATGGGTAATAATCAAGCCTGCCTTATAGCTTATTGTATAAACACCATACATTTAGAAAAGTGACTGGTACATAGTAGGCTCTTAATAAAACACTATGGATTAGTATATTATTATATTCTGCTCCACTAGAATTGTTTAAAGGAAGCGTTAGGAACCCAAACATTGTCCAAAGGAATATCTTTTGGGATGAAGTAAGATGGTAAGTATGGGAATGCGATTGTTGACCCACTCAGACCCCCTTGACCAGACTGGTGTTTCCATACCCACGTGCTATTAGCATTGGCTCTTAATGGTTTACAGCTGCCTCTTTCTTTGGAGAATTGCTCTTGGCCAGATGGGAGTTGCCTAGCCTGGAATTGCCTGGGAAGTTATGCAACTCCTCTGCCCCTGGGAGTGGCCAGCAGCCAATGACTGACTGATGGAGGGGCACGAAAGGACCCTTTGCCTCAAAGGGAGGGAGGCAACTCTGTGGTGCAATCCATGTTCCAGTGCTCCCTGTGGGATCAGATTGAGATTAGGCTCCAGCTGAGACCACACCCTTAGTTTGCTTCTCTTTTTTTCCTTTCTCCTTTATCAGTAAATTACTTCCAAGTGAATCCTCACTTTGGGCTCTGCTTCTAGACCCTGACTCAAGATAGAAAGGAAGGAGAAATGAACCATGAACAATTCCAGAGATTTTGAGACAGGGCAATTGGACTTTCTGTCAGGGTAAACATCACAGGTAGGTGTAGTTTTGATTCCATTCAAGTTTTTGTTTGGGGGAAAGGCTGGAGGGGCTCAGTAGGAGTTGAGATGACAACAAGGCCTTAGACAATGTCGTGTATGAGCCAGCCATAGAGGGCTCTGTGCTACTGAGGTCTGTGTGTCAAAGAAGCGCGTGTTACCTTAGTTTGAGCTTGTGGTAAGATACACATCCCACACATAGATTTTGATGAGCCATGTGATCATTACAAAAATTAGTACCCACTAGACTTAGAGTCTTCCAGCACCCAAGACAGCCAAGACACTCTCCATATTAAATTCCATTCCATAGTCAAATCTTTTGACTATGTGGAAATCCACTTTTGTGTTATCACAATTGCCTTCCTTCCACACTCATCAAAGAAGACTGTCCCCAGGACTTTGGGGATGAATTAGGATGATAGCTATGAAATTGTATGCTTACGAAGCACTGGCCAGGCTGGAGCACGGAGCAGGTCATCAATGGCAGGTTTCCTGTAATTTGTTCCAGAAAGAGATACAAGATAAAATTATCTGATTGTGCCATAAAAAAGAATGAAATCATGTTTCTCAGTAACATGGATGGAGCTGGAGGCCATTATCTGAAGTGAAATGATTCAGAAACAGAAATTGGAAAACCACATGTTCTCACTTGTAAGTGGAAGCTAAGCAATGGGTACACATGGCTGTGCAGAGTGGAATAATAGACACTGGAGACTCCAAAAGGCAGGAGGGTGGGAGCCTGAGGGATGAAATACCACCTATTGGGTACAGTGCACACTATTCAGGTGATGGGCACATGAAAAGCCCAGATTTCACCACTGTGCAATATATGCATGTAACGCCACTGCACTTTCACTCCCTTAATTTATAAAAATTTAAAAAATTAAACAAAAATTACCTGAAGGTGTAGGCTTGGGCTTGTAAGTGCAGAAGAACCAGCCACCCACTTAAATTCAAAGGCCCATTCCATCCTGATGTTTCCATGGAGGAGTGCAATACAGAATCTTCCCAGAGTGTTCTTTCTCCTAAAAAAAGGGGCAGGGGGCAAGGGATCAGCTCTCATTATTCTTTCATTCTCTCCCCCTCTCTCTTTTCTTTTACTTCAATCTACATGTGACATCTTATAAGTGTTTTCCTGTATGCTTTATTTAACATACTAATTAACACTTACTAAAATGAGTTATTATTTCTGTCTGTCAAAGGATCTTATGAAATTTGTCATTTGCTTCTCAAAACCATGCAAGATTATCTATAGAATAGAACTGGGTGCAGTTTTCTTGAGCACTAACTAAAAATGATGTTATGCAATTTGTAATACTAGTTTTATATTTAAAAGGGCACAATAGTGTAGAGGAGTAAATAAATAGTACATGAACTTTAAAGATAAACACGAGATTTCAGAGAAAAACTTGCAATTATGATGGACTGTTATGAGTTTACCCCTCAAACCTCTGGTTTAGTATTATTAGTAAAACCTCTGGTTTATTATTAGTAGTATTATTAGCATAAGTGTTCTCTTATGCTAAAAGGATAATTTTGGTGGAAATGTCTGAGAAACACTTCTACATATGATATCCACCAGTTCAGACGATAACATAAGCAAGGCTTCAAAAAAATGTGCAACAGGAGAGAGGAAAAGATGGGAAAACTTCTAGTGTCATTTTCATTCTGAGACTGAAAATGCCAATAGTATTCCAAGTTTAGGTGACTACTGCATAATCAGCTAAAATATAGCTCACCATATTCTTTGGAACAGTGAAGAATTCACCTCAGGGAGACACAGATTTGCTATATCTCATGAGGGGGACAGGTCTGGTACATGGCCACTCAAAGCTTGCTTCTAAGAAGTGATTGAGTAGATGCCCAGAAAATGAATGGTGGCTTTTAAGATTCGTTGGCCAGGAAATAAGAGAGTTATGTTGTTTCATGAGTAAATTGGAGGCTGTTTAGTCCTGGGGACTTTTCAGGCTTAAGAGGGCCTGGGAGAAACCTTCCTTCTCATGATTCTAAATGACTATTAATGTTGCAGCCACTCTGCAACTGTCAGTGTGTGACATGAATTGGACTCAGGAATTATTGCAGGTCAGTGAGTAAGACTGCATCTCCTCATGTGAGAAAACTATGGCACTTTTGTCCAGCAGAAGTGGGAGTCTTTGGGGCTGAACAATGGGTTGCAGAGATGGTGTTCCTTCAGATAAGGCAGGTAGAGAAGTCCTGCTTTTTTTCTGGGCAGAGTGACTTTTATTCTGACATCTCAGCTTCCCAGGAGGGGGCCGTGCAGCAAATTCAGGAAGGTAGTTTGGAGTTGGTTTTGAACCATCTTATGAGCAGCCTTTTCATAAGGTGGCAAGATACAAAGCATAGAAGAGAGTTTGGAAATGAGAGACCATCTCATGGTAAAATCTAGAAGATGGTGTGAGAATATCAGGTCCAAAGAGAGACCTTGGAAAGATTAGGAAACCAGACCCCATCGCTTGATCTGCAATTCATTGTGTCTTCTCAGCTCATGGCTCTGCTCTTGGAGATACTGTGTTTAAGTTTTTTGTACTATTGTTTTTTTTTTTTTTTCCTTTTTAAAATAAAATCTTGGGCAGGCAGAGCCTACTCTTGCAGGGCCTGAGGCAGGATGGAGTGGGGTGCACACTGGTTCTTTTGATCATGATTTCACTTCAAGCAGTGGGGATACATTTCATGTTTCCTTCCTGCCCTTTCCCACAAAGCATGCAATTGAGTGGGTGGCTCAGTCAGAAATGCCCAATAAATATTTGCCAATGAACATAATGGAGCAACACTGATGACAGCAAGGGGTTTGTCCCATCTCTACTGTCTCTTGGAGGTGGCACAAATGTGGTCCTGACACTGGCCCTATGTGACACTTTGTGGCACTCTCTGAGCCTGGAGGCCTGGCCATGATCCATCTTACATCGTTCTACCTACCTGAGTTCCCTATGCAGTTGCTGCCTTCCAGTGCTCCTCATTTTCCAGAAAAGGAATCACTGTTTCTCCTAACGAGTGTGCAGACAGAGGAGGGAATTAAGGAGACAAGTGAAAACCACCCAGCAAGAGGACTTGAATAGTGTGCAGGGGAGGGTGGTGAAAAGGAGGAAAGGAAAAATGTATCAAAACAATATTATGTCAGTTCTATAACTTTCCACTAATCCATATGTGGATTTGTACCAGCGTTCATGTCTTAAAGTCTAAGACAAGAGCCAGACAAAAATGCTTGGACTTAATAAATCTAGGAGAGAGGTTTGTTTATCAAGGTCTAGCATTGTTTGAAAACTCAACATCTGTTGAAGACATGTAGGCCTTTGCCCCCCACACTTTGTGCAGGTGCTTCTGGTCTTATGACACTGGTGCATGGATTTTAAAGAAACATTCAGTGAAAAAAGCTCAAGGTCATCTCTATACATTGCCATGGCCTCTGCTCCTAACCAGGCCTCCTCACCTCTCGCTTGGACAGTTGTAGCATTTCCAAATGGGTCTCCTTACCTCCCGTCATATCCACACAGCCCACTCCTTACAGCAAGTTAGTCTTTCTAAAGCCCAGAATATGAAAAATTTCTAATACACCCCTAACTTATTAATAGGGAACTTCAAATTCTGAAATTTTTATTAAGAAACAAAACTTGGCTACCTTTCTTCCTTAGGTGGTCTTTTCTTACGTTTTTAAATGTAAATATTTTATAAAAGTATAAAGGTGTAGAAAAATGTGTGTGTTGATGAATTCTTATACAATTTGCACGTACATGAAACCAGCAGCCAGATCATGAAACAGAATACAACCAGCACCCCAAAAGCCCCTCGACGTCCCTCCTAGTCAGTATCCCCCCAAGGGTAATCCTTGTCTTGACCTCTAACCCCGTGGATGAGTTTTATCTTTTTGGAACTTTGAATAGATGGAACCATGCAGTAGGTATTCTTCTGTGTCAGTCAGCATGACGTTTGTTTCATCCGTATTGTGCATATGGTTGGAGCTGATTCATGCTCATCACTGTATAATGTTCCATTGAAGGGATATTTATTTACCCATTTTACTGTTGTTGTTTTTTTCTTTTTAGACAGGGCCTTGCTCTGTTGCTCAGGTTGAAGTATAGTGGCATGATCAGGACTCACTGCAGCCTCGACCTCCCAGGTTTAAGCATTCCTCTCACCTCAGCCTCCTGAGTAGCTGGGAATATAGGCATGCAACACCCCATCCAGATAATTTTTAAATATTTTGTAGATACGCGGTCTTACTATGTTTCCAAGGCTGGTCTCAAACTCCTGGGCTCAAATGATCCTCCTGCCTTGGCTTCCGAAAGGGTTGGGATTACAGGCATGAGCCATGAGCCATGAGCCACTGCACCTGGCCCCATTCTACTCTTAATGGACATTTGGGAATGATAAATGGTGTGGTTATGAAAAATTTTCCTAAACAAGGCCCCAGAAGTGCTAAGTACAAAGGGAAATGTTGATAAATTGGCTATGTTAAATTAAAATCCTTTGCCTTTCAAAAGACATCGTTGAGAGAGAAAAGCCAACACATAGAAGATAATTACAGTATATGTTATCTGGAGAAAGGACTCATTTCTTGAATATAGAGAGAGCTTCTGTTAATCAATAAGAAAAGTGCAAATGGCTCAATAGTGAAATAGTCAGAGACTTGAATAGGTACTTTACAAAACAGTACATCCAAATGCCAGTGGTCCTTAAATGCATGAAAAGTTGTGCAGGCAATATTTTTCAGCTTTACTAGTCTCTTCACTACTCCCAATTAAGCCATACTTTCCTATTTCAGTATTTTTGCACAGATTTTTGAAGTTACCTAGGGTGACTTGACCTCCTTTTCCATCTCCTTATTTTTTGAGGACCAGCCAGAAAATCAGCTCCTTCCAAAGCCTTCCCTACTCCACTTGGCAGAATTAATTGTTGCTTCTGTAGGATCCCAAATTGTGATTTTTCTCAGAGTGAGATGTTTTATTACTATATCTTCAGGTTCCCAGTATACAGCATTGCTCTTGGTGCATAATAGGTGACCAATACATACCTTTCTGAATGAATGTCTAACTTTCTCCTCAAACCTCCAGATAGGATCTAAAACCAATGAGGTACAGTGGTAACAAAGGCTTGCTGTGTTGAACAGGGGAGTTTTCATTAGCCAATACAGAGGTTACTTCATATGGAAAAATGCTGGCCTATTTCCCAAATCATAGCTCATTTTCAATGAATAGTATCATCACAAACCTGTGAACAAAGACCTAGTACTCTATAGGTTGAAAGGCATGTTCAGATATATATATTATATATTAATAAGTAGGTCTAAAAAACAGCTTTGCTATCCAGAAAGGTCACTGTGGTGAGTGGTGGGAGCACCATTTTAGGCCGGGAAAGTTCCTTGTTGTATGACATAGGCAACATTTCTGACCAGAGCGAATTTTCTTTTGTCATCATCCTCATTTCCTGGTACCTCTTTTTCCCCCCACCCCCCACCACTGGCTTATGCTTGTACAGGGTTCTCACTTCCCCAAACCCAAAGTGTTTCATGCCTCCAACTTGCTTGTTTCCAGCCTCATATAATTTCTTCAATCTCAGCCTTTTATTCTTTTACTGTTCTACCTTAGTTTAGTTTAGCCAGATGATAAGAAAAAAACTTGTTTATTAAGAGAAGGACCTATTCTTTCTTAATACCTTTCACAGAGTGGATTCTCAAAACATATTTATTGAATCAATGGCTTGGCAATTTCTTACCAAAGTGGGAATGGTTACTGGCCCCCTAAACTTCACATTAGCTTGACTGGATTTTCAACTTATGGGATTGTAGTTGATAAGAAAATGAGTGAAAATGTTTAGGAAAGCATATACAAAAAGAGACTGTGAGGCAGATAAAGCAACTTTTTCTTGGAATTTGACCCTGGGACCTTAGGTTGATTCTCTAAACATAATGTTTTTCTTTATTTTACTTTGGAAATTTATTTTCTAAATCAATAATACACCCCCTTCCCTCTTCAGAGTATGAGAATCTCTCTTTAACATTCAAACAATCTTTCATACCCAAGAGTATTAAAATTGATAAATATCAAATGATCAAGCCTTACTCCGAATTGGATGTTTTATAATAAAGTGTATTTTAGCAGCATTATACCCACATGCATTTGTTGTTATGGGTATGTATTTGTATGAAACATATTATTAATATATGTTTTCAGACAAAGCTTGGTGTGAAAATCAATCCATGAGTCCTTGTCAATTAATCCAAGGACTCTCCAAGGACTCCTGGATCATTGTGGTAAAAGCTGCCCCTTTTGTCCCCAGTGGTATTAAGAACACACAGTAGCAATTGTTTATAACACAGATTGAATGTTAACTGGGCACTGCCTAAAATTATCAGTGGGATGAATGCTGACTTTATGAACTGTTATTTATGGTTTGTCTTAGGGTGGGTTCCCTAGAAGCCTGAGACAGGGATTTGAGAAAAAGTTATTTATTGAGGGAGTGCTCTCAGGAGAAAGGGAGGGAAGGAGAGGAACAGGCCAGGAAATGAGAAGAAGCATAAAAAAGATGAGATTTCAGGTAAAGTGTAGCTTCAGCCTGATCCTGCAAGGAACTCTGGCATGTGAATGGCACCACCAGTTTGTTCTACCTGAGAACTGAGAGTCTGTCCTCCCTGCACCAGTCATTCATTGCCTATGGAATGGCTCAGGGGGATTGTAAACTCCTTGCAGGTGAGGTGGCTCCAGTTGCTCAATAGTAATCCTCCAGAGAATGTCGCAGGCATGAGTTCAGGGTGCATGGACCACACAGCAGCTGAGGATGCACGGAACTGGTGAACAGATCTGGAAAGGGCACTAAAAGCATGTAATTTTTACATGGCTTTATTCATTCATTCTTCCATTTAACAAGTATTTATTGAATCCCTGGTCTGTGCAAGTTCCTCAGATAGAGTGGTGAATAAGTTGAATAAGGCCTTATTTTCATGAAGCTTACAGTTAGTAGGAGAAGAGAGAAATAAACCAGTAGATAACTATAGCAACAAGGTAAATTTTGAGATTGATAGTTTTCTTAGAGAAAAGATAAACAGTTCAATAGGTTGTGGAATGACTTGGGCAAAGGGCAGGCCCAGTGAAAGCACTTTTGGTTAAATGGTCAGAGATGGGCACTTGAGCAGAGACAAGGAGCAAGCCGTGCAAGGATGGGAGTGTGCAACGTTTTGGCAGAGGGAATGGCCATCGTCAGAGCCCTAAGATGGGCCAAAGCTCAATGAATCTGAAGAACAGAATGAGGTCTGGTAAGCCTGTGGTGCACTTCGGAGAGTTGTAAGAAAAGGGTGGAAAGATGGGCATAATGGACAAAGGAGGCCAACAGTGTAAGAAGCTGGGGCATCTTGTATTCCAGTTGTAGAAATGAGTTCTTGGATATCTGCATTAAGATGGGAAAGATGGCAATTTGTCAGACCCTGACTTAGGTTTGCCTTAGCATTGTCTATTAAAAACAAGGGTTTGCTAAGCAGATTAATAAAATAAACAAGGAAAAAATTAGGATTAAAGGACATCTCACTGTTTTCAAACTCCAGAAGCATAGCAGGCATTGATTTCAGACATTTTGTATGGTAATTATGAGAAAAATTTCTCTTTGTTAAAACATTCCCAAGATGTTAAAAGATATATAGCTGGATTCAACCTTCCTTTGTCCTTGGCAATGTGACAAAGCAGCATTTTTAGAAAAGAATGTAAATTGGACTTGACCTTGGTTATACACAGGGAGAAGTATCAAGGTCATTTTATTGGGATTTTGTTTGTATAGTAATTGCTATTAAAATGAATCAAGAGTAAGTATAGACCACCTCTTTTTTGTTCAACACTCTGCTCTGGGTACTGAGACTACAAGTCTTAAATGTAGATCTATTTCTCCATTCCCAAGTAATGATGTGTTTTCTTTAATCTTCTCCAAGTCCACTGGAGAAGGTACTATGATTGCAAATGGCACTAGATCAACATCATGGAAAATGCTTCCTAGACTTTATTCCTGAAGAGGATAATACTTGCAGACTATCAGCCTCCATCAAAGCTGGTGAATGAGACCCACTGAAACTGTATAAAAGAGGCTCAGGTAAACGGTGTTTTTAGTCTGATCTATCAGGTCATCATTGAAGATCAAGATCAGAGAACAGCTCTCTAAACCGAAGCAAACTTAACATCTCAAACCAGAATGAACTGGAAATATAAGTAGCATTTTTATTCTTTCTAAAAATGGATTTTTCAAATAGTTTTGATTTACCAAAGATTCACAATTATTTTGTCATATTCTTTCCCACGTCAACCCCTGCCCGCATGCCCTTCTGTGAAATCCACGTTTAATTTAGGGGGAACTTAAATCCATATATTTCTGATTCATTTGCTCAATGTTCTTTGGGAAGACCTAGTTGATGTCTGAAGAGTCTTATGATAATTTTTTATAAGCCTTTAAAAATGTTCCTTGGAGACAGAAAATCATCTTTTCAGACTTAAAGTGATCCTCAAAATCAGAAAAAAACTCTGGCCTATTGGAAATGGTGCTTTGAGGGAGTCTTAAACTCAGGCATTTGTGTATGTGTGTCCCACCCCAGTTGTGAGCTGTGCAACAGGTAGCAGATAAATAGCCCCTGAGAGGTGGGAGAAGCACAGGAAAAGGGACACAAAAGAACCCGAACAGTGTAAGGATTCTTGGACCTGCCATGTTTTTCCATTTCTGAGGAGCAACCAGGGAAGTTCCACAACCTATAAAGTCAGATTCAATTTATGAAGCATTATCTAAAGCCAAATGATTGTCAATCAACTTTGTACAGCATCTCTGAGCAAGTCAGAGAATGCTAGGACAGCTTTCAGACTTGTAAATAGCATAAGGCTTCATTTGTAAGTGCACTTCACTGTTGCTCAGCACTATTCAGTGACCAGTCTTCACATTTTTTTTATTTTATTACACTTTAAGGTCTGGGTTACATGTGCAGAACATGAAATTTTGTTGCATAGGTATACACGTGCCATGGTGGTTTGCTGCACCCATCAACCCGTCACCTATATTAGGTATTTCTCCTAATGTTATCCCTCCCCTTGACCCCCACCCTTACAGGCCCAGGGGTGTGATGTTCCCCTCCCTGTGTCCATGTGTTCTCATTGTTCAACTCCCACTTATGAGTGAGAACATGGGGTGTCTAGTTTTCTGATCTTGTGATAGTTTGCTGAGAATGATGGTTTCCAGCTTCACCCATGTCCCTGCAAAGACATGAATTCATTCTTTTTTATGGCTGCATAGTATTCCATGGTGTATATGTGCCACATTTTCTTAATCCATTCTATCATTGATGGACATTTGGGTTGGTTCCAAGTCTTTGCTATTGTGAATAGTGCTGCAATAAACATACATGTGCATGTGTCTTTTTAGTAGAATGATTTATAATCCTTTGGGTACATGCCTAGTAATAGGATTGCTGGGTCAAACGGTATTTCTAGTTCTAGATCCTTGAGGAATCGCCACACTGTCTTCCACAATGGTTGAGTTAATTTACAGTCCCACCAACAGTGTAAAAGCATTCCTATTTTTCCACAACCTCTCCAGCATTTGTTGTTTCCTGACTTTTTAATGATCACCATTCTAACTGGTGTGAGATGGTATCTGATTGTGGTTTTAATTTGCATTTCTCTAATGACCAGTATGATGAGGATTTTTTCATACGTCTGTTGGCTGCATAAATGTCTTCTTTTGAGAAGTGTCTGTTCATATCCTTTGCCCATTTTTTGATGGGTTCATTTGCTTTTTTCTTGTAAATTTGTTTAAATTCTTTATAGATTCTGGATATTAGCCTTTTGCCAGATGGACAGATTGCAAAAATTTTCTCCCATTCTGTAGGTTGCTTGTTCACTCTGATGATAGTTTCTTTTGCTGTGCAGAAGCTCTTTAGTTTAATTAGATCCCATTTGTCAATTTTGGCTTTTGTTGCCATCGCTTTTGATGTTTTAGACATGAAGTCTTTGCCCATGCCTATGTCCTGAATGGTATTGCCCAGATTTACTTCTAGAATTTTTATGGTCCTAGGTCTTATGTTTAAGTCTTTAGTCCATCTTGAGTTGAATTTTATATAAGGTGTAAGGAAGGGGTCCAGTTTCAGTTTTCTGCATATGGCTAGCCAGTTTTTCCAACACCATTTATTAAATAGGGAATCCTTTCCCCATTGCTTGTGTCTGTCAGATTTGTCAAAGATCAGATGGTGGTAGACATGTGGTGTTATTTCTGAGGCCTCTATTCTGTTCCATTGGTCTATATATCTGTTTTGGTACCAGTACCATGCTGTTTTGGTTATTGAGGCCTTGCAGTATAGTTTGAAGTCAGGTAGCATGATGCCTCCAGCTTTGTTCTTCTTGCCCAGGATTGTCTTGGCTATGTGGGCTCTTTTTTGGTTCCATATGAAATTTAAAGTAGTTTTTCCTAGTTCTGTGAAGAAAGTTAGTGGTAGCTTGATGAGGATAGCATTGAATGTACAAATTACTTTGGGCAGTAAGGCCATTTTCACAATATTGATTCTTCTTATCCATGAGCATGGAATGTTTTTCCATTTGTATATGTCCTTTCTTATTTCCTTGAGCAGTGGTTTGTAGTTCTCCTTGAAGAGGTCCTTCACATCCCTTGTAAGTTGTATTCCTAGGTATTTTATTATCTTCGTAGCAATTGTGAATAGGAGTTCACTCATGATTTGGCTGTCTGCTTGTCTGTTTTTGGTGTAAATTCTCTTTTAAACTTTCAGAGTCTTCTTCAATGGCATAGGTGACATAGGCATTGGAGCCCTCATCAGCATCACTTGCAAGAACTTTAATGATTAAAGTCCCTGTAGCAGCACTGGATCTGATATTCACTTCATATTTGGTCACTCGAAATTGTGGTGCATTATCATTGTCATCTGTAAGGATGACATTAACAATGCAGAAAGCAACTTTCCCTCCAGCATCCTTAGCCATTAAACTGACTGAGATCAATTTCTCTGCTGGGGTTTCTTGATCAAGTTTTTCCAGAGTAAGTATCTGTCCTCTCTCATTTATATAAAATCTATCTTTGGCAAAGTCATTTACAATATGGTAAGTGACGTGACCGTAAATACCAGAACCCCCATCCGTAGTTTTAACCTCTATCATCAGGGTATGTAGGAGAGCGTTTTCAGCTAGTTCCACTTCATATTCATTCTGAAGAAAAGCAGGACTGTGTAAATTGCCTGCAATTACAGTCACATGAACCTCTTTTTTTTTTTTTTTTTTTTTTTTTTTGGACGGAGTTTTCCTCTGTCACCCAGGCTGGAGTGTCATGGCGCGATCTTGGCTCACTGCAACCTCTGCCTCCTGGGTTCAAGCAATTCTCTTGCCTCAGCCTCCCAAATAGCTGAGATTACAGGTGCCTGCCACCACGCCTGGCTAAGTTTTGTGTTTTTAGTAGAGATGGGATTTCATCATGTTGTCCAGGCTGGTCTCAAACTCCTGACCTCAGGCAATTTACCCGCCTCAGCCTCCCAAAGTGCTGGGATTGCAGGCATGAGCCACTGCACCCGGCCTTCATTTTCTAAAAAGCACAATAAAGTCTAAAGATGAAAAATTGTTGATGACAGAGTTAAACAAGTTCTACTAATAATATGAAGACTGTGGGCTCGTTAGGGACACATGAACAAGCGCTGGACAGTGTGTGCAAAAGTATAAGAATAATTTTCTTTGTCCCATTTATTTCAGCTGTGCTATGACCTTTTTTTTTTTAGCAGGCTTTGAGGGCACCTGATGTCTCTGGGAAAAAAATGATCTATAAACCACTCATTTAAGCCAGGTACTTGGCAATGCATGCACGCTCATCAGAAAACGGGTCATTTTACTGCTAAGAGCTTGGACTCTTCCTGGCTCGAGTGTCATTTTTCTACTAAGGCCAGAAACGTGCTCCACTATCATCATCCCAAGTTTGGCCAATTTTTCCAAAGCCAGTGTTTATTCAATCCCCCTAAAAAGTTTTCTAGCCTCACCAGGCTGCAGTGGCGGTAACTTGGAAAGCAGGGATGTGATGAACCTTCATCTCAATAAATGCTGCTACTATCTATGTAGTTTTTCAAAGAAAAAAAAAAAACCCAGAACAACACTTGATTCTATTCTTTTCATGCCTTTCAAATGCAACCCATCAGCAAATTCAAGAAGTCTTCCTTCTCAACCGTGGTCATCAAATCAACAATATTAGCATCACCTGAATATTTGTTAGAACTTCAGAATCTCAGGCCCCGTCCCTGACTTGCAGAATTACAATCTGCTCTTCAGCAAGCTTCCCAGTGATTCTTGTGCACATTAAACTTGGAGAAGCCCCTCCATGGAATACCTCTTTATTCACTGCCATCTCTTGCCTGGATTATTGCAATTCTTTCCTACCTTCTGCTCTTGTCCTCCTTTAGCCTATTTTCAATTCAGTGACCAGAGTGGTCTTCAAAAAAAAAAAAAAAAGAAAGAAAGAAAAGGAAAAAATTACTGAAATCAATTTACACTGCTCTTTAAAACCCAAAGCTCTGCACTGCACATGAATAAAATCTGAACTTGCCGTCACTTAAGAGTCCCATATGAAGTGGCTCATCTTCCCAACCCCTCTCAACCATTCTTCCTGGTCTCTTCTCTAGCCCAAGCTGGTCTTTATCTATTTCAGCCTGCACCAGCTTTCTCTTCGTTTGGTGTTCTTTGGCAGGACTTCTCATGGCTTTTGGTCATCAGATTTATTACAAAGGTCATCTACCTAGAGAATACTTCTTGGCTACCATCTTAGTTGGTTTGTGCTGTTATAACAAAATACCTGAAACCAGGTAATTTACAAAGAACAAAAATTTATTTCTGCACAATTCTGAAGGCTGGGAAGTCTGAGATCAAGGCACTGACATGTTTGGTGTCTGGTGAGGGCTGATTTCTGCTTCCAAGACAGTACCTTGTTGCTGCAGCCTCCAGAGTGGAGGAATGCTGTGTCCTCACATGGCGGAAGGGCAGAAAGGCAAATGGGAGGGGCCTAAGTGAGTTTCCACCAGCCATTTAGTATGGCATTAATTCATCCATGAAGGTAGAGCTCTCATTACTTAATCACTTCCCCAAAGGCTCCATCTTTTTTTTTTTTGAGATGGAATCTCACTCTGTTGCCCAGGCTGGAATGCAGTGGCCTGATCTCTGCTCACTACAACCTTCACCTCCTGGGTTCAAGTGATTCTCCTGCCTCAGCATCCAAGCAGCTGGGATTACAGGCGTGAGCCACCATGCCCAGCTAATTTTTGTATTTTTAGTAGAGATGGTGTTTCACCATGTTGTCCAGGCTGGTCTCGAACTCCTGACCTCAGGTCATCTGTCTGCCTCAGCCTCCCAAAGTGCTGGGATTACAGGCATGAGCCACCGTGCCCAACTGGCTCCATCTCTTAGTACCACTACAGTGGGGATTAAGTTTCAACACATGAACTTGGAAGGACATATAGACCACAGCAGCTACCAAATTTAAATATACCTCCAATTAAACCATATCTACCATATCATTTTCTTTTGCTTTTTATTGCTTTCTGAATTATCTATAACTATCTTGCTTATTTGTTAATGGATTAATGATTGTTGTCCAGAATGGATACTCTCAGAAACCTTTCCCATTTTATTTCCAGCTATTTTATCAACACCTAAAATGGTACCTGGAATAGAAAAGGTACTTGATATATATTTGTTGAATAAATTAGTGAATAAATTCGTATCTGTATGATCTGAACAAAAACCAGTGTCTTGCCATTTATGTTCTTTCCTCTTTCTTTTCCTTTTTTTGGCAAATATTTATTAAGCACTTAATCTATGCCAGGTATAAGGATAACCAGGGAAGGGGAAATAGATCTTGACACTGTCCATGTGGAGTATACCAGGATGTAGCAGAGGATAATAACTAAAATCACAACAATGCTGTCTCATAGAGTATATAAAAGTTTTCCTAAGTTAGTTCAGGGGACCACCATGAGCTGCGGGGCTACAGGATGAATACATGCTAAACAGCAGAGGAAAGGGAAGAGAGTAGATGGGGAGAGCATTTCATTTTGTGCAGAAATAATAATGAATCCAAAGGCAACATGGCATATTGAAGAGACAGAAAGAGGGGCCCAGAGAATAACTGGAGAACTGTATGTATTGGGGCTGGCAGGCAGGTAGCCAGAGCAGTAGAACCTTCTAGGTAGGGCAACTATAAGTCCTGCTTTGCCTGGGGGATTTCTGGTCTACCTGTGTGATCTGCTTTAATTATTCACAGCACCCTCTTTTATTCTCAGAAAGTGTTCTGATTTGGATTAGGAACTATTTGGTCACTCTTATGGGCCATATCATAGGCATTTATATTCAGAGACTCACCATAAAGTCTTGTGGTTAAGAATGATGACTCTGGACTCAGATTTTCTGGAGTCAAGTAAGTAGTTTACTATTATTTGCATTATGCATCCTTAGGCAAATTGCTAAACTTCTCAGCCTTGGCTTCTTCATTGTAAAATGGGGATTCAATAATTATAGTATTTAACTCATATAATTTTAATAAAGCTTAAATGAGTTAACACATGTTAATCTTGTAACAGAGTGTCTGCTATACATAGTAGGTAGGTACTCACCAAGTGTTAGCTATATTATTGTTATTATTAATATCTTAAAAATTGGCTTATTTATTTTCAGAGACAGGGGTCTCTCTATGTTGCCCAGGCTGGAGTGCAGTGGCTATTCATAGGTGTGATTATAAAGCACTGCAGCCTCAAATTCCTGGACTCAGGTGATCCTCCCATTTCAGCCTCCCCAGTAGCTGGTACCATGATGCTCAGCTTTAAATTTTAGTGTATGAATAATAATGGGAGCCTGTGAAAGATATTAGAAGGGTTGACATTGTCAGAATTGTGTTTTTCAAAGGTCGTTTAGACTTTCATGTGAAATAATATTTCAGGGAAAGAAAGGAGAAAGTGCCTAGAGAGTTCTCCATAAAATGACTAGTACATAATAAGTCTTCAATAAATAGAAAAATAAGCGATCATCATGATCCTAATTATCAGCGTCTTGTAGTACAAATAGAAGTGTTCAGAAGTAATATAGTTCGTAAATATTTTCTATTACTTTCCATTTGGTAGTATTTGGGGACAAAGCAGCTATTTGGAATTTGAGAGTCAACTCAGAGAGTATTGTCTTAGAATCAGTAGAAGTTCAAAGATCAGAGTTGGAAGGACCACCCAATTGACTCCTGTAAGTCAAGCTTTTTGCTCTCCCAAAAGCAATCCATAGGATTACAGACCCTCTCTTAGAGTCTTTGGATTGCACAAAGGATTTCTATATGAATGTTCGATTTGGTATGCAATAATTTCCAGGGCAAAATTACTCGGCAACAGCAAGAAGGGTTGGAAGGCTTCAGCAAATTCCTCCCAGTGGGCCTTGACTTGAACTTTTCGGGTCTGGACTATTTCTTCCACAGCTCCCTGACACTCCTGTTACCCCAAGGGTGAGAGGAAGCGACGTGAGTGAAAAGGGGCCCCTTTCCCCTGAGGTTAGTGCGGGAGACACCTCATAGTCACTTGTCACTTTGCAATTCCCCTCTCCCAGGAGTGTGGAGAAGGATTACAGAAACCTGGCAGATAATTAACATTGCCAGTGTGAGTGGAAGGGATTTGTCACACAATGACTTGAGCACCATAAATTTCTCACTAAACTTGGGGAAAAGGTAAGGATTTATGGGAAAATCCCATTTAAGTATAGTTAAGGAACAGGGGGCATTATGGTAAATTGTTAACTATTCAGTTAACCAGGACTCATCCTGTTACTGTATCTGGTTTTCCCAGGCTAAAGGCTTAGAATAAACTGAGGTGATTTTAGAAAACTAAGTTTTCTGACCTTTCCCAAGGCCTTTATAAACCTATGGGAATCATTTTAATGATTAGAGTCCTTGGGGAAAATTTAGCTTTTTGAATTCTTGGTGGATTGGCTTTTGGATAAAAGAGGATCCAACATATTGCATTAGATATCAGTGGTGAAAATCACATGGAACATTAGCAGGTAGGACCTGAGAAAAGAACATAACCACGTGTAGATGGGAGGCAATCTTTTAATGTCCAGTGCATGACTAAAATATCCTACCTTTTTGCCATTTCCAGAGCACTGAAATTTCAAAGTCCTCTTATCTAAGGATTGAAAAAGAGATTTATTCGAAGCCATGCTGATTGTCATGAAGGTGCCTTAAGGAGGTGTGTTGTAAGACTGGTTTATGTAGAAGGATAGGAAATGAGAAAAGCAGTACTTGGAACTGACACTCCAAGTAGGGGAGGCAGGGATGGATGCACCATCTAACATCCAACAACATATACAGATGCTAGTGAAGATAATGTCAATATTAAGTCCTACTATGTGTCACCATCTCATCAAGTTCTTCATAACAACATTATGGGAAAGTCATGTCATTCTTAATTTCATAGACAAAACCCTAAAGATGAGAGAATTTAAGTACCAGGCCAGACTGTGAAGGAACTTGAGTCCAAGCTAAGCACTTTATGACTCTCCTTTATGTTGGCCAATTTTGTTAACGTCAGTGGAATGCAATGTATTCTGAGCTTTTGGGAGACTGATATCAAGCTTTAGGTGCTGGCCTCATAGGCTTTTTTTTTTTTGTGGTAGAAATAAAAATTAATATAAAAGCATTTTGTAGGGAGGTATAGTCTAATTTATAAATAGATAAAACCAGTATTTAAAGACTGTGATGTGTGAGGGAAAAGAGAAACCCCTACCTCAAAATGTCTCTCTCATTGCTCAGCATAAGTATGTAAAGTTCCTTATGCGAAGATGCATTTCTTGGAGCCCAAGAGCATTTTAGAATTTTCTGTAATCTTGTTTCTTTTCTTCTCTCCTTCCCTCTGTCTTTTTGTTTCTTCATTTCTCAAACACTTATTGAGCACCTGCTGAGTGCGTGATATATTGCTTCAGGTAGAGGATACAAAGAGGAAAAGCATGTCCTTCCTAGAAGACATGTAGAGTCTGATGAGGAGGCAATAGGGTCAGACAGTCATTGTCATAAAACCCAACAAGGGGAGGGAGCATGGGACAAAAGAGCCTTGAAGGAGGCTGAGACCTTCAGAAAAGGTGGTGTAGAGGAGGTAGTAATCTAGCAGAGGTCTGAAGGATGGATAAAATAGGGGATGGACATTCTGGGCAATGGGGAAACCTATCTCAAAGGCCTTGTGGCATGAAATGATACCGTGTGAGACTGAAGAATGCTGAGCTTTTCAGTATTTTTAGGACACGAATTGGGATGGGAACAATTGATAGGTGCAGGACTTTTGTGGGTCAATAGAGGGCATATTATTTTAACAAAGGAGTTTAGGTTTTATCCTGCAGCTGATGAGTAACTCTAGTGATCTATATTATTTTAGCTGAAAGTAATTGCAAAGTCATTTATTGGCACCTAGGAAGCCCAGGGTTGTGTCTGACTTAAATGATAGCTATATCGAGTTGTTTCTAAACTTAACAGTGATTCTTCTGGATCAGCTTCATTCTTAGGCAAATATCACAACTAAAAGTCTAGGCTTATATCTGACAATCTCTACAGAAAAAAACAGGTAACTTTTTTTGTAACATCTCTGCATAAAAATCCCAGGGAGAATTCTCATTGGCTCTGCTTGGATCATGTTCCTTCATCTGAACCAATCACTGAAGCCAAAGGAATGTCAACTTTGATTGACAGGTCATACGGTCGTCCCTGGAACTGGTGAAGTGGGTTCCACTTAAATTCCATGGGCATTTCCCCAAGGAGATACTGGATAGCTGTGTTGGAAGCTTAGTCAATTTCACCCAGGTCCTGACACCCTCCCTGCAGTAGAAATTACAAGAGAATAAACATTCTTTTTGTAATAATTCTGATATGGAAATTGGGCACTGCACTGTGAAACTTTGCGGAGATCATAAATATGTCTAGGAGAAGAAACTTAGGAAAATTTTGATGAAAGATGTGACATGATTGATTTGGTACTGGAAAGCTTGTTATATCTTTAAAAATACATCATTTTGCCCTGATACAAAGAACAAGTTTTTGCCAACACAAAAAAAATCAACAAACCATGACTTCTCAAATATTGAGCAAAATTAATTGTCTTGGAAGATGTTCCATGTTTCTACAATGGATATGCATACCTACTATAGCAGATGGTATAGGTGCTCTACCCAGATCCCCTCCACTGAGCTGGTGCACTCATCCCTTGGCTAGTGCAAGTGCTGTCTACTGAAGGCTATCAGCAGCTCCCTCCTCCAAGAAGGTGGACCAACTGCATGGTACCATTCACTCTCCGGAGCTCCCTGTGGATGAGGCTGAGGCTAGACTTCTGAAAGCATACCTTTGCCTGACCTTTTCTCCTGCTCCAGCTTGCTCCCCTTGCTTCACTGCAAGTTACTCCCTTGAGCCCTTCTTCCGTGTATCTTTTGCACAAGAATCCCCATCTGAGGTTGTGCTTCCAGGGAACTGACCCAATACACCCACCTATATATTTCTGTGTAGCTCAAGGGCAATGAGCCATTCTTGCCTAAAATCTTTAAAGGAGAAGAGTGAGTGCCAATTCTTTTCTAGGAATGGAAGCTGAAAGAAAGAATAGAAGGAAGAAGATCTGCTCTATACTACCTCATTCCTCTGCTGTGGGCCAGGCCTGCCTGTTTTCTCTGAAGTTCTAAATGCCTGTGTGAAATTCTGTTGCTTGTTCTTTGCTGAACAAATATCCATTGCAATGCCATATTTTGGAATTTTCTTGGGAAAGCCAAGGCCTTTGATTTGTAGCTTTTATAATCCATGTGACCCCACCCTCCTGGAGCCTTGGGATATAGACAAGGAGGAGAACATAGCACTACTCTAACCTCACAGTATTCTCCTTAAACTAAAAAACAAAAAACAAAAATAAACCCCCAAACTCCAAAGAAACAGTCTTAATACGATGCATGTGGTTATACTTTAGCTCAAATTGAAATCAGCTATGCAGATCCCAAAGATATTCAGATTCTACTTCTTTTTGTTTCTAAATGTGTTTCTATTATGTTACAGAGATAATTGAATGGAATAGTTTGCCTGGTTCTACAAGCAATTTGGATTCTTGCAATAGTTGCCTTTTGATTTTCCATAAATGACATATTTTAAATCACAGAACAGCTGCATGGGTTATTACAGAAAGTAGCAAATGGTAAACAGCAAGACTTGCTGAACATGTTTACTTTCAGTCACTTCATTTGCTTGGAGTCCTCTGATTTAGCTTCAGAGTCCTACTTCCATTTCTCTAAATGAAGAAACTTCATTTAGAGAAAATTCATTGAGCACAGGATGTTGGTTCCACATCTAACCCATGTTTGGGAGTCTCAGTAAAGTTTCATGGGCAGTGTCCAGTTTCCCTATCAACATAATGACTGAAAAGAATATTTATTCTGTTTTAATTTCCACTGCAGGGAGGGTGTCAGGAGCAAGGAGTTATTGGCTAAGCTTCCAACACAGCTAGGTCTACGATGGGCCTGATTGTAAGTTCAAAGAACCTGAAAAGACCTGCATCTTAACCAGGTACCAGGTTGATTGTTAAGAAGGGTGTGGAGCATGGGAGAAATTCCTTGGGTCTTACCTAACAATGAGATCTATATATCAGCAAGTCTGCTAATAAAGGCTTCACTTTATTTCTGGGCTCCACCTAACTTTGTCCATCTGCCATTTGTGGTTACACCCTCAAGCAATTTTCCTAATGCCCCACTCCCTGTGGTACCACATTTTTTTCTTTTGACAATAATTTTTTCTTATTGAAACTATTTTTCTCTACCCAACCCAAGGCTAGAATTTTATGCTAATTCCCATCTGAGGCCGCCATATTCTGACATGGCCTTAGCACTCTTTCTCCTAGATAATGTCTTTCTATTGCCTAACATTTTCCCCCTTCTTCCTTCCGTAATATTTATCTTGCCAGGTGAGATTTTAGGGAGCACAAAAGAGAACTGAACCAAATGTTTGGTTATTTCCCTTTGACAGGTAGCCTGAAGGCTACTAGATACTTTTCCAGAAAGATGTTCTTAAGAGTTTGATTCTGCAATGTTTGCTTGATTTGGCATGGGTATTCCAGTTGTCCTTCTTAGATAAATGGAAGGAAATACAATAATGTCAGAGAATGTCAGGCAAATGATGTGATTTTTATTACAATAGCCTAAGAATGATTTTAAAGCTTTTGGAAGACAAATTACGGAGAGAAAAACTGCAATGAAAAATGCAGCTTAGCAAAGTAGAATCATCCTCCAAATATTGTCATGACAAGTCTAAAATTAAAAATAGCAGAAAATAATCGCATAGTAGAAAATATAGTAATCGCATCTGACAACAACATAATTTAACAAAACTTACCCGGACATGACGTAAGAAGAGAGAAGTCAGGTATAGTTTAGGTAAAGATAAAAATGGTCATAGAATTGGACACATGTATACAGATAGATTTGTGTATTTAATAGATCTGATCATATTTGATAGATTATGTACATATCAGAAGTTGAAATTTTCATCAGTCTCCTTCACACAGCTTTGCACACATTGCTTTCATTCTGTTGTGTTGCCCTGGGAATTCATCATAACTTGAAGAAAGTGGTGTCTCAATTCTTTTTTTTCCATGGCAATGCCAGCCAAAGAAGCATTTTCAGTTCCCTGCTCCATACTCATTCACGCAATGAGTTATTTTCACATTTTAGAGGTGTCTGATTTCTTAGGATTTCTTTATACCTTGAGGTTCTGTTTGTCATTGAAATGGAACAGGCTGTGCTGACATTGAAAAGCTGGTGAGTTCATCCTAAGATAATGAAGTCATCGTTGACCCCTCTCATGGACATCTTTGTGAGCTCATACTGAGTTCTAAGTCCAACTTAAACAAATTGTGACATATCATCTAGGAATATGATTATGGAATTACGTGGCCACAGATACTCCCAAGGTACTGAACACATTATTGAGTGGTGTTAGAGGACTGAGCCAAGGAAACATTCTGGAAATTTAAGTAGAGAGAGGCTGAGAGCGAGACGGAGAGAGAGATGTGTTTCAGATATCCCTAGAAAACGGAGGAGACTCTGAGAAGTAGAAAAAGCTGCCAAAATGCATTGCCATGGACCTGACCTTTGATGGTAACTTATTTAGCAAAAGTAGAATTTTTTTTTGTTTCTATATTTCATTTCCCTCCCCTTGAAGATAGAAACATGCCCATTTGGCTGGAAACATGTCCATATTACATCCTAAATAATTTCCTTTGTAAGGAATATTTTTGCAAAAAGTCCTTATAATAATTCCCGAGTATAGAACAATAAATATTTTACTATAATTGCCTTCAGAGTTTCATAGTGTTTTCTTCCTCTCTCTCACCTTCAAAATTGAATTCTGTAATGCCCTCTTCATGTGCTTCACATATATTTCTGTAAAATCATTAAGTTCAAGGGCCTGAAAACAAATAATCTTTAACTGGCATCTTAAGATGCTCAGTACAAAATATAAATACAGCCATTTGGATTTTTTCAAATGTTGTCTTTCTGGGAAGGAAAAACTAACATATTTGATATCAAGTTTAGAAGAACTACTATTTCTTTCCTCTTTCTTTCTTTCTTTTTTTTTTTTTTGAGACGGAGTTTCACACTTGTTGCCCAGGCTGGAGTGCAGTGGCGATCTCGGCTCACTGCAACTTCCGCCTCCTGGGTTCAAGCAATTATCATGCCTCAGCCTCCCGAATAGTTGGGACTACAGGCGCTCACCACCACACCTGGCTAATTTTTGTATTTTTAGTAGAGACAGGGTTTCAGCATGTTGGGCAGGCTGGTCTCAAACACCTGACCTTAGGTGATCTGCCAGCCTCGGCCTCCCAAAATGCTGGGATTACAGGTGTGAGCCACTGCGCCCGGCCTATTTCTGAGTTAAAATATTATTTTTGCTTTTTTCCTTAGTGGAATAGTCTGACCAGTTTATGCCTATTATAATTTTTGAAGAATATTTAAGGAATAAGGCACTAAAGTGAATAATATGAGGTTGATGATGATTAAGCTTAGAGAAGATGTCTGCTCCTGCTGCTAAGTTGCTTGCTGTAGCTGAAGATCTGGAAGTGATAATGGCTTTGTCATATTAAATTAGATATCCCTGTTCTTAGGGACAAAGTGCACACAATAGAAACCTGATATAGCCTTATTTGCTCTTGCCCTTGTACCTGCCCTTTGTCTGTTACCTTGTCCTCAATGCTGGAAATCTAAAGAGGAGAGTACACTGTAGTGGAAAGACTATTTGAAGATATCGTTTGGGTTTATGATGAGTTTATTGGATAAGTTAGGGTCAGATAGTAAAAATCTTACTTTCACCAAGAAGCTGGCATTTATGGAGCAAGTTGCTAAAAAGTTCTTTAATTGGCTGAGGAATTAGTGTATTTGCTACTAAGATCTATGGGAAATATTTTTCCAAGTGTACATAGAATGATGTAAACTTTAAATATTTGCATTGATTATTTCTATTGCAGATGAAAAAATAGCAGCAACAGCAACAGTGACAGGAGCAACAGTAGGAGGGTGACCATAAAATTCATTTGCACAAACTGGGATATTTTTGAAAATGAAAGCAGGAGCTACATGATGAAGCGCAAGGCAGCCAGTTTAAACCAGAACATTTGATAACTGTAAGAGTAGTAATAGTAGAAGTGTAGTGATAATGCATAATTCCATAATCCAATTGGTCCAGTCCAATAAGGATAATAGTCACACACACACACACACATACGCATACGTGCGCACACACGCACATACACACTCCAGTGTCTAAAAGATATGTGGTTAATTACAACAGCCAAGACGTGGAATCCACCTAAGTGTCCATCAACAGATAAACGGATAAAGAAAATGTGATATTCAAAATAATACTCCATTGCGTGTATATATAGTGCTCCATCTTTTAAAAAGGAGATTTGCCATTTGTCACAACATGGATGAACCTGGAGGACATGATGCTAAGGTAAATAAATTAGGCACAGAAAGACAAATGCTTTATGATCTCACTTATATAATCGTCCCTCGGTATCCACGGAAGATTGGTTCCAGAATTTCCTGCAGATACCAAAATCCATGGATGCTCAAGCCCCTTATATAAAGATGGTGTAGTATTTGCACATAACCTATACATCCTCTTGTATACCTTAAGTAATCCCTAGATTTATTATAATACTTAATAGAATGTAAATGTTACGTAAGTAGTTGTTTTACTGTATTGTTCAGGGAATAATACAAGACAAAAAAGCCTGAACTTAGCACAGATACAGCCATCCTTTTTTCCAAGTATTTTCAATCTGTGGTTGGTTGAATCCATGGATGTGGAACTCAGGGGTACGGAGGACTGACTGTATATGTAATAGAAAACAGTTGGAGTCATAGAAGCAGAGAGTCGAATGGTGGTTTCCAGTGGGGATAAGATGGAGGGGAATCGGGAGCTGTTGATCGAAAGGTACAAAGTTTGAATTGTGCAGAATGAATGAGTTCTGGAGCTCTAATGTACAGCATGGTGACTATGGTTAACAATAGAATATTGTATACTTGAAATTTACTAAGAGAGTAGATCTTGATTGTTCCCACCACACACACAAACAAAGGTAACTATGTGAAGTGATGGATGTGTTAATTAGCTTACTTGTGGTGATCATTTCACAATGCATACATATATCAAAACATCATGTCATACGCTGTACATATATATAAT
This sequence comes from Nomascus leucogenys, assembly GCF_006542625.1. Lineage (NCBI taxonomy): Eukaryota > Metazoa > Chordata > Mammalia > Primates > Hylobatidae > Nomascus > Nomascus leucogenys. The sequence continues at coordinate 5,226,847 of NC_044391.1, forward strand.
TTTTGTTTGTCAACTGAACCTCGATAAAGCTGAAAAAACAAAAAATTGGAAATAATCCAGTTCTTTACTTACATTTCTTGAATTCCATGAAGAATAAAAAAAAAATACTATGAGAACATAACTTCAAATCTCCTTTTTCCTTTCAACAAACTTCAACAAATTTCCTCACATACCAGACCAGCTCCTTGCTCCTCAGGACCTCTTAAAGTTCCTAAATCTGTCTTGGCCCGTACCCTTCTTTTTGTGTTTTTTCCCTCTGCTTTGTTTATGTTTATTCTGCAATACATAAGCCCCAAATTTCTAGTCTGGTTAGTCCAGACCCTTCTGGGGGAACCAGAGGAGAAGAAGAAAGTAAGCTGGCAAAGTGTAATCCTCTTAGCAGGCAGGTAGTGGGCAAATCTGCTACTAGTCATCTATTAATAGTCTTGGTCCTGTGCCAGTAGCTTATATTAATGGAGAATCTTCTATATGCCTGGTGCTGTGATAAAATTAAAATCCTCACCTAAATCTCACAATGACCATTGAAATGGATGCTCTTGATAGCTCCGTTTTGCAGGGGAGAAGGCTGAGGCTTGCTAAGGTAGGAGAGTTGCTCCAGGGATGGAGCCAGGACATAAACCTGGCAGTTTGTTAAGGAGCTGATGCTCTTAGACAGCATGTTCACAGCAAAACTTTGACCTGTTGTTAGTGGGATTGCTTAATGATAATAAAAACCCTTCCTCTAAATGCTCTATAATAAAACATGCCCAGGTTTAAGTACATGGTAATCCTAGCAAATGTTCTTTCTGACTTTGAAAATCACTCTGGTGTGAATGGGGTATCTAGAAGAGATCTTTCTGATAAAAGAGTTTAATATGAAAATAAATGCATATGAATTCAGGTTCTTTGGAATACTTACACAAAAGTGAACAGAACACACAGTGAGAATGGGCTATTTTTCATTCAGTTGGAAGGGGCTGTCATTGGCTGAGTTTAGCTGCTTTTGCCAGAAAGACATCAACCATTTTTAATGTTCTGACTGTGTTTTATGACTGCCTGAAGGATATCAGATGAGCCGTCTGTTGTAAATCAATAGTAATTTGCTCTAGAGTAATGAGGAACTAAAACTGTTTCTAATAAATCTCCAAATACTTAGCATACTTTAAAAACCAATCGTTTCATGAGAATTAGATTTCTTCTCTGTCCTTAAGAAAGAGCTGAGGGTGGAGGGAGGCAGAAACACTAGCCAAACATTTGGGAACAGAGAAATGTGAAAACAGTGAATGAAGGCATATGAATTCCAAGGCTTTGTTTTGTAATCTCAGCTGTTCAGAGGCATGCTCTGTGGTGCAAATTGGTACAACTTACAGCAAGTCAGATGCCACTGTGCAGTTTCTTCATAAAAGCTCATTGGCTACTAAATGTTTGATCATAGCCTTCAGTATCATCTAAGTAACTAGAATATATTGAAAATAGCTGAATTCTAGTCAAATCATAGCCTCTGCCTCCTGGCAGTGCTCTGTAATGATTGGGTAACTGGAGCATGTCTTGGAATGTGGATGGATGGATCCCACTCTCTGTCTAGTCTTTTTTTTTTTTTGGTATTTAGAATGCATCATGGGAAAAGAAAAATGTAAGCTCAATCCATCCATTAATTTGATACTGTTATAAGTATATTTTTCCCGGGGACTTTCTTATGAAATTGGAAGGGGAAAAGAAATCCACTGGGGAGGGGAGAAAGAGAGAAATATTTTTTTCCCTAGCTGTGTCTGTGTGATTCTGAGGATATGCCAAAATCTTAAGAGTAATCTAGTGGTTAATAAACTGCTGTAGTTGCTATTCATCAGACAAAGGAAAGCAAATGATTACTTGTAGAATCCCTGCCCCCAAATCTCAGGCTTATTTTGTGGAAGGAATGAAAATAGTAAAGAATATTGTGGCGGGACAATGGTGTCCTCTGAGCCGGGTTTCCTGTCTCTAACAGAGCTTTCCCTTTAGCGAGTTGCAGTGAATGTAAGAATTTCAGTTTCTGGGTATTCTAATGCAGGGAGAACATTCTCCACTCTCCTTTATCCCACAGTAAACAAAATGTGTTCATTTATTGGTCACTTTGTAAAATGGAGTGATCAAGGAGCAGAAAAGGCTTAATCTCAATAATATAATTCTGTATAATAAAATCAGCTAAGAGTCTGTGGGAAAGATCTGACCCTATTTTTGTTCTTACTTCATCCTTGGGTTTATATTACTAGACCATACTTCTCTGATAGCTTGATGTGGTCATGTGCCTGAGGTCTGTGCAATGCAAGGTGTGCAAAAGTGATGGGTGGTACTTCCAAGACTGGCTTATAAAACCCTCTCATGTGCCATCTCCTTTCCCATCTGACTGAATGATGAGGGTCCCTAAGATCTAAGAGAGGACAGACTCACAATCGGAAGGTGCCCAAGACCCTGGATGATCACATGGAAGCCTACCCCACCAGAAAAGTCCATTACTGGCCAGTGACAGGCATGGTAATTAAAGCATTATCATGTCAAGTCCCTGAGATTTAGGGATTGCTTTTTATAGCAGCTGGCCTTACTTTATTAATACTGGATTGGTTTATGTCGTGATTAGGGTGATGGCCTTGTTTGATGATAATGATCCTGTTCTCTATGTGAGGTTGTCTAGATTCTGGTCCTGGTCTCTGCCTGTTAGTTTTTCAGCAGCAAAATGTAGAGTTTGCACCAAAGCCTTTAAGATTAGTTAGAGTTTAGAGTTTTTTTTTGGTTGACAGAAACTCTGACAAACTTAAGCCAAAGGAATTTGTCATGAGGACACAGGTGGCTCATGGTATGAAAAACGCTGTTAGAGAACCAGGCTCAGAGAGGGCAAAAATTAGGGAAGATCCAGGAATCCAGGAAGCAAGAGGTACTTAAAAATCTTGTCATGGGCTGCCTCTGAGATTTATCATAAGTATTTTCTATTCTTGCCTTTTGGTTAAATTTTGCTATGTAAAAAAACTTTGTGGCTTAATACCACTATCTTTTAAAGCTCATGGTTTTGTAGGTTGAAAATTTGGGCTGGACTTAGCTGAAGTTTTCTACAGATCTGGGCCAGATCAAGCCAGGCTCACTCATGCATCTGCCATCCCCTGCCAGGTCAGTGATGGCTGGTCCCTCTAAGACGGCCCAAATGGATGGTTTGTTTTTGGTCCATGTGGTCTCTCAACTTCCATCAGGTGAGCAAGGGTTTGTTCACACAGCAAGTGGGCAGGGATCCAAGAGGGGTGTAGAAGTGTGCAAGGTCTCATGAGACCCATGCTCAGAAGCTTCTCATGGTCACTTCTGCTATATTCTATTGGCAAAAGCAAGTTACAAGGTCAGCCCAGATTTAAAGAGTGGGAACCCCACCTCTTGATGAGAGGAGCTGCCAGATTCATGTTGCAAAGTGGAATAGATGTGGGGCAGTGGTGGAGAAGAATGGTGGCCATTTTTGCAATTCATTAAACCTTGCTTGGATCATAGGTTTACTCCTTGAGTAGGGGCGGGCTGGCCAATTTCATACTCCTCCTAAGAGTGAGCTGAATATGGGAGAAGTTAGTTCCCATAAGGAAATTAGAATGAAGGGGGAGATGTTCTGAGTAAGGTAGGTAGATCTGATTTTGAAACCCACCATCGTTGTCTAGATGTGAGACCTGAGCAAAACACAGAAACTCTTAGGACTACTTTCTCATCTGCATGACGGGTTAAGTAATATTTACTGACAAAGTCGTGATAATTAGAGATTATAAAAGGAAGAGACATGTACCATGTTTATATATAAGTGGCATCCACTAACTTCTTAAGTTTTCACCTCGAATTGACACAAGGAAATGAAGGGAGATGTGTCTATTCTAGACAGTTTTTCCTTTTGGTTCTTTTGAAAATAAGGCATGATAACTTTTACACTAAGCCTCAACCTCTCAACCTACTTTTGCTTTCACAGCATTTAGAAGCGTTAGTCACTAAGATCCGTCTTTACCATTCTCAGGAATTAGGTTTGCTCCAGGGCTGTTTCAGTGGCCACATTGTATCCATAAGCTTTATCCTTCCTTATTGGTTGTGTGGCAGGGCTGTCATTCTGATTGACTGGAGCCCATGCTGTAGTGGTTGTTAAATATTGTGAATATCCCCACGGCTGTATCTAAGAAACACCCCACAACCTTAACAGATTTTTTTTTCTTCTTCTGGGAAATACTGTGGCTTTATGGAACCTGAGGTAGCATTTGTTTCCAAAGGTGTTTGACAAATGTGTGTTGAATGAACATTTGAGAGTGAATGAATAGGTAAATGAATGATTTGGTATAATGTCTTAGTTTCCTGGTGACAGCTTAAAAAAAAAAAAGAAATGTCTTAATTAAGTGCAGACAATAATCTATCTTGGAAAGCTGCTAGAAGAGATATTTCAGGGATAGAATTGCAGATGTAAACTATAACAAAACTGCCTGTTTGCTTTATTTCTCTTTCTTCAGCCTGTTTATCTTTTCAGTCTCAACTAGCTCTTGAAATAAATAATACTGGGGTTTGCCAGCTGGGTTGGAAAGCTGAATTTTATTAATTTGTTCTAAAACTAGCTGTTTTGAGCTTTGGGGATTACATGCAGGGAGTATATCTCCTTGTCTTTAAAATTAAGATTTGGTGTACAGGTCAATGGTAGCTTTGCCAGTGGAATCCCAAAGTGCATTAGGAATACAGGTGGGGATTAAAGCAGCATAACTGAGATACTATGCTCAGGACCACCATGGCCCTCACCCACACCCCTGCCATCACACGCAGCACCCCCTTGCTTTTTGAGTGTTAAAAGTGATTTTTTCACCCTCTCTGCCATATTTTTCCACACTAGAGGGCTCTGGGTAATTTTAGCCAGTTTGTCCAGTTTGTGCTGTGTCCTCCGCTATCCACTTGGAATCTAAAAGATCGAAGGAAGAGGACAGAGAATGATTAGCAAAGCCCTTGTGAAGCAACTGAGTTTTCATCAGGACATAGCAGATGCTGTGTGCAAAAAAGATCCCATTTGGAATACCTGGATGATAGATACCCTTCTTGATTTTCATGGAGAAACCTCTAAGGCATTAATTGGGAAGGGGCACAAAGGTAGACTGACCATATCAACTGTATGTACTAGTTTCTCTGGGACATTCAGGTCTACATCTTTTGTCCGGTTATCTATCCAGGTTAGCATTTGTCCAAGATATTTCCCCTTAAGTGAAAAATTATTATCAGTATTTGTGTTAAAATAATCTGGGATAGACCTGGAAGACCTCTGCATTGTGCTTTCACTTCTCCCATGACCTTGCCTGAAAGTGAGTGAGACGCACATGGAATAAACAGAGTTTTCATTTCAACAAGTGGTCAAATCTGAAAAGAAACAGAGATGACCCATTTTTCTCTTCCTAACACTTTCCAGATGCATCAGAATCAACATATCCCTTTCAAGGGAAGCATGCACTGTGTAGTCAGGCAGGAGTAGCTACTGTTGGGTAATTTTTCTGGATATGGTGGTGGGAGAGGAGCTCAAGGCTCTGGCCCCATTGGACATTCAGTTTCCAACCAGTTATGCCATGGTCCTCCTGAGGCCAACTGTATGATGCTCGCAAGGCATGCTTCAAAGAGATTAGTTAAGGTGGCTCCATTAATGGGTTGAATGGTTTTTTTTCTCACCTAGTTCATGGAATTTAAGTAAAGGTTTTAGAAGTTCATTCTGACAAAGAAAAACTATATTTTTGTAAATGAGTTTCTTGCTCAAAATCACCTGAGAATATTTAAATGAAAGTATCCAATGGATGAAGTGTCAAGAAGTCAGCAGCTGAAACTCTTAGGGACCTGCGATTGTTGACAACAGAGCTTGCAGACAGGAAGATATTCAAATTTATTTCTACACAATATACATATTAAACAGTGAAAGCTCAAATGGCATGTACAGTTTCCATTTGAAAGTCTATCATTATGCTATGGAAAAACTCAACTTGTGGTAAGAAACTATTGATAGAGCTCCTATTTTTAACAGAATAAAGTTGCATTCCATATACTGAAATAAAATAAAATTGAGAAGGTCCGTGATTCTGTAACATTTATGTTTAGCGAAACATTCAAAAGTATCATAAAGTTTTTTTGGCAAGTTTTGCTTGTAAAATATTTGCCTAATATAAGCACTCTGAGGACAGGCAAAAAGTCAGTACATGTACAGTACATATTTTAGGGCTGAAACATTTTTATATTTTAGTAAAGAATAATAGCATTGCTGTGGATTGAGTTGTGTGTTCCCCAGATTTATATTTTGAAGCTCTACCCCACAGTGTCACTGTATTTAGAGACAGAAGTTTTCAGAGGTAATGAAAGTTAAATGAGATCATAAGAGTGGAGCTCTGACCCAAAGAAAGGGAGCTTTCTCTTCCTCCCTTCCTTTGGACACAGCCAGAAGCGGCTGTCTATAAACCAGAAAGAGAGCCTTCATGAGAAACTGAATCTGCTAGCACCTTGATCTTGGACTTCTCGGTCTCTAGAATTATAAGAAATAATACCCAATCTGTGGTATTTTGTTATATAAGCTTGAGCTGACTTGTACAATATTCATTTAGCAAAACTTACTGTGAGCTTGGTAGGTATCACAGCCAAAGTCAAGGGATATTTTTTCCTTAAAACAATAGAGAAATTCACATACTTTAATCATGTGATTTTGAAAAGATCTCAGGCATTTTATAAAAATAAGAAAAATAATAAGATAATATTGAAGACATATTAAAATACCAGTAATATGGTATGAGACCCATGTGGCTAAAAAAAACCCCAATTAATATCTATAAATATATACCAAGAAAAGCTGTTTTGCTTATGTTATTTTTAATGTTCATATAATAAACATTGTATTTAAAATAATTTTAATATCTATGGATATATTCTATGTTGATTTAAAAATATTATTTTTCAAAAATAGTTTTGACCAGAACTATTTTATAGTTCCACCAACAAATTAAAATCAATACATTAATTAATTTTTTTCAAATTTCAAAATATCATTTAGATTTATTACCACTCTTAACAGCTTTGTTTCTCTCTTAAAATTGTTCTAGGTTGGAGCATATATTATGGGAGCACCTTTTGCAAGGATGAAATATTCAGTCTGGGTAAGGCATTTTCATTGAAGCTTGTAGTTGTTTGTTTAGTTATTTAAATCAGGTTGATAGATGTCAAGTGAGCTCGTTCTACTCACCTGAAGCAGAAACAGTGCTAGGTGATACTCAAATCTCTGGGCACCCAAGAAGACTCCAAATCTCAGCATCTCTTGAAATAGGTGGCAATGTGTAACAGCATTCTAGCCAATGTAACATATTTTACATCCAGGACTGGCCCCTAAAACATTTTGCATGATCCTTCAACGTTCTTTTCTTTCCTTTCCTACTGGATGGATGGGAATAATTCAGCTGGGGATTTGGAGGCCCTAAAAGGCAGTATAGCCAATGGACAGGTACCTGCATGAGTGGAGGCAGGCCCTTCCTGCAGACCTACACTGAACTATAACATGGGCAGTAAGTAACTCTACTTTGTGTTAGGCCACTATGATGTGGGGCTGTTTGTTACAACTGCAAGGATTGCTGTCCTTGATTAATGCACCGTGCAATGTTCTCCCAGGCTTAGTTTCTCTGCTTGATTGGCTCTCTTCATGTTCAACTCTTATATGACTTGGTGACACTTTGGTTGAAACATTTCCAAGGACTGAAGAACATGTTTATTATCAAACCAACTGATTATGAAAATAATTTGTATTTTTAAGGTATGTGAAGGAGTAGGTATACATTTGTGCTTTGGGCCAATTTTATATCTTTAAAATAAAAATACATTAAATAAGCAAGTAATATTAATAATTAATAATACTTACCATATAATGACCTGTAAAGCATGTATTGATAAGTAAAACACTGTGCTAAGTACACATATATAAGCACAACTCTCATAGCAACGCTTTGAGGTAAATGCTTTATTAACTCCATTTTACAGATGAGGACACTGAGGCTTAAAGAGCTTAAATAACTTACTAAAAGTTACATATGTGGAAATGGTGGAATGGAGATTGGAGTCAAAGTGTACTAGGCTCTAAAACTTGAGCTGTCAATCACTTTATTAACCATAATAGAGACATTAATTCTCAGTCCTTAGACCTCTTAAGTCTCACCATGATTCATGATGATAATTATCAGTGATGATTGACATTTCTGTATACTCACTCACTACTGCTCTGTCCTCTGTGCTGTATGTGAGATAGCTTATTAAAAGTCTTCACAATCATCATATGAGACAGGCATAATACTGTCTGTTATATGTATACCTAGTGTATCTAGTAGTTACAGTAAGCACTCCATAAATATAAATCAATCTCCAGCTTACAGAAGAGAAAGCTGCAATTTAGAGACTAAATTACTGACTATAGCACCTGTGGGAATGTTCTTTTAAAAAAAGTGCCTTGGGTATCATGAATCTTTCCATTTCGGTTTTTACAGATTGCATCCCTTCTCTTCTACAGAAAAAAAATTAAAGAGGGGGAAAGTAGTGTGACTTCTTTAGGTTAAGGCGACCCCTAAGTTAAAGACGAATGAAGAAATTTACATTTCCTAAGCTGAGAGTTCTCATTGAGAGTTCTGTCTCCCCACTTCCCACCTCCAACACATATACATACACCCCTTTGTATTACTTTAATACTTTTGTGCATCAACAGAGAACCCAATTTTGCTAAAATCAAGGTGGCACGATTTAGCTTCCTGACACTGGTCGTAGTCAGCCTTCACATTAACTTTGAGCAGGGAGGGAAAAAGCAGCAGACACGAGGACTGAGAGGCTCTAGCTACGTAGTCTGGCTCAGGCTTCTCTACCATGAAAAATGATGGGAAAAAGAAAAAGAAAAAGAAGCAGAAAAACAAAACCCGAGACAGAAGGTAGGAGGAGACACTGGGGCAGCTCCAGCTTTCAGCAAGCCGGCTCTGTTCCACTTCCTTTTGATTGTCCAGGAAAGCTAAGAAAAGTAAAAACAAGGCTGTGACTCCGTGGAAGCAGCCCTGTGGAAACGTTATGTTAAACAATTGGCCTGTGGGTCAATTGTGAAGGGCGTTAATGTGCGAGACCCCGATAAAGAGATTTGCACGAATGGCCACAAAGCATTTCATATTTAAATATGGACCCAAGTTTCTTCTGCACAACAGTATAAATATAACTAAGGTGGGGTGGAGAAGGAGATTTGGAAATCAGCCGATTTGAAGGAAGCCAACACAAACACTCCAACAAATGCAGCATTTCGCACAGCCTTTGTGCTGATTGCTTGTTGTTGGCATGAACTCATAAAAACAGAAAAAGGCCATGAAGGGTAGTGGTTGAGATATTGCATGCCCTGGTGGTAATGAAGTACACTGTTTATCTGAAAACAACCTTCATGTCAGTGTGCATTGCATTTCCTGAAGGTGATAGTCTATTTTATTTTGTTTCTTGATGGTAGTAAAAGTCTAGAAAAACGTACAATTTTTCAGAAGGGCCTTAATTTATTTTCTGTGGTTATCTCATCGTGAGATAAGTAAGAGGAGCGTTAAGTCCCCAATCTTGAAAACTTTTTTTAAACTAGTTGTTTAATATAAGGGAATATATTTTAGCCTCTTTAGCAAATTCATACTTCATGAAAGGGTATTCTATAATAGACTAAGCAGGCCATATAAAATTAGTAAAGTTGGATGTGGTGCCTGAAAATATTTGGCAGAATTCCCTGGAAAGCCACATGTGAACGTTTTTAATATATATTATGAGGCAGAAAAGAATAATTATCTTCTATTGAAGTTCCCAGTGAGAGAAATGTATCTGTACAGTCCTTTGAAAGAAAACCCTCTGTGTTGCCAAATTGTTGTGTTTGGGATGGTGGCCTCTCTGCTGTGGCTTGTGGCTTGCTTCTCATAGAAAAAGCACACATTACTCTGCTATTTCATGTGACTTCTACCTTGAGCAAGGTGTTTTTGCCAAGGGCTTTGGAACATTGGCTGAGAAATTTCCAGAACAAATACTTTTGAACCCTATGGGTGTGATACTGTGGAGAGGTCAGGGCATCAAACTACCTTGAGTGACTATTTCTCAACTTTATTTCTAACCTGGGCTCTTGGTTTGGGATAAATTGCATCTCTCTTTTCTTTACTTCCTTCTCTGGAGAGGGTCACCTTTCACTCAGGGCACTCGTATGTGTCCAAAACATTGCATTTTTGAGGCCAGCTTGTGTTTTAGTGTGGGTTGCCACAAACACAGATCCTGATAATAATTTGGTGTAAGAAGATTATTTGGGAGTGGATCCCAGGAAGCATATTGAGGGAGTGGGAAAAGTGAGAGAGCAAATAGAGAAAGCCAATAAAGGGTTGCAAAGAAACGGATTGACTCCTTAAGGCTCAGTCCTGCTGGACCCCTCTGGGCCACTGTGCAAAACACAACTGAAAATTATCCATTGTGGGATAGAGCAGCTCAGGCATTTAGCCACCAACTCTGGTCCCTTTTGTGTAGAGGGCTGCTCCTGAGTTGTTAACCTTCCAGCTGAGACTTTTCAGCCTGCCTTAGGTTGATAGAGCATCCTCCCATAGCCTGAGACCAGCCTTGGACAGACTGAGACCGAGAGAAATGGTCAATCTGAACAGGAACTACTTGCAGGCTCTCTTGGCCACGTGAATTTTGGTAGGAACCTGGGGGCGTCAGATATAACCACCAACTCTGACCGTTAAGGCAGGCTCCTGGCCAAGGCCAAAGCCCTTATTTTTGATAAGCGCCCAATATTTTTTCATTTTTTTTCCTTTCCTTCATGTAACTCTTTCCGGTGTTTTGGAATAACTAGGTAACTATAGCCTTTAATTTCCTTAATTTCTAAGAGAAGTAATAATTATAGAATTTATCATTTATTGAGTGCTCACCCTATGTCAAATGCATTGACTTATTTAATTCTTATAGCAACCCTGTGATATAGACATTCTTATCCGGGTTTTGCCAACAAGAAAACAGGCTCAGGGAGGTTACATTTCCCAAAGGACAGGGTCAGGATTTGAACACAGGTTCATCTCGATTCAAAGTCCAAGATTTAACTATGAAAACTTAACATCGTCACCACCAAATTGGGATAAGCTGTATTTCCAGCTAGATACAGGAGATTTTGGGTGGGTATAATGACTGATATGGTAGCCAGCCTCCAAGATGGTCTTTTGTGGTCCTAATCTCCTGATACTCTAACCATTGTACAATCCTCTCTTACAGTACAGGGCTGGCCTGAGTGATCAATAGAATACTGTAGAGGCAACAACATGTGGCTTCTGAGGAAGCATTGTAACCTCTTGGTTTGTTCATGCTGTGGAAGCCAGCTGCCATGTCAAGAGGATGCTCAAGCAGCCTTGTGGAAAGGCCCGTATGGTAAGGATCTAAGGACTCCTGCCGGCCCCAGCACTAACCTGCCAACCAGGCAGCCAGTTACCTGGAAGTAAATTCTCCAGCTCCCAGCCAAATCTTTAGATGACTGTATTTCCAGCTTACATCTACAAAACATTGCTGAGAGAAATTAAGAAAGATCTGAACAAATGGTAATATATACCACGTATATAGTTTTGGAAGACTCAATAATGTAAAATATCTATTACATATTCCCCAAATTGTTCTACTTTAATCAGAATACCAGCAGGCTCTTTACTAGAAATTTAAAAACTAAGATTTGGATGGAAAAGCAAAAGACCTAGAATAGCCAAAAGAATCTTGACAAGGAACAAAATTGTAGGACTTTCCCTATTGATTTCAAAATTTGTTCTGAAGTTACAATAAGTGACATTGTAGTATTGTTGTAAAGGCAGGCATGCCGATCAATTGAATGGAATAGAGAGTCTAGAAATGGGCCCATGCGTATACGGTCAATTGATTTTTGACAAAGTGATGACATAATTTAGTGGAAAAAGAATAGATTTTACAACAAATCCTTCTGGAACAACTGAATATCTTCATAGAAAAAAATGGAAATTAGATCTCATCTCATGACATATATAACAACTGACTCAAATTGGATTCTAGACCTAAACATAAAAGCTAAAAATGTAAAACTAAACATGTAAGCTAAAAATATAAAACTTCTGCAAGTAGCTGTAGGAGAAAGTCTTCACAACATTGGGATGGGCAAAGATTTCTTAGACACAACTCAAAAGCACTAATTTTAAAAGAAATAAATGATAACATGTATGTGATCAAAACTAAAACCTCTGCTTTTCAAAATATGTTATTAAGAAAATGCATCGTATACATGCCTTAAGATAAAATATTTGCAATAATATGTCTGATGAAGGACTTTTATCAAAATATGTAAAGAACCCTTAAATTCAATAATAAAATGACAGACAACCCAATACCAAAATAGACACTTCAAAAAAGAGGTTATAGGAGTGGTTAATGTTATGGACTAAATATCTATGTCCTTCAAAAATTTATATGTTGAAGGCCAAGTGTGACTGTATTTGGAGATGGAGCGCTTAGGAGGTAATTAGGATTAGGCAAGGTAGGGCCTTGGTTTGATGAGACAGACCCTTATAACAGGAGGCACTAGAGAGCGCTTCTCTCTCCTCTGTCTGTCTGTCTCTCTCTCTACTATGTGAAGACACAGCAAGAGAGTGGCCAACTGCAAGCCAGGAAGAAACCTTCACCAGATCCCAACCATGCTAGTACCCTGATCCAGACATTCAGCCTTCAGAACTGTAAAAAGTAGAATTAAATTCTGTTGTTTAAGCCATCCACCCTATGGTATTTTGTTATGGCAGCCCAAGCTGAGTGATTTAGCCAGTAAGCCCATGAAAAGATAGATGGTCAATGTTATTAGTCATGAAGGAAACGCAAATTAAAAACATAATGAGGTATCAATATATATACATCAGAATAGCAAATTTTTAAAAATCGAAAATACCAAGTTTCAACATGGATCTGGAGCAACTGGGTATCTCCTATATTGTTGGTATGAGTGTAAAATTGTGCAACTCTTTAGGAAAACAGTTTAAAAGTTTATTATAAATTTAAATTATCCATTTAACCCATGATCCAGCAATTCTTCTCTTGGATATTTCCCCAAGATAAATTAAAACTTATGTTCACAGAAAAGATTTGTATACCCACAATGGAATACTATTCAGTCATAAAATGAATGAAATCATGTCTTTTGCACCAACATGGATGGAACTGGAGGCCATTATCTTAAGTGAAACAAGTCAGACAAAGACAAATATCCCATGTTCTCACTCATAAGTGGGAGCTAAAAAATGTGTACATGCGGACATAGAGAGTGGAATGATAGACAATGGAGACTTGGAAGGGTGAGGGGGTGGTAGGGGATTGGATGACAAGAAATTACTTAGTAGGTGTAATGTGTGCTCTCTGGGCGATGAATACTCTAAACGCCCTGACTTGACCACTGTGTAATCTGTGTATGTAAAAAAATGCCGGGCGAGGCGTGGTGGCTCGCACCTGTAATCCCAGCACTTTGGGAGGCCGAGGCGGGTGCATCATGAGGTCAAGAGATGGAGACCATCTTGGCCAACATGGTGAAACCCCATCTCTAATAAAAAAAAAAAAATTTAGCTGGGCATGGTGGCACACGCCTGTAGCCCCAACTACTCGGGAGGCTGAGGCAGGAGAATTGTTTGAACCCTGGAGGCGGAGGTTGCAGTGAGCTGAGATTGCACCACTGCACCCTCCAGCCTGGGCAACAGAGTGAGACTCCATCTCAAAAAAAAAAAAAAAAAAGAAAGAAAAAGAAAAGAAAGAAAAACAATGCCCTTGTATTCCATAAATTTATACAAACCAAACAATTTGTTTGCATTTATGGTGGCTTTATTTGTAATAGTCAAGCACTGAAAACAAACTAAAATAATGGATACAGAAATTTCCTCTGGATGAGGGAATACAACTCAGAAATCAAAAAAGGAACTTCTGATACATGCAGTAACACAGATGGATCAGTCAGGCATTATACGAGGGAAGGAAACCATACAGAAAATAGTATGTGCTGTAGACTCCATTTAATCGAAATTCCAGTATATGCAAAATTAATGTACAGTGATGGAAGTCAGATCTGTTTTTTCCTGGAGCCAAGAACAGGCTGACCACAAAGGAAAATGAGACAACTTTTTGGAATGATGGAAATATTTTGTATCTTGATCGAGGTAGGCTGTTACACAGGTGTGTATATTTATCAAAAATGCAAAATGTGCACTTTATTTTATGTAATCTGCACTCCAATTAGGTGGATGAAAAACCAACAATGAGAATGATTGGATCATGGATATTTGTTATAGTATCCTAATATTTTTCTGTATTTTTAAAAGAATAATTTTTCCCTTAAAAGGTGCCTGCCTGGAGTTTACTGACAGGTTTATCTCTGACCCTCATATTTCACCCTCCTTTTTTGTTGCTTTAGAAAATAATCATCTTGAATTTGGATGTATGATCGAAAGAGCGACTTTAAAAAAAATCATTTGGAGCCCATTCATTTTTGGTTACATAGTGATTTTTGGCTTGCAGAGTTCATAGATTTATATTGTTGTAGGTTGTCTCAGAAGTTTTTCCAAAATGCATCTAAGAGCGCAAGATATTTGTGTGTGTGAAGCTTGGGCTTTTTTTTTTTTTTTTTTTTTTATCTTTCTCCTTGAGAAAAGGTTTTTGAAATGTCTAATTAAGTCCTGGAATGAATTCTTGCTAATGCCAAGCCCGTGGGAAAACATGGTTGGGACTGGCAGTTTCCTCATCCAGCCACAACTCCAAGACCCAGGTTTTCCTTCTTCAAAGATAAAACAGTAGCCCTTCTTCCTTCTGCATTCATCGCTTTTTTTTTGTTTTCTTTTTGAGATGGAGTTTCCCTCTTGTTGCACAGGCTAGAGAATGCAATGGTGCAATCTTGGCTCACTGCAACCTCCGCCTCCCGGGTTCAAGCGATTCTCCTGTCTCAGCCTCCTGAGTAGCTGGGATTACAGGTGCCCACTACCATGCCTGGCTAATATATATATATATATATTTTTTGTATTTTTAGTAGAGACGGGGTTTCACCATGTTGACCAGGCTGGCCAGGCTGGTCTAGAACTCCTGAATTCAGGCAACTCAGGTGATCCACCTGCCTCAGCCTCCCAAAGTGCTGGGATTACAGGCATGAGCCACCACACCCGGCCTCATCACTCTTAAACTCCCAGTTGAACTACTTTTTGTTTCTTGATATAAAAGTCCTTAACACCTAGTGAGAAGATCAAACCTTTGTGGGTCAAATCTTCAATGAAAGTCAGAAAACCTTAATCATCTCATTCATTTTATGGTACCTGGAAGTAGAAATTGTTTCTTCTAGATAGGAACTTTGCCTGTCTTGTTCATTGTGGTATCCCTATCACCTAGAACCAAGTTTAATAAGCATACATTTTACTGATGAGAAAATAGATGCTCAGAGAGATTTAAATGAATAGCCTAAAATCATATAGCTCATGACCCAATGATTCTACTTCTGAATATATATACAACATAATTAAGAATAGGGTCTCAGGGAGATATTTGTACACTCATGTTCATAGCAGCATTATTCACAACAGCCAAAGCGTGGAAGCCACCTAAATGCCCATCAATAGATGAATAGATTAACAAAATACAGTGTATGAAAACAACGGAATATTATGCAGCCTTAAAAAGGAAGAAAATTCTGACATATGCTACAACACAGATAAAACTTGAGGACATCATGCTAAGTGAAACAAGCCAGTCACAAAAGGTCAAATACTACATGATTCTCCTTATATGAGAAACCTATAGTAGTCAAACTCATGGAGACAGAAAGTAGAATAGTGGTTGCCAGGGGCTGGAGAGAGGAAAAATAGGGGGTTGTTTAATGGATATAGAGTTTTAATTTTGTAGATAAAAAGAGTTCTAGAGATGGAAGGTGGTGATGGTTGCACAAAAATGTGAATGTAATTAATACCACTGAACTGTACACTTAAAAATAGTTAAGATGGTACATTTTGGGTTATGTGTATTTTGCTGTAATTTTAAAAAGTCTGACAGCTAACACATGACAGAGTGATGGAAGCTGCTGTGGTCTGAATGTTTGTGTCCCTCCAAAATTAAATGTTGAAACCAATCACCAATGTGATAGTATTTGAAGGTGGGGCTTTTCGGAAGTGGTTAGGTCATGAGGGCAGAGCCCTCATGAATGGGATTAATGCCCTCTTTGTCCCTTCCACTGTGTGAGGACACAGCAAGAAAGCACCATCTATGAGTCAGAAAGTGGGCCCTCACCAGGCAGAAAATCTGCCGACACCTTGATCTTGGGCTTCCCAGTCTTCAGACGTCTGAGAAATCCATCTCTGTTGTTTATAAGCTACCCAGTTTATGTTATTTCCTCGCAGTAGCCTAAACAGAACAAGACAGAACCCAAACCCATGTCTTCTGGATTTCAAGATCAAAATTATATTTTTTACAGCCATGTACAATTTTGGATACTGTGAGGCAGGTTTCTCCCTAGCTTACTTGTTATAGAGGAAGATCATGAATTTGGTTACTTAATACTATGACTTCAGAGATTTGGAGATAGCTCTGCCACTCATGAAAAGAAGCTTCTTAATTTGCTTCATGTTGCCTGATGTTTCACTAAGTTAGTGATTCTCAATCTTGGCAGCACATTGGAATCACCAGAGAAGATTTAAGAAATACTGATGCCTAGGTTCTGCCTCTGCCAACCCCAGGCATTCTGATGTAATCTAACTGGGGTGTGAACTGGGCATTGGGATTCTTAAAAGCCCCATGCCCAAATGCAGCCAAGAATGGCTTCTCTATTAGGAGACAGATGTCTGGATTCCTGACAGAACATGGTACCTCTGTGCAACAGAACTCTAAACGTTTCTCAGATCACAAGCACTAAGCCAAATTGTGGTCGTAGGCAACTTATGCTCAGCTCCAGAGGAAGGTTTACCAGCTCCTTTCCCAAACTTTTGAGAGGGAGGAGGAGTTAACATAAAATGTGTTAACATAACGTGTCTTTAAAGTAAGAACCTGAAGTTTGGCTGCTGGGATTGGAATTCTGACTGCATCACCTGCTATCCATGTGACTTCAGCCTAATTGCTTAACCTCTCTGAATCCCCAAATGGACATGATATGGTTTCTTGCCCACAGAATTACTTGAGAAACAGATGAGATAATTCCTCTAAAGCACAATATCCAACAGAGGCTGAAAACTTAGTTTTACTACTTATTATAAAGAACTCATATTCTTGATGTCTGGTATTATTTTTTTCCACTATTTCATGATGAGACAAATTTCTCTTACATGATATTTAGGTCTACTCTGCATGGCATGTGCTGCCCTGTGTTTCTGAAGGTCAAGGGGAGGGGAGGGAAAGATGTAGGGAGAGAGATTGGTAAAGGGAGGGGTGTGTGTGTGTGTGTGTGTATGAAAATGGAGAAAATAGAGCAAGAGAGAATGGTCAGATTATCAAAGGCATTTACTAAAAGATGGCAACTGGAGAAAATTTTGTGACCTCTGAACTTGACGCCAGATGGAAATGGAAGCTTCAAGAAGAGACCAGGAAGCAAAGATTTGAAGCATCCTTAGAAGGGAGAGGGCTGCCATCCAGGGATGGAAAGAACCTTGGCAAAAGAGATGGAGAGAAGAAGAAAGAATGAGCCTTGGAATCAACCAGGAGGAAAGAAAATTCAGAGAAACACCGTGAAGGCCAACACTTCAAAGATTTATGTTTTTATGCTGCTACATGAAAAGTTAAACTTGGAAGAAAAGCATGTTCTGAATCATTTCTGCAAAGGAAAAAGCCATCTTGGAACTGTACATAGGAGCTAAAGCAAATGGAGGCTGTGTGATGATGAATCCAAATTCACCACGTCTTCTTCCAGACTTGAGGGCTGACTGGGCCCCTGTGCCTACCACTCCCCCCAGCCCATGCTAATATCATACCCTTTGCAGTGCGGAGGAAAGACTGCCTTGACCCAGTTGCAGAGAGCTCGGAGGAGGGAGGCACCTGCCCAAGGGAATGAGCTCAGATCCTCTGATAATGGTGCAGCTGGAGGCCTGGCGAAGGTCCATGAGGGTCACCATCAAGGGCTTTTGTCCTGCTGAAGGGTGTGTTGTCCAAGCACCTCGGGTGGGTGCTGGGAATGTTCATAACTCATTCCCGATTGTGTTCATTCCATGTGCTGACTAATTATTTTGAGACTTAGTCAGAGGGAAGGGTTTTGGCTGTTCCCTTCTGTGCACAAAACATGAGCCTCCACTCTCACTAGTAGGGAGAGTCAGCCCTTTTCTCCATCATCAGGCAGGTTTACAAATCTCTGCTGTAAGACTGGCCACCCCTCTGTCCAACCTTCCACTCCCTCAAAGTTCCTTGGTGCCCTTGCTAGAATAGGCCTGAGTGCGCAGTATGCAGAAATCTCTAGGGATTCTTCCATTCTCTTCTCTCCCTTCTCAGCATGCCACCCCATACAGGGGTAAGAAAGGGAGTTCGGGCTCCTTCAGTTTCCATCCTATCCAACAACTTGGTGGCTCCCAATTAGATTAGCTCAGAGAAAAGAAAACCTCCAACGAGTTCCCACAAGCCAAGGGCTGGGCCCCCTCCCTGGTGCCACTGGGTCACCTAGCCTTCACTTTTTTTGAGTGTGTGTGTGTGTGTGTGTGTGTGTGTGTGTGTTTAATATGACAGTTCAGGCTTGAAAACCAGTACGTTTGGAAATATAAACTAGATGAAAACAAGCTATAATGAAAGTGAAAAAAAAAAAAGATATCAGTTTACTGTTGATTGAAAATCAGGACCAGATGAGATTGGGAGGCTCTGGGCATTTAATTTGCTAGAGGAGGTCACTTCTTGGAGAAAACCAGGCCCAGCCTACACTGGCTTCCCATCAGCAATATTGTGTTTATTTATTTGTGCCCTTCCCTAGTTTGTGGAGGGAAATAATGAGCCAGCTGGTTTTCAGTTCTTTCTGCCTTTCTATATCATGGAGTGCTTCATTTCATTTCATTCTGTTTGGAAAGGTGGGTGGATAGGAAAGAACATCAGCATGACTAGTAACCCAAGAGTCCAGTTTGTTTCCTAAAAAGCATGGGATGCTTGAGAGGGAAAGAGAGGTGTCAGGAATGAAGCATCAGTCAAGCAAATTAACAAATCCATTACATCAAGTTGCCTTTTTATTTTTGTGGTAACAACATAAAATCTACTATAAAATCTACCCCCTTAGCAAGGTTTCAGTGTATAATACAATATTATTAACTATAGTCCTCAAGGACAAAGAAATTTTGGTATGTATATGCAATGGAATATTATTAGACCTTCAGAAAGAATATCCTGCCATTTGCAACAATATGGATGAAGCTGGCGAACGTTATTTATATGTTCTTTTTTAGCATCAGCGCAAAACCACTATCACATAACACAATTAATATTAATTCTTTAGCATCATCGAATATGCAGTTGGTGTTCAGTTTTCCTTGATTGTCTCAAAAATGTCTTTTACAGTTGGCTTTCCAATCAGAATCCAAATAAAGTCCATGTATCTTTAATTTTCTATATAGACATTTAATATTTTTAGTACTTAATTTGTTTATTGTCTTGTTAATTAGTTTGTTAATCATCTGTATGCACCCTTTAAAGCCGCATGAAAATGGAAGTTACATGTTCTAACAAGACTGAGTCATAAATATACAAAGACAACCTTTTTTTTAGATGAATTAAAAAATGTTGAATCAGCTTTATTTAGAGTAATTTACCAAGTAAAAGTAGACTAAAAATGTGTTTACTTTTAAAATCTCTAATTCTATCAGCACCTATCAGAAGAATTTCAGATTCTTTTGAGCAGGACTTCAATTTAATTCATATAAAATTATGTAACAGGAATGTTTTTCTCCATTGTCACAAATATTACAGGAGTTACAATTCAATCTTTTAATGAATTATTACTCTGAAATAGCAGGTAGCTGAAAAGACAATCTGTAGGGATATGAGGAAGTGTCGATGAAATCTCAAGGTTATATATCCTACTATCATTCCAGAAATAGTATGATTGCAGTTTATTTTTTGTAAATTCAAGAAAATCTTACAAAATTCTTATGAGACTGAGTGATTCAAAACCTCTTTCCTTTCAGGCTCATGCAAAATTCTCACAGGCGATCTAAAAATGCAAATTTTGATTCATGGGACAAGTAGAATCCTTCAGATCTTGTAGTTGGCTTGAGTGCTAGCATATGGCCTATAGTATTAAGGAGAAATGGAGAAAAAAGCGTGAAAAGACAAAAGACTATTTATTTGAGCCTCAGGAAGAAACTTGGAAAAAAACTCAGTTTCTACCTTCTTAATTCAAACACCTATTAAAAGACTAATGACATATAATATAGCATTAGAATATCTATGCACAAACACACACATTTTCATTATTTTACCCACATTATGCATGTGACCTCTGTACATAAAATATAAAAGAACGTCAGAAATAGCAAAGTTGCCAAGATCACACAGAGACTGCTACTTTAGATGATCTAAAAAATTTTAATGATCACACACATAGATCTGAGAGATGCAGAGGCACACAGCTGTAGCCTTAGAACCCAGCTTTATTTACCATCTGTCTGTTAGCACCATGAATCTTGGCTGAGAGAGCTGCTCTGCAGATCTGAGAATTCTGTCTTCTTTTCCAAGCACCCTCGGCTGAGTTTTTCAGGGGATTAATGGAACCTGGAAGTAATGTTTCCCCGCTCCCAAACTTGGGGCAAAACAAGGGCAGGTTATTAACTTGAAGGCAGGTTATTAACTTAGTTATGGGCTCTTCATATGCTTTTGCTTGTAACTGTGTGGCAGACTAGACATTTAGTCATTTACCTTCTGTAAGGGAAATCACTTAAAGTAGATGCTCAAGGAATCTCACGTCCAAATAGGGTCATCGCTGAATTTGGTGGGAGAAAAAAAGGACTGTATTTTTGCTGGCTAATGCGGCATTTCTAGATGTTCATTAAGCTGTTAAAAAATGTGAAATGATGACTCACTGTGAAGCCCTCCCAACCCCCTTCCCTGCTCCAATTTGCCTGCAGCTTGAAGGAATGTATACTGACTTGAGTTAAAGAAGAAACTTGTGGTTTCCATTATAGTCTGTAAACATCGATTGCTGAAAGCCTCAAGTGTGCTATCATCTCCTGCCACACACATGCTTTATATACAGTTCATCTTGGAAAACAGATTGGGAGAGCACCGTGTTTACAACTCCAGAGTAACCCAACTAATGGGGGGCTGGTCTGCCTGGGGGTCTCGAGACCATCACTGTTAACAGCGGAGGTCCCCTCTGATGTCTTTTAAGCCAAAGTATCAAGAGAGAAGCCAAGGACAAGTCTCATTAAAGAAAGATCTTCCTGGTACCCACAGTGGTTCTTTGCTGCTTTATCATCAGCAAAAGAGACATACAAAAATCTTTGCTTTTCTTTAGGTTGTATCCTTAGGCCTTATTCTTGAAGTCATTGAAAAGTTGGTTTGTCTATTATTTCCAAGGCCACTGGCAATGCTATCATTTTTGATTAATGATTAGTTTATGGCTGAGTAGTATACCATGGTTAGGTGATGGTTATATTGAAAGCCCAGATTTCAGCACTATGTAATATAGCCATGTAACAAAATTGCATTTGCACCCCCTAAATCCATTTTTTAAAAGTTTAATTTAATTATGCAGGAGTGGCAGCAGAATGCAAACCATCCAGGGAATTATTCTGGTAGTGCCTGATGGATTTAAATAATACCAAGAGAAAGACTGCAGAGGGTATCCTGAGATTTGCATGACATCCTGACCAGGGTTGATAAGAAGAGCTAAATGGGTAAGTTTCTTCTGGAAGGAGAAATTATGAATGTGGTATGGGTAGAAAAAGTACAAGATGCAGCATCAGAGGATTCGAATGTGCCTTCTGGCTTTGACATTCAGTGGCTTTGTGACCTGGGGCATTGCTTCTTAGATATTAACATGGGTACATATCACCTGGGGGGTTTGTTAAATGCAGATTCTGATTCAGTAGGTGTGGGTGGGGCCTAAGGCTGCCCACCCTGGTCATCCTGCACCTGGCTGTGAGAAATAGAGAATCTGGCAAGGCTCCTAACCCATGTAAGTCTCAGTTTCTTCTTTAATAAAATGGGGTTTAGAATGGTGCCAAACTTCCAGGGTTATTGGGACTCACAGCACTGGTAAGAGTTCCTGGCACAGGCACTGGCATGGAGAAGACAAGTATTGGATATTGGCTTTGGGATCCCAGAATGTTAGTGATTAGTGATGGAATACATCTGAGAAAGGACCTAGTTTTAACCCCTCATTTCACAGGTAAAGAAAGCAAGGTGTGTGTATGGGCTCAGTAAGACATGACAACTGTGCCTGCTCTTTGAGTCTAAATAGAGGTCCAGTGGACAGAGGTGTCTGGTTTGTATTTATGGTGGGTGTGACTTGAGTCTCTGGCAACATCTGACCTATGATTTGATATAAAATGAATCATTGTTGCAAATATTTCACTTCCCTGCTCTTTCTCCACCCCCCTTTATTTATTTATTTATTTATTTTAATAAACTAAGGCAGTCCTATGACAGGCCATGCTAATATCTTTTATTCCAAACAGAATGGGCTAGGAGTCAGTGATTTAATGCATGTGGAGCTAAAAGTGTTTGCTTTTCCCTGATGTCTCCCTTCCCACCCCTCTTGACTCTGAGCTCTCACGATCCTTTCCTAAGCTCTTAAGAATGCTAGGCAGGCTAGCTGTCATCCTCAATCAAATAACATGATCAGTAAACACTATAAAATTATACCTTTCTGCTTTGCAGTAGTGGAGAAGGTACTAATGATGCAATGAAAGCTAATTAAAAACTCATAAATCTCACAGTCTTTTGAGTTTGGTGAGTGGCTAACAAGAAAGGGTTGATTCCACAGCCTGCTTACTAAGAACTCAATGGTCCTTATTAGGAAGTAGCTCTCACTGTCTGCTTCTGTTTACTGAGACTTGTACGGTTGTTGAAAGAACCACCACATGGCTCAGCTTTGAAGAGGGCCATGCTTACTAGGTTTCCCAGTTTTTAGTCTTGTATTTGCTATACCTCACTCTCAGCTGTCAGAGCCAGTTGTCTATGAGTATGATGCTAATGATGTTGGAGGCTTCATCCCAGGCATGTGTGTAGGACTCCATACAAAAAGGCGGTTTATTCTCTGACCTAAGACTACACAGCTCATGATGGCCTAATTTCCTTGAACATAAGGAGGTCCAGGAGAGAGAGCAGATGGCTGGCTTGATGGACCCTGAAACCTCTGCTGGGCAGAAAGAAGACCCATGTGCTGGGAAACATGGGTCAGTTACCTCATCATAGTTTATAAAGGGTAGCCCACAGCAGTAGATGAAGGGAAATAGGGAGATGGTGTGTTCTTCAAGGGATGGTAGAGGGAGATATATGGGTTTAGGGCAAGCCATAGGATTGAATAATAGAGATGGCTGGGGATAATGGGACCCCAAACCTGAAGATGAATAGTAGTATATTCACTTCCTGGTTATTGTTTCAGGAGGGCAATTACTAACTTTACCTGGTCTGAAGTCCTACCTGACCAATATATAGATCTTAAAGCACCATCTGAGGACTTCTAGACTCTGAGGGTCCTAAGCATATGACTGCTGGTGAGTGATAAAAATGTAGGAAGTCAGTAAGTCTGACTGTAGAGGCCCCATTGCTTTGTAGAAACAATGATTAGCAACCAGCAGAGTGGATGTGGAACATTGCATAAATGGCCCGAATTCTTCACCCTTCCTGTTTGTTCTCCCATTCCTTGAATCTGAGCTGGCCTTACGAGTTGCTTTGGCCAACAGTCTAGTGAAAGTGATAGTGTGACATATCTAAGTCAAGGGTACAAGAAGCCTTGAACACTTCCACTTGTTCTCTGGGACTCCTGTGACCATCATGTAAACTTCCTGCAGGAAGATGAAACATGGAGAATAGCCATCCCAGTTAAATCCATCATAGACTACACAGGCCCCAGTAGGTCTATCCTGTAATGGGGCAGATATGTGAGCAAGTCCCATGAAGATCAGTTTAGCCCACCCAAGAGCAGAGGAACCCATATATTTGTGAACTAAATAAATTCTTGCTTTTTTTCTTTCAACATTTCTTAATGAGAAATTTCAAACATACAGAAAAATTAAAAGAATTGTAGAGTGAACAACCATATACCTGATATTTTACTGTTTATTTTTTTAAATCACATATCCAACCATCCACCACCCATCCTTCCATTCATCCATCAATCCATTTCCTTTTTTCATGGTGATTATTGTTTTAAGCTACTAAATTTGGGGATGATTTGTTATACAATAATTATTTTTGGTAGTAGGTAACTGATACCAATGACATAATATAAAAGAAAGCTTACTTTGGGAAATAAGTGAAGATTCCAAGAATGAAGTGGCTGATTTGGGCTTCTTTGTGTAATGGTGTTTTCTTACTAAAGGGTACTGATGAGATCTACTCTTCTGGGAAGAAGAATTTTGACCAGAAGTTGTGAAATGGCTCAGGGTTTATCTGCAAGCAGAGGACCCTTACCAGACTATATTACTTCCCCGTGCTTTGTGACTCCCCAGCAGGTAGGAATCCTCATGACTTTTTGACTAGAAGAGTAGATACTTAGAAAGCAGCTGTCCATGGGGATGAGGGGGAGGATTGTCCCTTACGTATGCACTCACTTCCATGGCTTCTAAGTGCTTCACATGTATATGCTCATTTTTACATCAATCTCATGAGGAAAGTGTCTTGTAGATTTGGAAATCAAATCTCAGAGAGGTTTTTCATCTGCCCAATGTCAGTTTAAGGTCAATCTAAGACTCAAACCCAGGCTTGTACGTGTTACGTTCCAATGCTCTTTCCATACTAAACTTTCCTTTTTCATTGTCATAAAAAAAAAAAAGAAGAAGAAGAAGTATGGCAAGTGAAATTTGGCATAAGAAAGATGAAAAAAGAGAAAAGAGGCATTGGGGATACATGATAAGTGACTGATTTATTCTAAACTTGTTCCTATCAAGAAATATTTATCTCAGCTATTTCCAAATGTCTGGCACTGTGCTGGGTTTGTTGACTGGCACGAGTTGTGGAAACCAGCTTTGTCCTGAGAAACTTGCTGTCCAAGTTGATGTGAAAAGACACAGGGCAAATGACTCTGGTATTGGCATCTCAGACTCACAGCTCACCTCTGATTTCAGCCCACATGAGGGGGACAGTTCCATGAACTAAAGGCTCAACTCCAGCTGTCAGCTTCTCATTTCAAGGGTATGCTGTGTGGCTTTCTCTTTTCTGTCCCAGGGCTTTCTGCCAAGCCATGGCAACTTGAGCTCATTTGGCTTTGAAGTGCCACTCAGAAGACTTGTGGAATCAATACCCCTGGAGGTGATGCTCAACCAGTGAGGGATGAGATCCGGTGAGTAGATACCCCAGCTGCCTACCTTTTACTCTGACAATTCTGGGAGGTATTTGCCTGCTTCTTAGTGTACCTCATAGAACTGAGCCTTGGTGTCTACAGCAGCAACCTTGATAATGCATTCTTGTGTTAGCTTTTCCTCCCTCCCTATCTCATTCTCTCTGTTCTCTGACTCCTGATTCCAAGGCCTTTTCCCCAAAAAGCCAACTAAGTTCACATCTTGTTTCAGGTTCTGCTTTCCCACAGCTAAGACAAAAAAGACAAAACATATTCTTACAAATAAAATCATGAATAATATGGTAATACAATATTATGAGACAGTATGACATGAAAGGCAGATACATATGTATATACACCATATATAGCAGCTGATACAGGGATTTAAGAACCAGAAAACGCTAAAAACACTGGGGTCACTGGAGTCAAGACTTTAAGTGAGAATATGATTTCAATACATTGTTAAATGGAATTCTGGGCATGGGAATCTGTGGGAGGGAATTTTTCTGGGATTCTTACAAACCTCTTTTTTTTATGCTTTACTAAATGTCAGCCATTAACAGTGCTGAAGTATCTAGTGGAAACTTTAATTACCAAGTGCCCACCATAAAATAATGACTTGTTGACTGCTAATGCTATGTGAAACCCAAGTTGTTTTCATTTTTTTCTATCTTTGATTGTGGCATAATTTTATTAGGGTTGACCCCTTATATTTTAGAAATGATCATATAGCTCCATTCCATGGTAGGATATTTATGAGCACATTCAATGCCAAAATTACTAAATTATATAAAGTCCTATGGACAAGTGGGATGGGAAAGCCAGGGCTGGGTTGTGATCGAACTTGTCACTCAAAGAGAAGGGCAAATGCCATGTGGCTTTTAAATCAAAACCAGATGGCAAACAGTATTTGGTAGGTCTTGGTTCTTCTCCAGTTGTCTGATGCTCAGAAGTCTGAAGAAAAGTGGAGATATTTTTGCCACAGTGAAATTCTGGCATTTGTAGCTTGTTGCCTTGATTTCCATCATGAAGGGTTCGTTTTGAAGCATGACTCACAGAGGAGGCCGTGAGGAAAAGCTCGAAAGAGAGGGTGGTCCCCTTGGGTCAGCGATTAGGCTAGAGAAAGGGCAGGGTGGGGTGATTTGGGCTGCAGCTTCCTATATAGTGCTGGGTCTTGTTTTAAGCAGACAGCCTTATTTTGTAGGATTAATTTCTCTCTTGCTCTTCATCAGCCCAGTGCTTGAAAGGCAAGGAAGTCACGGAGGAAAAGAAAGGAAATTCATAAGGGAAAGAAAGTATCTGCATATCACAGAGAGCATAAACAAAATGTAAAACTTTAATAATAGGCACCCATAGGCAGATGAAAGCAGATGAAGTGAAATCTCCTCCACCACCTCCCAAGTTACCACATCTGCACAACTATCTGTTGAAAACATTTTAAAAGCTCCAAACATTAACTATTTTGTTCTTTTCAGAGTTTATAACCTTTTCCCTTTTTGCTCAGCTGTGTTCTAATGACTTTTTTTTTTGTTAAAGAGCATTGGTTTATGAGAACAGGATGTTTGTATTAAATATTAAATCATCAAGGCATCCTTCAGCTGAAGGTCCCAGCTTGGCTTCAGTTTTGATTGAAATAGACAAACCTATATTCCTACAGAACTACAGAGAGTACAAAGAGTTTGTCAAATCTTGATAGTGGAACCCGGCATTGGGCCAAGAACAGAATAATTGGTTAAAGTCTGCATAGTTCTTTGAAGATGCAAAGTACTGTGTAATTCTAAGTAGTATTGAAAGTTGAGCCAGCCCTTGAGGGCCTGATTCTAGGGGACAGCAGACTATACACCTCCCTGAAGGTCTTTTGAGGAGCAAAGTTATTGTCTTGTGTAGATGAACTGAACTCTTCATGGGAGCCATCTGGGTTCTAGAAATTGGCCTCCAGCTCTGGGGTATCTACTCTCACTCCTTCTTGGAGACTTAATTACAGTCTCAGTGTCATCTTTGGCTTTCAGGTCTCTGCAACGTCCTGGAAGGTATCCTGTATTTCACATGAAAACATTCTGGGTGTAAGAGGTAGAACTCTGAGAAAACAGTCAAATACTGTATATCTTTGGGCTTTCCAACTAGTCTCTGATAAAACAGACTTTAAACCAACAAAGATAAAAAAAAAAAGACAAAGAAGGGCATTACATAATGGTAAAGGGATCAATGCAACAAGAAGAGCTAACTATCCTAAATGTATATGCACCCAATACAGGAGCACCCAGATTCATAAAGCAAGTTTTTAGAGACCTACAAAGAGACTTAGACTCTCACACAATAAGAGTGGTATACTTTAACACACCACTGTCAATATTAGACAGATCAATGAGACAGATAATTAACAAGGATATTCAGGACTTTGAACTCAGCTCTGGACCAAGGGGACCTAGTAGACATCTACAGCACTCTCCACCCCAAATCAACAAAATATACGTTCTTCTCAGCACCGTATCACACTTACTATAAAATTGACCACATAATCAGAAGTAAAACACTCCTTAACAAATGTAAAGGAGCAGAAAATGTAACAAACACTCTCTCAGACCATGGTGCAATCAAGGATAGAATTCAGGATTAAGAAACTCACTCAAAACTGCACAACTGGGAAGGAGAAGCCAAGATGGCCAAATAGGAACAGCTCTGGTCTACAGCTCCCAGCGTGAGCAATGCAGAAGACGGGTGATTTCTGCATTTCCAACTGAGGTAATGGGTTCATCTCACTGGGGAGTGCCAGACAGTAGGTGCCGGACAGTGGGTGCAGTGCACCATGTGTGCGAGCCGAAGCAGGGCAAGGCATTGCCTCACCTGGGAAGCACAAGGGGTCAGGGAATTCCCTTTCCTAGTCGAAGAAAGCAGCGACAGACAGCACCTGGAAAATCGGGTCACTCCCACCCTAATACTGCGCTTTTCCAATGGGCTTAAAAACTGGCACACCAGGAGATTATATCCCGCACCTGGCTCAGAGGGTCCTACGCCCACGGAGTCTTGCTCATTGCTAGCAAGCAGTCCAAGATCAAACTACAAGGCGGCAGGGAGGCTGGGGGAGGGGTGCCCACCATTGCGGAGTTAGTTGTTTGATTAGGTAAACAAAGCGGCGGGGAAGCTCGAACTGGGTGGAGCCCAACACAGCTCAAGGAGGCCTGCCTGCCTCTGTAGGCTCCACCTCTGGGGGTGGGGCATAGACAAACAAAAAGACAGCAGTAATCTCTGCAGACTTAAGTGTCCCTCTCTGACAGCTTTGAAGAGAGTAGTGGTTCTCCCAGCATGCAGCTTGAGATCTGAGACCGGGCAGACTGCCTCCTCAAGTGAGTCCATGACCCCTGAGTAGCCTAACTGGGAGGCACTCCCCAGTAGGGGCGGACTGACACCTCACACGGCCGGGTACTCCTCTGAGACAAAACTACCAGAGGAACAATCAGGCAGCAGCACCTGCGGTTCACCAATATCCACTGTTCTGCAGCCACCGCTGCTGATACCCAGGCAAACAGCGTCTGGAGTGGACCTCTAGCAAATTCCAACAGACCTGCAGCTGAGGGTCCTGTCTGTTAGAAGGAAAACTAACAAACAGAAACGACAGCCACACCAAAAACCCATCTGTACATCACCATCATCAAAGACCAAAGGTAGATAAAACCACAAAGATGGGAAAAAAAACAGAGCAGAAAAACTGGAAACTGTAAAAATCAGAACGCCTCTCCTCCTCCAAAGGAACGCAGCTCCTCACGAGCAATGGAACAAAGCTGGACGGAGAATAACTTTGACAAGGTGAGAGAAGGCTTCAGGCAATCAAACTACCCTGAGCTACAGGAGGAAATTCAAACCAATGGCAAAGAAGTTAAAAGCTTTGAAAAAAAATTAGACGAATGGATAACTAGAATAATCAATGCAGAGAAGTCCTTAAAGGACCTGATGGAGCTGAAAACCAAGGCACGAGAGCTATGTGATGAATGCAGAAGCCTCAGTAGCTGATGCAATCAACTGGAAGAAAGCGTAGCAGTGATGGAAGACAAAATGAATGAAATGAAGAAGAGGAGAAGTTTAGAGAAAAAAGAATAAAAAGAAATGAACAAAGCCTCCAAGAAATATGGGACTATGTGAAAAGACCAAATCTACATCTGATTGGTGTACCTGAAAATGACGGGGAGAATGGAACCAAGTTGGAAAACACTCTGCAGGAGGTTATCCAGGAGAACTTCCCCAATCTAGCAAGGCAGGCCAACATTCAAATTCAGGAAATACAGAGAACGCCACAAAGATACTCCTCGAGAAGAGCAACTCCAAGACACATAATTGTCAGATTCACCAAAGTTGAAATGAAGGAAAAAATGTTAAGGGCAGCCAGAGAGAAAGGTCAGGTTACCCACAAAGGGAAGCCCATCAGACTAACAGCGGATCTCTCAGCAGAAACTCTACAAGCCAGAAGAGAGTGGGGACTAATATTCAGTGTTCTTAAAGAAAAGAATTTTCAACCCAGAATCTCATATCCAGCCAAACTAAGCTTCATAAGTGAAGGAGAAATAAAATGCTTTACGGACAAGCACACGCTGAGAGATTTTGTCACCACCAGGCCTGCCCTAAAAGAGCTCCTGAAGGAAGCACTAAACATGGAAAGGAACAACCGGTACCAGCCACTGCAAAAACATGCCAAATTGTAAAGACCATCAAGGCCAGGAAGAAACTGCATCAACTAATGAGCAAAATAACCAGCTAACATCATAATGACAGGATCAAATTCACACATAACAATATTAACTTTAAATGTAAATAGGCTAAGTGCTCCAATTAAAAGACACAGACTGGCAAATTGGATAAAGAGTCAAGACCCATCAGTGTGCTGTATTCAGGAAACCCATTGCACGTGCAGAGACACACATAGGCTCAAACTAAAGGGATGGAAGAAGATCTACCAAGCAAATAGAAAACAAAAAAAAAGGCAGGGGTTGCAATCCTAGTCTCTGATAAAACAGACTTTAAACCAACAAAGATCAAAAGAGACAAAGAAGGCCATTACATAATGGTAAAGGGATCAATTCAACAAGAAGAGCTAACTATCCTAAATATATATGCACCCAACACAGGAGCACCCAGATTCATAAAGCAAGTCCTTAGTGACCTACAAAGAGACTTAGACTCCCACACAATAATAATGGGAGATTTTAACACCCCACTGTCAACATTAGACAGATCAACGAGACAG
The DNA here is from genome assembly GCF_006542625.1 of Nomascus leucogenys. Lineage (NCBI taxonomy): Eukaryota > Metazoa > Chordata > Mammalia > Primates > Hylobatidae > Nomascus > Nomascus leucogenys. The sequence goes on from NC_044391.1 coordinate 5,257,542, forward strand.
AAAGTTAACAAGGATACCCAGGAATTTAACTCAGCTCTGCACCAAGTGGACCTAATAGACATCTACAGAACTCTCCACCCCAAATCAACAGAATATACATTCTTTTCAGCAACACACCACACCTACTCCAAAATTGACCACGTAGTTGGAAGTAAAGCACTCCTCAGCAAATGTAAAAGAACAGAAATTATAACAAACTGTCTCTCAGACCACAGTGCAATCAAACTAGAACTCAGGATTAAGAAACTCACTCAAAACTGCTCAACTACAGGGAAACTGAGCAACCTGCTCCTGAATGACTACTGGGTAAATAATGAAATGAAGGCAGAAATAAAGATGTTCTTTGAAACCAACAAGAACAAAGACACAACATACCAGAATCTCTAGGACACATTCAAAGCAGTGTGTAGAGGGAAATTTATAGCACTAAATGCCCACAAGAGAAAGCAAGAAAGATCTAAAATTGACACCCTAACATCACAATTAAAAGAACTAGAAAAGCAAGAGCAAACACATTCAAAAGCTAGCAGAAGACAAGAAATAACTAAGATCAGAGCAGAACTGAAGGAAATAGAGACACAAAAAACCCTCCAAAAAATTAATCAATCCAGGAACTGGTTTTTTGAAAAGATCACCAAAATCGATAGACTGCTAGCAAGACTAATAAAGAAGAAAAGAGAAAAGAATCAAATAGATGCAATAAAAAATGATAAAGGGGATATCATCACCAATCCCACAGAAATACAAACTACTGTCAGAGAATACTACAAACACCTCTATGCAAATAAACTAGAAAATCTAGAAGAAATGGATAAATTCCTCGACACATACGTCCTCCCAAGACTAAACCAGGAAGAAGTTGAATCTCTGAATAGACCAATAACAGGCCCTGAAGTTGAGGCAATAATCAATAGCTTACCAACCAAAAAAATCCAGGACCAGATGGATTCACAGCCGAATTCCACTAGAGGTACAAAGAGGAGCTGGTACCATTCCTTCTGAAACTATTCCAATCAATAGAAAAAGAATCCTCCCTAACTCATTTTATGAGGCCAGCATCATCCTGATACCAAAGCCGGGCAGAGACACAACCAAAAAAGAGAATTTTAGACCAATATCCTTGATGAACATTGATGCAAAAATCTTCAATAAAATACTGGCAAACCGAATCCAGCAGCACATCAAAAAGCTTATACACCATGATCAAGTGGGCTTCATCCCTGGGATGCAAGGCTGGTTCAACATATGCAAATCAATAAATGTAATCCAGCATATAAACAGAACCAAAGACAAAAACCACATGATTATCTCAATAGATGCAGGAAAGGCCTTTGACAAAATTCAACAACCCTTCATGCTAAAAACTCTCAATAAATTAGGTATTGATGGGACGTATCTCAAAATAATAAGAGCTATCTATGACAAACCCACAGCCAATATCATGCTGAATGGGCAAAAACTGGAAGCATTCTCTTTGAAAAGGGGCACAAGACAGGGATGCCCTCTCTCACCACTCCTATTCAACATAGTGTCGGAAGTTCTGGCCAGGGCAATTAGGCAGGAGAAGGAAATAAAGGGTATTCAACTAGGAAAAGAGGAAGTCAAATTGTCCCTGTTTTCAGATGACATGATTGTATATCTAGAAAACCCCACTGTCTCATCCCAAAATCTCCTCAAGCTGATAAGCAACTTCAGCAAAGTCTCAGGATACAAAATCAATGTACAAAAATCACAAGCATTCTTATACACCAATAACAGACAAACAGAGAGCCAAATCATGAGTGAACTCCCATTCACAATTGCTTCAAAAAGAATAAAATACCTAGGAATCCAACTTACAAGGGATGTGAAGGACCTCTTCAAGGAGAACTACAAACCACTGCTCAATGAAATCAAAGAGGATACAAACAAATGGAAGAACATTCCATGCTCATGGGTAGGAAGAATCAATATCATGAAAATGGCTGTACTGCCCAAGGTAATTTATAGATTCAATGCCATCCCCATCAAGCTACCAATGACTTTCTTCACAGAGTTGGAAAATACTACTTTAAAGTTCATATGGAACCAAACAAGAGCCCTCATCACCAAGTCAATCCTAACCCAAAAGAACAAAGCTGGAGGCATCACACTACCTGACTTCAAACTATACTACAAGGCTCAGTAACCAAAAGAGTGTGGTACTGGTACCAAAACAGAGATATAGACCAATGGAACAGAACAGAGCCCTCAGAAATAATGCCGCATATCTACAACTATCTGATCTTTGACAAACCTGACAAAAACAAGCAATGGGGAAAGGATTCCCTATTTAATAAATGGTGCTGGGAAAACTGGCTAGCCATATGTAGAAAGCTGAAACTGGATCCCTTCCTTACACCTTATACAAAAATTAATTCAAGATGGATTAAAGACTTACATGTTAGACCTAAAACCATAAAAACCCTAGAAGAAAACCTAGGCAATACCATTCAGGACATAGGCATGGGCAAGGACTTCATGTCTAAAACATCAAAAGCAATGGTAACAAAAGCCAAAATTGACAAATGGGATCTAATTAAACTAAAGAGCTTCTGCACAGCAAAAGAAACTACCGTCAGAGTGAACAGGCAACCTAGAGAATGGGAGAAAATTTTTGCAACCTACTCATCTGACAAACAGCTAATATCCAGAATCTACAATGAACTCAAACAAATTTACAAGAAAAAAACAAACAACCCCATCAAAAAGTGGGCAAAGGACATGAACAGACACTTCTCAAAAGAAGACATTTATGCAGCCAAAAAACACATGAAAAGATGGTCATCATCACTGGCCATCAGAGAAATGCAAATCAAAACCACAATGAGATACCATCTCACACCAGTTAGAATGGTCATCATTAAAAAGTCACGAAACAACAGGTGCTGTAGAGGATGTGGAGAAATAGGAACACTTTTAGACTGTTGGTGGGACTGTAAACTAGTTCAACCATTGTGGAAGTCAGTGTGGCGATTCCTCAGGGATCTAGAACTAGAAATACCACTTGACCCAGCCATCCCATTACTGGGTATATACCCAAAGGATTATAAATCATGCTGCTATAAAGACACATACACACGTATGTTTATAGCGGCACTATTCACAATAGCAAAGACTTGGAACCAACCCAAATGTCCAACAACGATAGACTGGATTAAGAAAGTGTGGTACATATACACCATGGAATACTATGCAGCCATAAAAAATGATGAGTTCATGTCCTTTGTAGGGACATGGATGAAACTGGAAACCATCATTCTCAGCAAACTTTTGCAAGGACAAAAAAACCAAACGCCGCATGTTCTCACTCACAGGTGGGAATTGAACAATGAGAACAGAAGGACACAGGAAGGGGAACATCATACACCGGGGTCTGTTGTGGGGTGGGGGGAAGGGGGAGGGATAGCATGAGGAGACATACCTAATGCTAAATGACGAGTTAATGGGTGCAGCACACCAACATGGCACATGTATACATATGTAACAAACCTGCATGTTGTGCACATGTACCCTAAAACTTAAAGTATAATAATAATAAAATTTAAAAAAATAATAATAATAAAAGAAGACATTTATGCAGCCAACAAACATATGAAAAAAGCTCATCATCACTGGTCATTAGAGAAATGCAAATTTCTCTATCACAATGAGATATCATCTCACACCAGTTAGAATGGTGATCATTAAAATGTCATGAAACAACAGATGCTGGAGAGGATGTGGAGAAATAGGAACGCTTTTACACTGTTGGTGGGAGTGTAAATTAGTTCAACCATTGTGAAAGAGAGTGTGGCAATTCCTCAAGGATCTAGAACTAGAAATACCATTTGACCCAGCAATTCCATTACCAGTTATATATCCAAAGGATTATAAATCATTCTACTACAAAGACACATGCACATGTATGTTTATTGCAGCAATATTCATGATAGCAAAGACTTGGAACCAACCCAAATGCCCATCAATGATAGACTGGGTAAAGAAAATGTGGCGCATATACACCATGGAATACTATGCAGCCATAAAAAAGGATGAGTTCATGTCTTTTGCAGGGACATGGATGATGCTGGAAACCATCTTTCTCAGCAAACTAACACAGGAACAGAAAACCAAGCACGGCATGTTCTCACTCATAAGTGGGAGTTGAACAATGAGAAACATGGACACAGGGAAGGGAACATCACACACCAGGGCCTGCCGGGGGCAGGGGGCGGGGGTCAATGGGAGGGATAGCATTAGGAGAACTATCTAATGTAGATGATGGGTTGATGGGTGCAGCAAACCACCATGGCACATGTATACCTATGTAACAAACCTGAACATTCTGTACATGTATCCCAGAACTTAAAGTATTAAAAAAAAACCAAAAAACTAAGTAGATGCTCAGCTTGTGGCTTCTCTAAGTGGTTTTATTTCTTCTCTCTTTTCACCTGCGTTGTGGAGGCAGAGGCAGGCATGTAGGTTGGGAGTTGGGTTAGTGCTGGCTAATGGGATGCTAGCAGAAGGAGCATCTCCTTCAGGGAGAAAAACAAGGCACACTGCAGCCAGGGACGCTGACAAATGGATGGATTTGGCAGAGACCCTCCTTAGGGGACTCTGAGGCAGGCATTGTCAGTAGAACTTTCGTTTCTGCAAATGACTATAATTGTCACATGGGAAATTTGCAGTTAAGGGTTTGGACTACCAATCTCAAGTGTCTGACTTTCCACCTGTTACTCCAACTGCCCTCTAGAGCCACCTACTCACTTTCTCTGTCCTCTGAGTCTACTGTCTCAGTGTCTGGTTCTTCTTAGTACTGCGACTATTTCCTCTGAGTGTTCTAAAACTTTGCTCCTTAATTCAGCTAAAACCTGGCTTCTTGTCACACGACCAGGAAAATTTAGGCATTTAGACACATTGAAGGGTGGGTAGAGCAGGACTTTATAGGGCGAAAAGGAAAAAAAAAAAAAAAACTCAGCAAAGCCAGATGGAGTTCCTGCTAAACCACTCCCACCTCCCAGATTGATTCCAGGGTCACCACAGGAACTGAAGAGTGCAAGCTCTGCCACTGCATAAGGTGCAAATTCTCCATGGCTCCACCCACTTCCCCCGGTGTGCATGTTGGGCTCCAGTCTGTTGTTAGCAAGCCCAGGCAATCCCTGGGCAGATTCTCTCATCTGCACAAAAGCATCTGATATAAACACTTGTGGAGCTAGTGGGAGATTCTCCAGAGACCCCTGTTTATCTGCCTAGGCATTTGGCTGTCTCATGAGTACCGCCTAGGCCTTCAGCCACATCTAAGTGTCTTACAGAAGTGAGTATACACTCCTAAGGGTATATAATTCTATATTTTTGAAGTGTTATACACACTTCTGTGAATCTTTTGTAGTGTATGTGTGTGTATGTATAAATTTGTCTTTGTGTATGTATTTCTACTCCTGCACTAGAAGTGGGATTATTACAAAGCTCAGTGTGGGTATTTCAGGGGAACACTCATCCCAAACCCTCTCTGCCATACATCCTTCAGCAACAGGATCTTTTGGGGTCTGCTGCCTTAAGCCATGCCTAGAAACTAGAGCTTGATAGTGGAATTGGTGTGTAGTGCTTTAGAACTAAAGGAGACCTTTCAGAAAGAAGTGTCAAGGAATAGCCCTATCTTGGCATGAGGCTACCCAAACTTTGATCCCAAATCTGGAAGATGTGGTTGGGAGAGGTGAATCTGGTGGAAGACCCTGGTATCTAATTCTCTGGCTGCTGCCATTCACAGTCAGTGAGTGGCAAGAGAACGCTATCCTGTGTCTATCAACAAATTCCAAAATTAGTTCCTTTTCATCTCTTGGCTCTCTCTTTGCCACAAAATCCAATATTAAATAAGGCCAGTCTTTGTAAGTGTTGTGATAAACTTTCCTGACATTGACAAACAATGCATGTAATTTAGGCCTTGACAATGAAATATTTGCTTTAGTAATCTTTGGGATGTAGTGTGTTTTTTTCTTCACTGAAGATAACTTTTCCTTTTTTCCCTCTTTTGGTCTGGTTAAATTTCCACTCCCAGATTCAAGGGTTTTTTCTGGCCGCCCGAGAAGTCAATTATCTCTGTAGTCTAAATCTTCAACCTCTTCATTAACCACAATTTCCTTCTTTTGTGACTTTGCCCAGATATCCTCTTTTCCAGCTTTTTTCTGCTTCTCCTCAGTCAGCATGGGCCAGGAGTCTTTCTCAGTAATGAACAAGACTATCCATTCCTTTTGGAGATAGTATCAGTTTATGCCAAAATCCAGTCAAATCCATGAGTGCCTTTTTCATACAATGGTGATTGGTTTACTCCATACGAACCAGGTAGCTAATCTCTAGAATTCCAAATTCTAGTTCTCTGGATTTAGAAATTAACTCAATATTATGAAATCAAATATATTGGAAGGTGAACAGGGAGGAGAAGGAAAACCAGATACATAATTTTATGTAATTGAAGAAATACCTAAATGTCTTCCACCATTGCAGTGCACCTCCTTGAAGGTAACATAAGTGAAATCTTCCATAACATCTGTTTCGAACTTTGCATCTTTTTCATGTTGCTCTACCCTTCTTGATTCTAGCGAGGATGATAAGTGGAAATATGAAAAACCATGAGAAAGGCTGTGCTTGCGATATTGCCAGCCTGACTGGAAACAGGAAATACCAGGAATCTTATAATAAATGTGGAGACTTCCAGCCTAATTTCACAGTCTCAGAAGTTTGAATAGAGGTTAGACTAGGCTGCAAATCTTGGGCGTACATTTCAACAAAACTTCCGGTCACATGGTGACCCACCCTGTGTCAGAGGAGTTGCCTGTGCAATTCAGTCTTGGTTAACTAAATTCTGAGATAGCAAAATCCCAGTGCCCTTCAACTTTTTGAGGAGATCATAAATATAAGGTGAAATTTGGCAAAGTTGGACGATGAGATGGAGACAGTGTCACCTTGATAATTCTTCAAAGCCAATTAGAAAACCTTTTGCTGTGGCTTAGATAAAGCCCTACTAGAAAAGGGGGAAGAATTTGGACAATTAGTACTCCCAGTAGCAGTACTGGCATCATCTGAGAGCTTCTAGGTCCCAAACCACACCTGCTGAATCAGAGTCTGTGTTTTCATAAAATATTCTAGTGATTTGTATGCACAGTGAAGTATAAAAAGTGCTAACCTGGAAGACTCCTGAGAGTTCTTTGAAAGTTCAGTATTTTCTACTTGGCGTGTGAATGATGAATAGTTTCTGTAGGTAGTTAAATACCTATGCAATACTAGCTATCTAGTGTAGATAGTATAGTTTCTACACTGCCTTCTATACCTTCCATAATCTGAAGAATGCCATAACCCTTTCCTTCAATTAATTCTCCCGGTTTAAACCTGTGTGTGTGTATATATATATTTCCCCTGCTACTGTGTAGCAAATTACAATAAATCTAGCAGCTTAAAACAACATACATTTATTGTCTCACAGTTTCCATGGGTTAGAAGTCTGGATATGGGTTAGCTAGGGCCTCTGGTCAGGGTCTCATCAGGCTGAAATGAAGGTGTCAGTGGGGGGCTTCTCTCTCATTTGAAACTCAAGGTCCTCTTCCAAGCTCATCGGTTGCTGGCAAAATTTATTTCCTTGTGGCTGAATGACTTAAGTCTGTTTTCTTGCTACCTGCTGACTGTAGCTTACTCTCGGCTCCTAGACACTGCATTTAGGTGTGTGCTACAGGGCCCCTTCCTCTCGCACCATGGCTCTTCACGTCTGCTAGGCCATACAAAAGTATCTGGTGCTTGTCTCTTCTGTGAATTCACCTGATTAGGCTCAGCCCATTCAAGATAATCTCCCTTTTGATTGACTCAAAGTCAACTGATAGAAACCTTAATTCTATCTTCAAAGTCCCTTTTGTTATATAATGTAACATAATTATGGGAGAGATGTCCCATGATATCCCCAGGTTTTTGGCAACACTCAAGGGGAAGGAATTATATAAGCATGTGCACAAGGGAATGTTAGAGGCAATGATAGAATGCTGCCTGCCATTATAAATACACATACATACATGCACAGACCCACACATGTGTAGATTACATATAATGTATATATATGCAAATGACAGGATTATAGATTAAAAACTCTTTGAAATGAACTAGTGTTCCCCAAACTATATTGCTTCACTTAACATCTTCATTATTTTTACAAAACCTTGAAAGAAACCATACCATTGGTCACATACATTTTCTCTAAGTTGATTACTTTTTAAATTTAAGAATATGCTAAGAAGAAAACTTTAATAGCATTAACATAAATTGACAGCCATTAGCATTCATTATGAAACAGGAGGTAACACAAAATATAAATTCAAGAGAAATAAAGCATTATCAAATTAAATCTATCCACCATTGCCTGAACTTGAAGTCTGTGCCCAATGATTACTTTTCTTTGTCAAAATAGAAATGTAGCAAGTGTTTAAAGATGGATTAAGATGTCCTAACTCCAAATCAAGTCTTTCTTCTGTAATTCATTGTTGAGATAAGTGTAAAAAGAATCACTTTCTCATCTTGTGATTCAATGTTCTTGATGCTGGGTAATTGACACCTAACTAAGGTGAGTCCTATACCTTGGTATTTCCTTGGTTTCTTGAAGATCTTTATTAAGAATAATACCTTTTGCCCCAAGTGGACTAGTATGTAAACCTTGTGTGTTATTTTATCTCATTAGGCCTTTATTGCTTCCTATATAAAATATTCATGCTAGTGTGTCAAATATTCTGACAGTACCAGAAACAACTTCTGAGAGCTCTTCTAGCTCCAGGATCTATAATTATATCCAATTAGCGACATGAGATTAATGCATGCGATTATGTATTAAATTGGCTGGCTAGCAACCTAGCAAGGAGTAGATTTCACCAAAGGATTAGGATGTAGAAAGATGAAAAGTGGAACTGTAGACTCTGCCCATCTGAAATATGGGCTGTGGCTCAAGGAAGACAAGCCTGTGTAGGGCCATGTGGGGTCTGTGGGCAGTCATGGAGGCAATAAGTGGATTGGCCATGGACTAAAAAGAGATAACCATCAAAAAGTTTAGGAGGCATCAGAGAAAAACCATTTAACTCACTTCTGCATTAGGCAGAACCTGACATTTCGCAGCATACTGTGTATCTTCTATCTGCCCTTTTGGGTCCATTGCTGCTATTATCTGCCCTGCTCTGATCCCAGTGGATCTCCTCTAACTTCCAGCTGGGTTGGTCAATGGCAGGTGGGATGAGGAGATGCAAGTACTGGAGGAAATGATGGGGCACTTATTCTCTGGCTTCCTCTCTGCCCCCTAATCATGGATTGGCTGATCCTGCCACGGAAGGCCATAGCTCTTTTTGGCCAGCCCTCCCCTATAGCTACCATTCAGCATTCCAGTAATTGCCCCCACTCTCCCCTTCCTTGCTCAGGGTTAAAAAACGGGCTCCCTCTCTTGCCATTTTCTGTTGGTTTTCTGAACCCTTCCCAAACACTATAAATAGTCCCTTCCTTAAACTCAGTTTGTGCGTGCCATCATTTCCCTGCAGGATCCAGTATATAGTCCTCAGCAGATTTAAATCATGGATGCTTTAGAATACTGCAAGCCTGTAAGCAAAGGAGATGCTCTCCTGCAATGGCTCACTTTTCTACCTTTGATTTCGAAGTGGGGTGTGCAACACACTCTAGGAAGCCCCACCCCAATCCAGTAACTTAATCTGAGTCCTCCCCTCATTCTGCAGATCTGAGCTGTATATGAAAAGGTAATTGGAAATAATCATTTATTATTGTGTTTTAACTTAAAAACTGTCTTCTAAAAATGTAAGAAATAGATTTACTCTATTGCTAAACTATAGTTAAGACTAATTTATATTTTTAATCTCAAAATGGCAGAAGTGCTTTTGAACTTGGAATACAGTGCAGTCACTCCTTCCCCTTGTATTATACAGACTTGACTTGAAAGGAGACACTTAGGTCCATTGAAACTTCTCAGTTTTGTCGATCAAAAGGATCAAAGTCAAGGGGATAAGCCTGAGACAGGACACTGAGTGTTTCATAAAGGAAAGAGAAATGAGGCTGGATGCCAATTATCCTAGAATTCAATGGTTTCAATTTCAAACAAGGTAGGAATCAAAAGTTCTTTTAAAAAATTGAACAATTATTATATTCCAACAAAAGATTAGGTAGGATGAACCTGAATTTGAAGATAAAAAGACATAGGTATTTCTTTAAGAGGAATAACACTAAGCTTGTTCTGTATTATTCTGGCGAGTCTTTGCAACGAAGGAAGAGCTCATGCTGTTTTTTGGTGACTCAACTTTCTTCAACTAGATTAGGCTTAGAGACTGTCAAGAGTGATATTTCAACCAGAAAATCCAATGACAGCTATTCTTTATGTATGTGACTGGGTGAAGTAATGTGACCAGATGATCATAAGCTCTTTTGTATATAAATATGAAACAGTTTAGGCTCGTAACTATAGCTTCTCTTTGAAGGATTTGTCTTCTTAATAAGAACAATAACCATTTTTCATTTATTGAGTACGAAAGTTGAATAAATATGGCTAAGAACGCCTGCCGTGGGAAATGGCTGCAGGTGATTCATAGACAAGTCAGTAAATAACATATTGTGCAATAGTTTCCCCTTTCAATGATCTCTCAGGCCTTCAGATTATATTAAGGAGTCAGTTTTAGTTTGTTGATACCACATTTCCTTGATTTTAGGATGCATATAGTTTTACATGATACCATCATTGGAATTGGAGTGGGTCTTATAATTTGACATATCCCAAAATGTTGCCAGTCATATGTCAGTAAGATGTGATTGGATTGTAATTGCGTGCCTGAACTTCATTTTGGTTACTCTTCATACTGTTGTCACTTTTGTGTCTAAATAGGTCTAGAAGAGTCCTTTTAATAAGCACTACCTATAGTTTCTATATGAGAACAGAGAATTGTGTCATAGCTTAATGGACAGCAGTTTCTTTTTTTCTTTGTGTAACATCATATAATAATGTCTTACCTTCCATGGCATCATAGAGTCTATGAAATGTGCACTTTGAGGCCTGGTGATCGACGGAATGGTCTTGCCAAGCTGAGGAGCAGGCTGAACTGAAGTCATACATTGGCAGTCAGGGTAGATCCAAGGAGACTTCTTCAGGACAGGGAGAGCAACTACATCAAAGCACAAGTTAGAGGACCACGTGACCTTGGTCAAACTGATCAACTTCTCTAAGCCTCAGTGACACTTTTACTAAATGGAAATAACAATAATATCTACCTTGGTAAGTTGTCAAAATTCAATAAGAATATGCTTATAAATATGTTTTTATGCAATTATGCCTAGAAACATTTTATAATGTTATTGTTCATAACAATATACGAGAATTTGTCCTACAGAAGGAGGATGGTTGGATTATTATGTATCCACATAATAGATGTTAATGCAGTGCATAAACAAAATATGTAAGAGGACATTTATGATACAGGGAGATGTACAAGATGAAATATTAACCATCGAAAGGAGGTTACAAAAACAAATATATTAAAAAAAATTTATTTTTTTTAAATTTTTTACCACTATACAAACGAGGAAAAACAAGTAATTTTAATGTGTTTTGTAAGTTGTATGTGTAAAATATTACTACTAAAATACAAACAATAATAAGTGCATTTTCTATTACAATCTATAAAGCAAGTTCCCCTATATTTTCCCATTTCATTTTCTCATTGAAACTCTGGAGTGCCAGGTGTGCTATCAGGAAATGACATCAAACTTAGAGAATGGCTGAATGTTCACAATGGCTGCTGTCAGCTGTGTCTTCATCCATGGCAATGTATGAGTTAATGTCCAGGTCTGTGGTGAGGGGAGTGGGGCACCTGCAGGGTCAGGTGTCAGAATACCTTGTGTCTCATTCTGGGCCTGGCCCTGTGGTGCTCTGCCACCTGCCACCTTGGGTTTAGACAAGTCAGTCTGAGTCTGAGGCTAATCTGGCTGGAAAAGGAAGTGAAAACATTTTAGGCTCATTGAAAGTGAATCTGACACTATTCAACTTATGAATCTAGAAACTTTGTTCCCAGTTAAAAATGTTGACTTCTTCTTTAACTCCTTCTGTTCATCTTTTACAACCATCTACTGGGCTCGCATACTGGTGTTCTCTTCCCCCATCACTTTTATCTGTATTTTCTTCCCCATTGCTATGGCCTGAGGACAAATCATCAACTCATTCACGGAAATTGACAATTCAACTTGCCCTCTTCAGACTACTGAAGATTTTCACCACTTTTGAACTCCATTCTCACCAATTCGTTTGCTTCTCCCGTGTGATTTTTTTCTATTGCTCTAACTAGCGTTTTTGAGGCTTCCATCATATTGGTCCATTGCCTGACTCATCCCATTCCCATAAGAACCCCACCACCACCATTGCCCCCTTGGCAATCCCAGTGGTTATTCTATGCATTTCCTTCCTCTGGCCCCTCTCATTTAGGATATCTTCTCCATCTCCCACAAATTCTTCAAATTCGTATCATACTCGTTCTCTAAGATGTACAACAAACATTAAAATCTCCAACCTCTCCCAGTGCCTATAACATTGAACAAATAGTTGGCTCTCCCTTAGCTCATGCCTTTTAATCAATAATATTATTTCTACTAATTTAGTTTTACCAGAAACAAGTCATTTTTCTCCTCTGGACCCAATATCCCTTATTTGTTATAAATGAATAATAGCACTTCATGTTTCAGCTTTCACACAGTGTTGTGTTGAGAATCAAATACTAAAATGGGAGAGAAATCCTTCAGCACAGTTAAAGCACCCAATGTCACACCAATTGGTGTTGGCTCATAGAAGCACAACATCATATGTGGAAGACTTTGCCAGGGTCTCGAGCAGATTCCCTTGTGTCATTATTAATGGTTCCATGTGCTCATTCCCAGGTTCTTTGTGCCTTGACTTTTGCATCTTGTTCTTTTTAGAGTCTTGCTCCCACAAATGCCTAGAAATTTATGTCTCCTCACTGCAGGCCTTATCTGATAACTGATGGGTAAAGGAGTATGAAAGCTCAGCTCCTGTTCCCCAAGAAGGACAAACTCTGAGGTGTGATTTATGTCCCAGAACTCCCCAAGGATTTGGCTGAGGCTGGGATGTCACCTGACATAATATCCTTGCTTGGTGTGTCTTTTCCCCTGCCTGTTTCTCCCACTTTCTTGTCAGTTTTTCTTTGGAGAACTTTCTTCTTTTTTAAATTTTTATTTGTCAATTTATTCATTTATTTATTTTTAAATATAATTTCATCTTTTGTTTTAGACTTAGGGCACACGTGCAGGTTTGTTACATGGGTATATTGCGTGACCCTGAGGTTTGGGGTATGAATGATTCCGACACCCAGGTAGTGAGCATAGTACTCAACAGGTACTTTTTCAGCCCTTACTTTCCTTCCTCCCCCTGCTCTTCAATCTATTGTCCTTAGTGGTGTTGTTCCCATCTTTACTTCCATGTGTACCCAATGCTTGGGGGACTTTCTTAATAGATCACTTATACCTTCTCCTCAAATCTTCTCTGGAGAACTCAACCTGAGACATTAGTCTTCAAAGCTTGTTCAGAGATATGATTTCCACAGAGCAAGACTTTCATTGACTCATTTCTCCCACATAAGTATATCCATATACGCTCAATGAGTATGGTATAAGGTATAAGACACATCCTTCAAAATTTAAGCCTCTGAGCCCCAAGCCAGATACCACATACTCTCATTGAGAGTACACGGATAGACTTACATGAGAGTGCTGTCCTAAGCACTGAGATGCAAAGGAATGGTTTAAGTTCCACCCTTTGTGGACATAAAAACACATGATTAAAAAGTGACAGAGCCAGGATTTGAAATGAGTATCTTGTCTCTAAATCTATTGTTCTTTTCCCTGCTTTCTGTCTGTGGATGCAAAATGCTCTTATATGCCTTCCTGAAGAGTTTTGAAGGTACATGTCATTTGTTGATTACAAGAATCTTCCAGTTATATCAAAGTAAAATAATATTAGTTTTTATATCCCATAAGCAAAGCTACATAAAAAAATCTTGTATACATTTAGTTTGTTTTTCAGCCCATTTGGTTTCCTGGGAAAAACATAGTACATGGTGAGTTTGATCAGTCAATATTGTCTGTGATTCCTGAGTTGATTTTGCAGTTAGACAAAGGTTTAAGAAGAGCCAAGTTTAGTCTCATAGCAGCCAGAGGTCCCATTCTTCTGATAACTGAGGTCTTAGATAATGGCAGAAAGCCATCTATGGGCTTTTTGATAAACCCTTCACATCAAGGCTGATATCTCAGGAAGGGCCGGGTCAAAGGTGTAAGACACATCCTTCAAAATTTAAGCCAGTGATGCCCAAGCCAGAAATTACATCTGCTGATATTTTGAAGTCCAAGGGAAGGGTGGAGCTGCAGATAGAGAATTAAGAAATTTATTACTTCTTCAAGAGGGCAGGCAGATAGATTGGCAACTTGTGGGGGATACTGAGTGCCTTGTTGACAACAGAATCCAGGTTTTTAGTTCTTGATGCCATAGTCAGACAGTCGTTTAATGTCTGGGAAGTATAGGAAGAGCATGGAGGAAGCATTAAGACCTCCACATTGATCTTAAAACACTCATGCTCAGTATAATTTATATTTGTACTGACCAGTTTAGCGCTCCTCTGGGATGGATCACTTAATTAGAAAGAATTAAAAAAGCTGTTGTTTGATGTATGTGTCTTAATTATTTCCAAGTGGCAGAATTGATTCCCCCGTTATGAATTTGCCTCCATTTGTGAGACTAATGAAGCCCCATTAAAGGGAATGGAAGGTCAGAGGTCACCCTTTCTTTACATTTAATGTCCTCAAGCTGGTAGATTATTTATGAGGGTTATTATGCTTGGGATAATGTTCCCAGTTTTTCAGAAGAGTTACATTGCTGTGTAACCATGAGATACCACACATCTCTTCATTGCACTTGCACTCCAGATGTCAACTAGAAAGTAGACTGGGAATATGATTAATTGCCATGGGTATTGGCAGTAATCAATATGGCTTCCATAATCTCAGATACAGAGAATTGGCCACTATGGGCTATACAGCTTGTTCTTACCCAAAGTTGTAGATAGTGCTTTGTATTCTAAAGAGAAAGACAATGCTTTTTCACCAAGAGAATTCATAGACTGCATTCTAAGATGTTTTTTCTTTTGGGTTTCAATCAAAATTTCAAACAAAAAATATATATCCCCCTGGAAAATGAGAACATAGAGCATAACTGTGAGAAGGGTGATAAGTTTGTGTTCCTAAAATAGACTTCTTGGGTTCAAATACCAACTTCTTTACCTATAATTTGTGTGGGGCAGTCACTTAACATCTCCACGTCTTAGTTTCCTCCTCTGAAAACTGGGCATAAGAAACAATGTTGAGAAATAAATGAGCAATTTTATGCAGAAGTGCTTTGAATAATTTCTGGTACACATGAAACACTTAATAAGTGTTATTATTATGAAGATTTATAATTTCTCATGGGGTTAGTTTCTTTATTTCCACCCCACTTCTGCCCCACAGCTTAACTTTTGGGCTGGTCCAGTGGGTTGACTCTTTGGTGGATTTTATGTTTATTCGACTCTGGTTTGTCCCAGCTTTCCTTCAAGTCCATACTCTGCTGGCTTCTCTCTCTGTACCCATTGCCTCTTCTGGGGGTGATTTCTCAGAAGCCACTTCTCATCAGGACAGGAAATGGAAAGTCACTGTGCGTGTTTTTGTATAAGGGGCCATGGTAGGGTAGTGGTCAGATCACAGATTCTGGAGCCAGATGAATCAGGTACAGGTTTTAAAATGTATAAATGGGGACTTCCTAGGTATATAACATCCATCAAATTATTTCCCCACTCTAAGCCTCACATATAAAATGGGTATAATTCATAAAGTGGTTGTGAGAATTAAATGTAACAAAGTGCTTGGCATAATTCATGGCTAAGGGATGTCTTTAATACATGTTAGCGCTTCTATTTATGTGTACATACACACAAAACACACGGTCACCAGCTAATACCAAGGTCCCACAATATGAAGAGATTGTTACCTTTCAGGAACTTACTGATAGATCATTTAAAATTTAAAAATCTGCCGTCTAGTTTCTAATCAACAATGTTTTGAGTTGTCTTTATCAGCTTTTAAATGAGGAATCTCACTGAATTATGCAAATGCAAAGTGATAAATTTTACCACTGCCAAAGTGCTAGGGGTTCAGACAGCTCTATTCTTCTTTTCCATCTTCTCTGTTTTTAGAAAACCCATGGGTGTACTCTCATTTGTTTAGGCGGTCAGTGAGATGGTATTCCTCATGGCCAATGAAGGGCCTGACACCCTCCTCTGACAGATGGCAAGCGCTGGGCCCTCATGAATTTGTTATTGCCGTAATTGAAATCACATTTGAGCCTTGTCCTTCACCACTGGAGAGAAATGGGGGGTTTTACTTGCAAAATGTGGAGCTGGGGAAATCCTTCAGAAGGTGAAGGATGTGTTGAGGACAAGACTAGAACTCCGTGTCATGTGGTTGATGCCCCAGTTCAGTGATGACCCTTGATCAGGCTTGGTTGGATTCCTCACAGCTGCAAGAGATAGGGTTGAAGAGAAACAAGGAAGCCCAGTTGCCCCGGCTTTGATTCTTTAGAAAATCTAAACCTGTGTGGAGGGCTACCATTGCCCTGTATTCTATACCACAGGACATGTTTTCCCCATCTCTTGAGTTCCTGGTGGCCCAGGCTTTGAGGGGCACAACAGCACATACTTTGTTAATCACTGGGTAGTTCCCGTGGTGGATTGTGATGGAGTCACTTTGGATGGTCACTGGCTTTTTACCTAAAGTATCCTGAGATGGGCAGAATGATTTGTGGTGACCATGGTTCAACCCCACGTGACAAATTTCCACCCAGATGGCATTATTTTAAAATAATAATAGCTTCAATTTATCATGTGCTTAATATGTAGCAAGGCCAGCATTTTAAATTTATGATCATACTTTATCTTCACAGAAACCCGGAGAGGCAGCTGCTACCATCATTTTCATTTTACAGGTGAGAAACTAAAGCCCAGAGAGAGGATGTTTCACATAATCTGCAAAGCTAGAAAAGAGGAGAGTCATCCCTAGAGTGACTTATACCTAGAATGACCGTATAGTTCATTGTCTGAGCTGTGACATTTTTCAGAGTGAAAAGGGGCATTATTAATTATGACACCAGGGCCATCCACACAAACTGGGACACAAGCTTTTACCAACCACCAAGCTTTGTTTACCCTCTAACAGAGCTTTTTCTTTTTCTTCCTTCCTTCCTTCTTCATCTTTTTTAAACAAATCAATTCAGGGAAGTGATTAGAAGTGGGTCTTCCAGGCATCTTTTGCTGGGTTGGAAGATGAACACTTCTGCGGCAAAGAAGCCTTTGAACATTCCTTAAAGGCATGCATATTTGCTGATCCCCTGCCCCACCTTGCCTCAGTCTCCAACCTAGGGTTCAATTAAATGCCCCTTCTCTTCCCTTCCCATCCCTTCCCTTCCCTTCCCTCACCTCCTCCCTCCCTTTCTGTCTTTCTCTTTCTCTTTCTTTCTTTCTTTCTTTCTTTCTTTCTTTCTTTCTTTCTTTCTTTCTCTTACTCTCTTTCTCTCTTTTTTCCTTTCTTCCTTTCTTCTCTTCTTCTCCTCCTTCTCTTCATTATCCTCCTTCCTCTACTTTTAATGTGCCCTGTATTCAGCAGTGTTACACTCTTATTTTGATTCTCAAGGAACCTTCTCAAAATCAACATTGTGCTTCAACATACTAGGGAAGATGAGAGGCTTCACTTTGTACTGAATACCAGTTATTTTTGTCACCAATAATGTTGGGATAAGATTAGTCAGATAAATCTCTAAAGTCTTCACAGGCAGGACTACTGTGAATTTAATTCTCAGGAAGGAGACATGGGGAGAATCATCTGAATTTAGAATTACTTAGTAGAAAGTTTTGGGATATGAAGGCAAAGAAAATTAGAACATGAAATATTCTGATCATCTTCTTTACAAGACGTATTCCAGAACACAGGAAGATAGGATCAATCCAGTTGTGCCAAATATTGATAAGCTGTGGCTCTTAGTTAAATAGTCATGACAAGGATGTTGGCTTTTGTCCAGGGGCACAATAGTTTCCTTTGTTTGGGGTAGGCGATGCCATTCACACTTTCTCGGAATAAACACAGATGACTCCAAATTGGATCATCTGGGACTTGGATATTAATAGTCTTTGCAAACTTTGGTTGTGCAGTGCTCTTCAGGGAAAATTTAGTTGGCCCTTTTTAAAGGGCTTGTTTCTGCAAGGGGTACCATCAGAGGGACGTTTGGAGTGCGGGGACAACTGTCTCATAGCTTGCCAGAACATAGGTGGCCACTGAGCAAAACAAATGTGGGGTTCCTGGCTGACTTCATGTTGGTGGAACGGTCTATTTTGAAGAATGTTTTAATTAGTAGGTGGTAACTAGGACTGGCCTTAGGATAGCCCAAATCTTTTGCTGCCTTCATTTGTAAAGGCCAGAGCTCACAACCTGATTGCCAAAGTAAGAATGAAGCTCATGATTATGTGTCATCAAGCAAGTAACTGTGGAAAATTGGAGCTTCATCTCTCTGGGTGACTCTGTGAGGCAGGGTAGAACATGTATCTCGGAGTTATTCTGCCCATGAGGCAAGAGCTGGGGTGTTAACCCCTGACATTCACTGGGGAGGAGGTGCTCCTTTTGGTATTGGACATCAATTTTTTTGTGTGTTTCCAGCTTACAATGTAAATGGGCAGAGTGTGTCCCAGCAGCCAGAGTCAGAGAGTCTCCAGGCAAAGAATCTCAGGAGCTGGCTGGCTCTATTACCAACCATGGAAATGGTAAGTGTAGATGGGATCTGAATAGAGCATGGATAACATCTGTGACACAGTCCTTTGCAAATGGGGGCAATGGCAGGTGAAGAAGACAGGAGGAAAAGAGTGGGATAAATGAGGGAGAGTTTTTAAGAAGAACTCCGGTCAAGCCTATACCCAAGGCCTCACAAAGCCTCTGAAAGTTATTCCATTGGAGTTGTGTCCCACAGTCTCTAACCTAGAGTTGTTCGATATAAATTAGGATCAGTAATGTAAAGTAACTTAAAGCCCCAAAGTTGAGCTTCTTGGTAGTCAGTGAAATCTCTGAATGCAATTGTTGGTGTGTGGATTCCTATGTTTATTTTTATAGTCCTTTTTATTCATTGAAATACAAAGACAAGAAAAGTTAAGAACCAAAGTTTTAGAACTTACAGATCAAATTGAAGTGCATTTGTTTTATTTTAGCTTTTTGGATATTTGAAACTACTCCCTTCAGTCATTTCTTTTGTCATTTTAATGAATTATTTGTGTTCTCCATTTTCTTTCAATTTCTATATAGCGATTTCAACTGAATAAATTTTAAGTATTCTGGATCTGACATACAGAAATAATGCACAGATTTTCAAAATGTTGAGTTTTGTTTGTTTCTCTTTATATCAGTGGGATTTTCTTATCTAAATATCTGGAAATATTGGCTTCTGTTATCATCTTATACATTTATAATATCTATAACCATATAGTTCTTAAATGGCATATAATTATCTGGGTATAAATGATCAGACTAATACATGTTGCCTTTTTGGGTTAATAGTTAGGGGTATGTGTGTATGAATCCCACTCCCCCAACTTTGTTTTTCTACTGAGTTTTAACGATAAATCAATGAGGCCGGGCGCAGTGGCTCACGCCTGTAATCCCTGCACTTTGGGAGGCCGACGCAGATGGATCACGAGGTCAAGAGATTGAGACCATCTGGCCAACATGGTGAAACCCCATCTCTACTAAAAATACAAAAATTAGCTGGGTGTGGTTGCACAAGCCTGTAGCCTGAGCTGCTCAGGAGGCTGAGGCAGAAGCATCCTTGAACCTGGGAGGCGGAGGTTGCAGTGAGCCGAGATTGCGCCATTGCACTCCAGCCTGGGTGACAGAATGAGACTCCATCTCAAAAAAAAAAAAGATAAATCGATGATATCAATATAATTTTTATTTCTGTGTATTTACATATTCTCTCCCTCTTGTCTCACACACATACACATACACACACTTTGAACGTGAGTTTTTCATAGAAATTAAGAACGTACAATCAGCTTTTTGCTCATCATATTTCACCTTTGGCATTTTAGAGAGGAAAGTGTGTCTTCAGATCCCTGGATCTGAGTTGCTAATAGGAGGGCTGTGATGGGGAGGGTGAAGGGGACTTTGGTAGCATCTCGCATAGTAACAATGGCAGCTAGTCTTAAAATAGCTGAACAAGTTAGAAGGTAGAAGATTCTGCATCCGAAAGTTCCAGAGAATGGTAGGGCTTTACCCCAAACCCAAACTGCTTTTAAGACAGATGTGAGATTTTTGTTCCATTGGACAGAGAGTAGCCAAGTTGGCATTGGTTTCATTGATAAAGTAAGTCAAGTTTATCTTATCAAGAAGAGAGAAATTCTCATCCACAGAAGAGTTAAATATTAAAATTTTACTCACAAATTCATGCTGCATCATTTCATTTCTTTGTGAAATATTCACTGAGCACCTAATATGCTCCAAGTACATAACATTCTAGGTGCCAGCTCTCAATAGCTATTCCTACCCTCTTAATTTACCTGAAAGTAAAGGCCTTGAAGCTCTGCTTCCTGCACTTCTCTGTTCTTTGCCTACAGGTGGGCGGGCATGTATACACTTGTTAATCATTTGCCTGGGTCTTGAACTCTTGGGAGAAGCATTCTAAGCATGGAAAGAATTCTACTAAGAATTGCCTATCGATCGACTACCCTTTAGAATTTTTGAAAGGCCAGCTTTATTTGCCCATGTAATCCTCCAAGGAACACAGATATTCTAATCTAAAGCATGAAAAACAGTAATTCATTGTTGTACTCAAGCAAGGTATAAACCACGGGAAATGATGCTTTAACAGAATAATGGTGTCAAAGAATTAGGGCTCCTAGGGATTTGGAGCCAAGTCCTGCCTCAGTCATTTCCTGGCTGTGGAGCAAGTTCCATAATCAGAGTTGGGCCACCGGGGCCTCTGTACTGTACCCTGTGCTCTAACAGGCCATGCCTGTTAGATTTGCATTTCTCCCCAGTCATCCTGCTCCTCATGGGGGCAAGAAGTCCACAAGGCTAGGGAACATACCCACCTAAAACCCACACTGTCCTTTCAGAATATGCTTGGAGTAACCTTGACCAGGATCCACTGCTAAAACTGCCCTTAGTCCTTCTTAGGGCCTGCAGGGGACTCTTCTCTCAGTTTGTCCTCCTGAGGGTGAATTGCACTACTGGCACACACACTTTTAGCCCTGAGGAGTGGCGAAGGGGCAGCTGTTTACTGGGTGGTAACGTGTAGAGGAATCTTGGGTAGGTAGCTTGCATTAGATAATAGATACAAGGCAATTAGACAGTCCATGTTCAGCAAACATTTGCTCTAAGTTTGATCGCTGGTAAAAAATAAGCCAACATGCCTGGCGCGGTGGCTCACGCTTGTAATCCCAGCACTTTGGGAGGCCGAGGCGGGCGGATCACGAGGTCAGGAGATCGAGACCACGCTGAAACCCCGTCTCTACTAAAAATACAAAAAATTAGCCGGGCGTTGTGGCGGGCGCCTGTAGTCTCAGCTACCAGAGAGGCTGAGACAGGAGAATGGCGTGAAGCCGGCAGGCGGAGCTTGCAGTGAACCGAGATTGCACCACTGCACTCCAGCCTGGGTGACAGAGCGAGACTCCGTCTCAAAAAAAAAAAAATAAGCCAATGTCCATAATGTCTTGTTTATTTCTACATCTGATAAAAAGAGAGGAAAAGGTTAGCATGAGATTGAGCTATGGTGACTGGGTGCATTTATTGTATTCTAAGAGACAGACCTCCTGCATAGACATTTAGCTGTAGTTATATAGAATGGGGCATGGTTAATCAGGTTTTTCAATTTATTTTATTTAAAATTTTTCTATCCCCAGTGTGTAGAAGAGGGGCATACCTTTAGACAAAGACAGAACATAAATTGTGTGAAGGAGAAGAAAAAAATATCAAATGCACTCTGAAAGCGTACAGGGAAAGATGATAAGAAAATATTTGATATATTATGCCCTTCAGAGATAGCTTATCAAAGTCTGGGTCAGCTTCATTGGTTTCACAAAATAGTCTTGTTATGGGGACATTTTCCAGGAACAGCCAGTCCTGTGACAGTTGTTTGTGGGGTTTCAAGTTCAAGAGAGATTACTGTCTCCAAAGCATCATTTTAAAAGACTTTTTTAAATGGCAGGGGGTAGGTAATTTAATCCATACATTGTTGTAAAAACGGGCACATGGGCTTCGGGTTGCTATAGCAATCAGGCAGCTCAAGCAACAGGAACCAGGTGAAGCTTTGCTGCATACACGATGTGAGTGACAGAGGCTGAGGTGGAGAAGGAAGAGGAAATCTCATCAAGTGTATAGTCGATAGCAAATGCTTTCAAAGTGAAAATGCTCAGTGGTAAGTGACTTCAAAAGCTACAAGGTGGTGTCCAGACCAAAAAAAGCATCCACTTTAGGGCACTGGCTGCTGAAAATTTTTAGATCAGTAATGAAGTGTTGTCTTATGTTAGGTTCCCTAGATGCAGAGTTTGAGACAAGAATTTAGCGCACATGATTTATTGAAGTCCTCTGAGGAGAAAGAGAGTGATGGAAGTAGGATGGGTCAGGAAAGATGTTGAGCAAGTGCATAGGCTTAGCTGGAGTTGAGTTTCAGCCTCATCTCATGGCAAGCTCTACAGTTGATCTTGCCTTGAGGTCAGAAAACTGTTTCTATTTATTTATTTATTAAATTCACTGTCAGTTAATTTTAGTTATTGGATATCTCTCCATAGCCCCCATCAGGAACAGGAAAGTGTAACCTTTCAGGCAAAGTGGCTCTGGTTTGGCCAAGGGCAATTATCCAAATAAGGGGGCAACTGTAAAACATCCACAGCAGCTGGGGAATGGGCAGAATAGCCTGTTAAAGAAAACTGGGGTGGGGAACCCAGAAAGTCCATTACAAGCATTGTGATATGTGATTATATGTGTGTGCATGTATGTGTATGTGCATATATTTTACTTATAGCCTTAGGATTATGCTTACATAATCATGTTTCTGGGAATCACAAATATAGGTTTCAACTATGATTACATCTATTTACATGTAGATATATTTAGTCCACTTATGAGTATTAAAAAGACTTACGGCATAGCTGAAGTCTTTCCAGAGTGCTGAATTCCTACTCTGTACAAAGCTGTATACTCTGGGACAACATTCAGCCCCAACTGTGTAAACCCTAGTACTAATCCATGGGATTCGGCTTTACCTTCATGCTAGGGAGTGAGTTGAGAACAAGGACTGTCTTTAGGGTAGAGAAGTGGGAGGTTTGCATTAAACCTTTGAAGATACGCTGCAGAAGAGTCCTCCACTGACTTCATTAGAATTATAAGGAAAGAGAGGGATAATTCTTCCTCTGGCTTTTCTTTTGGTGAAATGGCCTGAGGATGCAGGTAGCTTGAATCCATTTCCCCTCCCCCTTGTTATGAGGTCCAGGAGTTTAGTTCCCAAAGGTATGTGATGTTGAGACAAAGTCAACATGAAAGCTATCCCATATTTCTGGTTTGCCATGATTTCAATTTCCATTGCTCAAGTAATGAGGTTGTTCCCTGATTTCAGCAAACTATCTATATTCTTGCAGCTTGTCAGCTACTGCTGCATTTCGTATCAGACCAAAGCAAATTAGTCACAGCACTTCCAATTAACATGCCAGCATTGTGCTGCATATAAACAAGACTGGTAAAACATACACCTTGCATCTTAGAGTGGAAATGAGGATGGCTTCCCTCCCCACCTATGTCTTGTGCATACCTAACACAAGGAGTGAATTGAAGAGATTTTTAAAGGGGATAATGCCAGTTGTATCCAGCAGCTTGCATTCTACTTAAGATCCAATAGTAAATCTAGGAAAAGAAAATAGGCACCCAGTTTTCTATTCCTTAGAACTACCTTAGAATTTTCAGAGGACTTTTTTATTGGTCACCTGGGCAAAAAATAAGATAAAATAAACATGTGAGCAATATTGTAGAAAACTATTATAAGCTGTTTCAGTGGTATTAAAAAGTTCTCTATCACACGTATGCCTAAAAAACAGGTCAACAGGAGTCATAGAGGCCACAGAACTAGAAAAAGCAGTATAACTTTTACAATGCAGTTACATTAACATCCTTACTGACTTCCTTCATTGTGGGGTTCATAATTGACTGAAGTTTTTAAAACCTTTTTACTACTTAAAAAAGTAGCTTAAGCTTTTGATTTTTCTATGTGTTCTATTATTTATATTCTTGTTCAGAGTATGGATTTGGAGGGGTGTTTTTGACAATTGGTTCAATTTCTAAGGATCAAAGACCTAAGTAAGGTATGACTGTCTGTCCCTGCCTCCATCCCAGAATGGCCGCTTTACCATCATGCAATTAGAAGTTGTAACTGCTTTGCTAACAGCACTGTAGAACCCATGCCACTCAAGTATCCTAGAACAAAGAAGTAGGGAAGACATCTGGGCAGGGTTAATAGTCTTTCAGAACTGTCTCTGACCTGAATAAGCTGAGTGACTTTCTCTGGCTAAAGAACAATAGAAAGTATGACTCAAGCAGAGACTTGAAATGTGTTTGAGCATTGGGGCTGGGTCTTTCTTACTGCTCTTTGCACCTTGAGACCACCAAGTGAAGGAGCCTGAGCTTGTCTGCTAGAGGATGAGACACTTGGCCCAATCACCAAACACGTGAGTGAAGTTATCTCAAATAAACCAATCACCAGCTGACCACAGGCACAGGCACCTGAGAGCCCAGCACATCATTCAAGCTTTCCCAGACCTGATCTGCCCACATGACCCACAGAATAATAAGCAAAATAAATAGTTGTTGTTTTAAGCCAGTAAGATTTGGGTTGGTCTAAAGAAAACTGACGTAGCTTTGAAAACACAGTGGCCCATATTATTTTTAAAGTCATCTTATGTTCACAAACTCTTAATTATCCTTGCATTACTGTGAAAGGTAGATTAATTTTTTATCTTTTAGTGCAACAAGTGGGTGGCTCTAGAATTCCTCATTTGCCGGTAGTTTATTCTTAGGACTAAGCAGCCCTAGCACCCCATTAGAGGCAAAAACTCTTAAGAACTACTGGGACACACTCTATTTACCCTTTTGTGCTCAACCAAATTTCTACTCCTCCATTCCCTCTACCCCAAGGGCATCTTAGCAGAGAAAGAAACTTCCTGGCCAGTACTTTTCATACTCCACCTGTAGAATAGGGGCCATTTGAAGGGTTTGTGTCAGACTCTCTCTGCTCATCAATGCCAGTCATAGAATTTACACTGAGCTGGGCTCAGCTGGTTAGTGATGCGACCTTACCAATAATGAGGGTCATTGCAAAGCAAGAACCTGACAAGTAGAGCAGGGCTGTAGCCTGAGATTTGGTCCTGGCACAAAGGAAACAAATTACTTAATGAATGACTGCAAGTCCTTGATCCACCGAATGTGGGCCTTTACCTGCCTAACACAAGTGTTGACTTGTTAGCTAACACATTCCACCTGGAAGAGTCAGCCGGGAAACCCCAAGTTGACCTGGCTCTGACTACAAGAATTCCTGGCACATCAACTGCCGAATAATGGAGTGAAGCTTGCAAACAGAGGAGATATTTTGATTCTTAAGCCACTAGTTCCGGATGTTTACTTCTGAGATTTCTTTGCAGATGCAAAGGAGTTGCAGGGTATAAAGAATATGAAGAAGAGAATCAAGAAACCTGACTTCTTGCCGAGCTCTCCCAACCATTAAATGTGTGAATGTAGCCAAGGCACTGTCCTTTTGGGAGCCTCCATTTTGTCACTGGTGAAATGAGGAAGCTGAGTATGTTTTCTCTTGGGAACTTTTGAGGTCTATGTATATGTCTTATTCAAGTGCATAAATACTCTAAGAGAGAAAGGATCTTTGCATCTTAGAGAAGTATATAAACTCTAATATGCATAAAGAAACAGCTGGGAATCTTACAGTGAACATTCTATTCAGGAAGTCTGGGTGGGGCCTGAGAATCTGAATTCTATTAAGCTCCCTGGTGATGCAGATGCTGCGAGCCTATGGACCTCGCTTTGAGTAGCGAGACCCTACAGGATGCTCTTCTTATGTTAACCTCTCTTAGTTCCGCGTAGAGCAGGGATGTTTATTGTCAGGTTAACATGAGCAGAAGACTTGAAAAGCACAAATCATTTGAATTTGTTGTTTTTGAGTGCTCATAGCATGAGGAACGAAGAGATAATTTTTCTTGTGGTTTTGTAAATGTTTAAGGCTAAATTTGTTTCTGGAGTCCCTTCTGGTTTTGGTGAGTGCTTCCTGTGGAGACTTTCCATTTCTGCTGCTGTGATTTGGAGTGAACTTCTAGAGATGAAGGTTTTAAAAATGTCTTTGATGTCTCTTATATAGAAGCACATATTTCACAGATGAAATTTATTGCAGGATGACCAAAATAATGATCAAATGCAGAACAGCTAGAAACTTGTGTAGCAGTTGTGAAACATCCTGGATAATTAGAAAACTGTTAAATAAATCATCAGTGTTTGGTGATAAAAAGATAAATATTTAAAAAAAAGACTATCGTTGTTATGAAAGTGTACCTCAAACTTTAATTATTATGGCCTAGATTGGGATTTTAGATAGTAAGCCAGTCTGTTGTCTTTTTTTTTCTTCTTCTAGTTGGGGAAGGTAGTTGGTGGTGGTAAAATGGTCTGGGAAGCTACTCAAGCACTCTGCTTTAAAATCATCCCTAGACAGTTTTTGATCTCTGGTATAACACCAAGGGTTAGAGGGATAAAGGAAGACAATTCTTTTACATCTCTCTTGAGGAAAAAGCAAATGTGGGAAGATGGAATTTTGCTTTATTTCCCAAGGGAAATGCTAACAATTTTTATTGTTTTCTAAACACCTAGGAGTGGTAATTTCCCCCACCCTCCTTGGCAGAGTCTACACAGCAACAGCAAATTTAACTGTTTTCAGGGGCTAGGCCAGTAAAATAACTGAGTGAAAAGGCTGGAAAAAGACTAACAAATGGTGGAAAATTTGTATTCCACCCTAACAGCATAGACTTTATGCATGTCCCATTTTTTTCCAATGATGTAGAAAATCTCTTATATTTTTAAATGTTTAAACTTAGTTTATGAAGAACAATGCACAGGCCCAACAAAATACACCTGTAGATTAGATTTGTTTCAGAGAAGGATGACCATGATTAGAAGATTCCTGGTCTCAGTTACAGATCT
Source organism: Nomascus leucogenys (assembly GCF_006542625.1). Lineage (NCBI taxonomy): Eukaryota > Metazoa > Chordata > Mammalia > Primates > Hylobatidae > Nomascus > Nomascus leucogenys. The sequence continues at coordinate 5,284,920 of NC_044391.1, forward strand.
AGTTTTTGGTCTAGAGATTCAATACCTTGTCCCACAATATGAAAATCCTGACATTGTTTACTCAGATAATGATGAAATGTTTTGCAATTTGAAGAATTGTGATCAATACATTTATGTTCATCACATCCCATAATGATAAGAGATCTTCCAGAGTCTGAAAGAGATGCTCTGTTTAAAATATATTAATGAAAATTAAATATTGAAAAAAGGTACTCAAAAATTTCAGGAAAAATTATGTGTCCTCAGAAATAATTTTTTAAATCATAAATACATTATATTTTCTGACCTTATCTATGAACACTTACGTAGTATCAAAAAGTTCAAAGAAAAAAAGGTAACTGAATATGAGATATACATAAGTTGAACCAAATTGTTTTTTGTGTAGCATTATACAGGACACTTAAACATATTTTCTTATTAGCTATTTTCTCCTTAGCATCTTCAAGGTTGTGAGTATAGTTTTCCTATTCTAGAGATGAATTAAGTTTGATTGGCTTCTCTTTGAAATATTGAACTTTTCCTGGCTTCTATGCATGGCGCCTGTGGCCTTTTAGGCTGTTTCTCTTTCCTAAACAAGAACATCCCTAAGAAAGTTCCCAAAATCTGTTCCTTTGTATACACTTCCTTCTTCACAAAACGCATTCTTTTTCCCGTAGTTTTGACTAGAACCATATGAGGCCAATTATCAGAATGTATGCTTTATCCTTAATCTTACAGCAATGCCTTGCCCTTTTCCCCACTCCCACAGGCTTATCCCCAGTGGAGAACACCCATCCCCTTGCCTTTGGTTGTTTTCCACTGTGGCATACCTCACAGAATACCACGAACTCTTCATAGTTTCAATTATCAGGCATTACTCTTAGCCATCAGCTAATGTAAATTAACATGTCAAATGATTTTTTTGTTGTTGTTTATCCCTCCTTCTGTTAAAGTCTTTAATTATTTCCCAAGGACAAATACTTAGTATTTATTTTAATGGTTTAAAATACATCTGGATGGCCGGGAGCGGTGGCTTATGCCTGTAATCCCAGCACTTTAGGAGGCCAAGGCAGGTGGATCACGAGGTCGGGAGATCGAGACCATCCTGGCTAACATGGTGAAACCCCGTCTCTACTAAAAATGCAAAAAAATTAGCCATCCAAATGTGGAGAGTCCAGCAAGGTCCTAGCGTGGTGGCGGGCGCCTGTAGTCCCAGCTACTCGGGAGGCTGAGGCAGGAGAATGGCGTGAACCCTGGAGGCAGAGCTTGCAGTGAGCCTAGATGGTGCCACTGCACTCCAGCCTGGGTGACAGAGTGAGACTCCGTCTCAAAAAAAAAAAAAAAAAAAAATCTGGATGTTTTGGCAGTTCCAGGAGGTGAGCTCCAGATGAATGTGTGTTTATAACTCCAGGTCTGTCTTTTCCACAATTTGAAAAAGAATTAAGAACATTGTGAAGATAAAGATAATTAAACACTTAATTTTGTATGTTGATGACAGAAAGTAAATAGCTCTGCTGGCCACACATTTCCATTGGTTATTAGGTACCTCACATATGCTAATTCCATGTACTTTTCCATGTCCAGGAATCTATTGTTTCCATCACTGCCTTATAATAGTGGAAATATGCCTATAGTTTGTTTAACCTTCAGACTCTTCCCCACTTTAATCCAATCTTCAACAGATGTATTAGCTATAGTGTAATTGGTGCTTGCGTATCAACTCAAAAATACTTTCATTGATTCCTTATTTCCTATGGTTAAAGAAATCTAGAAGCTGAGGTTCTTCATAAGTTCATCTGAATGACTTTGGAAATGTTATCTTCCATAAAATAAGACAAATGTTATTTCCAACTTCTCTAAACACATGGTGAATCTAGTTAACCTGACCCCTTTCTTGTCTAGAGAACTTACATGGGCATTCTCATTACTTCTATTCTCCCAGGGTGTTGTTCTCACCCGGGAGCTTCATGCTCTAGTTCTTTTCCTTATATATAAATGTGTGTGATTGTGGATGGATAAGATATCTGATCTGTTTGCAAGTTGCAGACATGATGTCTCATTCCTAAATCTTTCACTGAGTAAAAGGACTTTCTCTTACATAACCATAGTATTATGCAATAATGAAAATCATAATCTTAAGACTGATGAACTTTTACAGCTACACTACAGACTTTTTGCAATTTCCCCAATTGTCCCACTCATTTCCCTTATAACAAAAGAATACGAAATCTTGTCCAGGATCCAATCCAGGTCACTTGATGCATTTAGTTGCCATATTGCTTATGTCTTGTTTTATCTGGAAAGATTCCTCAGTTTTTCTTGCCTTGCACATCTTGACATTTTTAGAGAGTACATGCCAGTCATTTTGTAGAATGTCATTCAATTTGGATTAGTCTGTGCTACCTCATGATTATATTCAAGTTATACATCTTTTTTTTGGCAAGTATATCACAGAAGTGATGTTAAATCCTTCTCAGGGTATCATGTTAGGAGACATTTGATTTCCATTTGTGCCATTAGTGGTGATATTAACTTTGGTTACTTGCTTAAGGTTAGTGACTGCTGGGCTTCTCCATTGTAAAGGTGCTATTTTCCTCTTTGTAGTTAAATATCTCATAGCAGGTATGTTGAGAGTAGATAAATATCTCCCCTCACTTGTTTTTGAAATAATTTTGGACTTAACAGAAAAGTTGCAAAAGTCATACCAAGTTTCAATATACCTTGTATCTAGCTTCCTGTACGTTAGCAATTCATAAAAACAAAGTGGAATGATAAAAATGAGAAAATTAACATTGGTATAATACTTTTAACAAAACTACAGACCTTACTGGAATTTCATCGGTTTTCCCCCTAATACTTTTTTCTATTCCAGGATCCCACATTGCTTTTTTTAAGGTTGTATCTTCTTGGTCTTCTCCAACCTATGATTGTTCTCACTGTCCTTTCTTGTCTTTCATGATGATGAAACCTTTAATGAGTGCGGGTTATTTGTTGTGTAGACTTTCTCTCAATTAGGGTTTGTGTTCTGTATTCTCTTGATTACATTGAGGTTGTGCATTTGCGGCAGGAATGCCACAGAAGTGACATTGTGTTCTCAGTGTGTGATATCAGGGGAACATCATGTTCATATAGCTTATTGCTGCTGATGTTAACCTTGCTCATTTTGCTGAGTAGTGTCTGCTGGGTTTCTCCACTATAAAGTTACTATTTTCCCCTTTTGGAACTGATCAATATCCTAGGGGAGATACCTTGAGACTATGCAAATATGTTATTTCTCCTGAAACTTTCACCATCAATTATAGCATCTATTAATGGATTTTACTTGCAACAGTTATTACTGTGGTCATTGCTTAATGGTGATTTTGTTTGATAATACTGTTTCTCAAAAAATTTTCACTCATTTTTTCAGCATCCATAGATGATTCTTGATTACAACAATCATTACTATGGTGATTGTCAAATGGTGATTGACTGGATCTCCAATCTTGTCTCTTAATCATGAGCATGAATTTTTTGGAAGCATAAACTAGAGCTGGTAAATTCCTATTGTCAGCTGTGAATCCATAGATTCTATTTTATGTAGTCCTAATGCCAGACTCTAATTACTAGATGAAACCAGGACTGCTTTGGGAGAAACCATTAACTCAGAGGAATTATTAAGACAATTCTATGGGGCTACACCATATCTTTATAATTTAGTAGGTGGTTTTACCTTTAATTGGGTGCTAGATATAATAGTAGCAATCACTGACATTTGTTTGCACCCTATAATTTTGCAAAGCATTCCTTAAAACACTTTGAAATATATTCATTGTTGTGTCCACAGGCTAGGTTTGGTTTACTGCCACTTACAAATATCTTTGTATAGACCTCTTTTCTGATCTATTTTCTAAATCTTTTTTTTTTTTTTTTTGGTGGAAGAAGGATTGTTGGAGTAAGTACCACTAGCTTGCTGTAACAAACACTACAAATACCCTAGTCTCAGTAGCTTAAAACAATAAAAGTTTATTTTTTGTTCATGGAAAGTATAATGTGAATGTTCCCTACCAGGGGAGATTTTTGACATGGTCATTCAAAGACCCAGGCTTATTATATTGGGACTCACTCGCTCCTCGGACCGTGCTGGACTCTCCACATTTGGATGGCAGAAGAGTAAAGAAGGAATTCAGAGAACTGCTTGGGAGATTCTTATGGCCAGACGGGAAATGGCAAATAGTGCCTGTGCTTCTGTTCCATTGGCTAGACTCAGTCACATGGCTATTCTTTCTGCAAGGGAGGCTGGGAAATATAGTTTATCTGTATGCCTGGGAGGTAGAGGAAATGGTTTTGTTGAAACATAGCAGTTTCTGTCAGCTTTGATTTTAAGAGGTTATCATATGGCACATGAAGCCAAGTGCTTGGCTCAGAGGAGATTAGTTAATGTGCTGTGTTGACTGCATCAGGTGTAGAGGGGACATCTGTGAGGCTAAGTCTCAGCCTAGTTTATAGAAAGAAGGCTTCCTGACTTTAGTTAGCTTTGCAATAAACTTTCTAATTCCCCAATAGCCCCTCTCCCTTTGATCAAACTATCTCTAAGAATTTTCTACTCTAATGAATGACTAAATCAAACTGTTCCTTTAATTAAGCAGAGTACCCACATCTTCAAGAAAAAGTCATTAGACACCTTTCGATCTCAAGCTTGTATAAAATAATCTGGAAGAGCTGAGGAAATCAGAAGCATATCTAAGATGGACTTGCAGAACCAATATAAAGAATATATGAGGGCTTTCGGAAGAGAAGCCTCTCTCTTGCCCCATTTCTACCAGGATAAAACTCCAAAGTCAAAGCACTTTGGATCCCACTATGTGATGGGTACAAAATGAAGTTTTAAAGTGATAATTTTTAAAGGCTTATTGCAAAAAGGCATGAATTATTCCTCTTTAGCCAGAAGAGGAGTGCGCTCTGAATATGTGTCTTCTTCAAGTCTACCCCCACCATCCACATAACGAAGATATACTGATCACCTGTATTACGTACTGAAAGATCCCCAAACCCTTGGCAGTTTGTGCAATGAACATTTTCGCTGGTCATTATTGATCCTCATTAAAGAAACCTATTGAAGAGAGAGTGGAGGCATCCTGCCAGTCTGAAAGGGGTTATTAAAAAAATCCTTGTTACTCTCGATGCTTCATTTTGAAGGCGTGAGGTTCTCACTGGATATTGCATAAGATTGTACCATGAGAGCAGCTTAAGAAATTAATAAATCTAGCTCAGGATAGAGATTTTTTTAATCAGAGAAGAGTCATTCCAAATTCTGTATTGTTGGTAAAATTAGCTGTCTGTGAATCAGAAGAATGTTAAGGTAATATGACAGGGGAAATACTTTCAGTGAACATGATTCTTTATGATTGATCCTGGCTGCAAAATTTTCTGCCAACAGAAATTGATGTCTTTGTTGGTGCTATTACCCTCACTTTGCTGCACTGCCACTCCCATGCTGTGGCCAGGCAGAGAAACACTTGAACACCATGTTCATGGACATCAATTTATCTTTCAAGACATCACAATATTATTGTGTTATTTAAAAGAAGAAAGTGGAGTCTACTCCCTTCTTGCCTAATCTACCTCCAGTCCTGTAACTGGTGTGAAACCTGAGTTTTACAGTTGGAGGGCAACTGCCACATGACCTCCCCACTTCCACGGAGTCATGCCATCGAACTGCCCTTTCTCATTATTATTATTTATTGTTCCTTGAACTCAGCAAGCAAAAGTGGCTCATATAATAACTCTGGCAGTGCCAAAACAAACAGACACGGTACTGCCCTGAGCTGCTTGGGGTTTAGAGACACAAATGATATTGTACAAAAGAGAAATGTAGAACAAATGCAGAATGGAGGAGGTGTATTTCCCCTGTGTCCGCTTTCTTTTGCTATTTACTCCACACTCTTTGACTCAAGAAAATGCACGTGAAAGATATACCTTCATGTCTGAATAATTTTAAAACACTGAGAAGATGTAGGCATTTCAATAATTCTCACAAAAATGTTTAAACAATTCTACAGATTTAGAATTTTAGTTCTTGCCAGAAAACTAATTCAACTTAATTTTGGGGATGGTTCTTAAAAAAATCACTATTGAATACTATTGTTAAATACTATTAAATACTATTTCTAAATACTATTACGTATGGGAAGGAAATGCAGAAGGAATGAGCAGGGCATTTGAGGAGAGCTGAAATCACTTAATATTTCACCAGAACACTTCTTTTTAACATGTTATTAAATATTTTAAATTGAAATCTTATATTTTATTATGTGTAAACCTTGGGTTGGAAATATCCCCTGGAATTAGTTGAAAAGGTAAATAAAAATTAATCATAGAAGGAGTTACATCTTGCTAGAGACTCAAATGATTATCACATTAGTAAATAAATGAATAAATTAATTACTACTTGATTTCTTTGCCATTAAATCTCTTTTTCCATCTTTCCTCCTGTGTTCCTCCCTTCAAAAATAATTGTCGGCTACTATAGCTTCTTCTCTCACCCATTTAAAAAATATTTTGTTAACCTTTGCCCATTTGGTGGACTGGATATTTGCTGTTGTTTTCTGTCCAGAATCTCTTCTCTCTTCTGTTAAAAGTATTAATGATTCTTGAAGACCTTTCTTCCTTCACAATCAGGTCATGTGATTTGATTAGACCTGACCTGCCCCCATGTTTCAGGGTGGTTATGTTATGACCCAGTCTCACTAGATGAACACGTGACCCCCACCTGTCCAATTACAGTGAATCTCAGTACTTTTGCTGGTGGTGTAGGAAGTATGGAAGGAAGTCAAGGATGAAGGTGGTATAGGAGGTCTTGTCTGTCCACTGGCATTGCTAAAAGGAGAAGAAATTGGTCTGGGGCTGTAGTGCACCATCTTGTCACCTCAAGTTATGGTGTTGAGGTCCTTTTTGAAAGGAGTTCACCATGAAAGTCCATGATTCCAAGATGTTCTGAAGACATCATCTGAGTTTCTAGAGGTACCGGTTCCTGAAACAAGATATTGGCTATTGAGACAATAAAATCCCCCCCAGCCCCACTTTTTTTAATGCCTGTCGAATTGGGTTTGCTGTCAATTTGCCAGAAGGGTTTAGACAAATGCATCTCCCTCAAACACACACCCACATCTGTATTTTAGAGAAGGGCATAAATCAGAAACGTAGCAGTGTTTTCTAGTACATCTTTCTTTGTTCTTACTATCAACTACTAATTTTCTTGATGTCTTCCTTGGTATTTTCATGTAAAATAAATGCTGCACAAATTACTCAATGAATTATTATTTTTTTCTGCGAATGGAACACGCCAGTTATACTTTAGGTTATTAATTTGTAATTGTTAGAGCCAGGGGTTAAATTGTGCAACAGCGAAGTCCCTCCCTCATTACCATGCTTTGGCTGAAGCCTGTCTCCAGAGAGAGGAAATGTTTCTGTCACTCTCCCTCTTCCTGAGGAAGCATGTCTCCAGCCTTGCAAAGTCATCAAGACTGAAAAAATCACCACCAGGCTGTGATAACAGAACAGATCCCTCCCATGCTGCGAATTACGCTGTCTCCCCACTGAAGCCACTCGCCTCTGTAGTGTCTCTGTAGTGTCCTCATCACTGAGTGATTGGCTTTTCCTGAAACAAACACACACAGCATGTGCTGTACATGTAGACAACCAGGAAAACCTCAGAAAAAAAGGAAAGAGAAAAGGAAGGTGTGTTTTATGTTCTACTAGTAATAACATGATAGCTTTTATTACTTCTAACTTTATTTCTTCTTGGTTTGACTCACTTTCGGGAGGTGATGTAGTGTGCAGGCCCTGTGGTTTTATCTTGAACCCTGGCTCTTCGGTTTACCAAGGATACTATCTTGGGCAAATAACTAATTTCTATGCTGTATTCCCCTATTTGCTAAAAAGTATTAATACATACCTCATGGTGATGTCAGAATTAAATGAGATAATATACCTACAGCACTTAGGACAGTGTCTTGAACATGGCAAGTACTTGATTAAGGTCAGCTGATGTTTAGTAGCTGGACAGTTTTTCTCTTTCCTCCTCCCACCACTCTTCCTTCTCCCAACCCAGGCTAGACTTATCCCTTTCTTTGCTAACTATAACAGGTAGCTCCCCACAGAGTATAATTTGAGATGCCTCAGAAAGATGTCTCTTGTACTAAAATATTTATCCTTTAGTCCCTGTTGAAATTTTTCTTTCAACTACATTCTGGAATTAATGTTGAAGGCCCTTAGTAAAATGAAAAGTGTCAGTCATTATACACTTTGAATTTATCAATTGATTCCTAGACACCAGATTCTGGGGATATGAGGCACAGGAAGAATCAGTCAAAGAAGACAGGCTAAAACTCAGTGGTGTGTTTTGTCTCTGATTTCAGAGCTTTAGGAGGGATGAGAATGGGATGCTAAGAGAAGGAGACAACCTATCTGGCCAATCACATTGCCAGATTCAGCTGGTGAATAGTAGGTGATGGATGTTAGGATGACAGTTCCATCACATCTTTGTGAAAGGCTGTGGTGGGGAGTCCAAGGTTGATGCCCAAGTTGGCTGAAATAAAGCTCCTCTAGGTATCAGTTAGGAGTCATTCAGGAGAACAGAAACTGATCTAATCTGAAACCAGAAAAATTTAAAACAGAGAGTTGGACACATAGTTGCTGGAACATCTGTGACGCCAAATAGAAGCTGCTAAAGAAATGCTAATATTTGCAAAAGCAGGATGCCATTATCTTTCCTGAGGTTAGATGCACAAAGAAGGAGGTAGTGTCTCTGAGGCTGGAAGCTAAGCCCACCTAGCAAAAACAGGAGCCTTAGCTGCCTCTCTGACAAGAACCAGAGCCATGGAGAAGGCACAGTTGCTACCTGAGACATTGCCTATGACAGAGAAGGATGGGGGAAATACCCTGTACTCTCTTTTCTTTCTGCTCTTTAACCTCCTGCCAGCATCTCTCATTGGGTGAACGTGGGTGGAAGTCAGCTGGTACAGAAGCCTGGAAAACAGAGGCTGCAGGACCCACTTCCATGGTGTGCAGAGCAGTTTAGTAGATGGGACTAAGAATGACGTGAGAACAATGAAGAGATGATCACAGTGCTGAGAAGATGAAGGAAAACTATTATGGTCAACTAAGTAGGTGGCATTGAAGAATCTGAGGTGTTAAAGTCCTCTTTACGTTTGCCACATTACATTTGCCATACATGTTGAGGATTTTGGCTTGGTTTTTAGTCTGGACCTAGATGTAGACTATTATTCACCTCACTTCCTCAGTTTTTCTCGAGGGTAGTCATGGAGTCTGCATTAGAAACAGTTGTACTGGCGGTTCAACACGCTAATTCCTGGGCCTCACATCAGGTCTTCTGAATGCAATGTCCTTATTATGGGGTCCACCGGTTTGGTTATTCCTATGTTACTGAGATTTGTGTTTATCGTGGTTTTTTTTTTTTTTTTCTATTTAAAATTGGGACAATCACTCTCTGAGCAAGCTTTGCTTCTTTTCTCTCTTTGATGATGGGTGATCCTGTTCTTATGAAGTTCTAGTCTATTGGCCTGTTTAATATCCACCCAAAGGTTCTGCCCAGGACTTAGACTGCTGATGAGAAATGTCTCTTTTCCAAAGATTGATGGTTTAACTCAAGAGAAGGGCAACACATTCTCAAGCATTTTAACAGATCTCCCATCCGAGGAACAGAGTTGCACAATTGAAAAAGTTAGAAATAGAAACCAGAGGAATTCCTTGGTGCAAGAGGTCAGTGAGATAGACTTTCCAGCTGGACTGCATAGCATGCTGCTCACGGCCTTGGGAAGCCATTTCGGGCATTTGAAGCCAATTGCTTTGCATTTCCTTCAATGCTGTTGTAAACGATTTTATTTTTATAGCTATAACTGGTGGTGTAATGAGCATAGGCCTGAGTCATAGATGCTTGGATTTAGTATTCCTTTGGTGCGTAAGGTAAGGTCTGTATCCTCTCCGACCCTGTTTCTCATCTTTAAAATGAGCATAGTTGCTTTGCTTCCCTTGCAGAGTAGTTGGAAAAATCACCTATATTAATTGAATGATTTCTTTATTGAGTTCACCCATGTACTAGGTCTTATATTAGAAATATAAAGACAGCATTCTTGTCTTTGACATGATTGCAACTTCTTAAAGAGAATCTGTATGTGAAAGCAGCCTACACTTTGCAATGCTCTGTTGAGTTGAAAATTATTATTTACAATACTATAATAAAGTCAGATGGGCTTTTCCTAATGGCCACACTTGCAGTTGAGGTGGGTAAATGTTACTTTTCTACTTAGGGGATCTAAGGGACGATGTCAACATTTTTAACCCGAGGACCTCCAGAAGGCAGTCAACTATGCTAAGCTTGCTATTGGCAGGCAAAAGTCCTCACTAAGGAGAGGACAAAGAAAGAGTAAGAGGAAGAGGATTAAAAGATGTGAAAATAAAAAAGACTGGAATGAAATGTAATGAGAAATAGTGTATAGCTACCAATGTCCACTGAAGTTACTATTTAAGGCACCTCCTGCCAAATAATTTCGTCCCTGTGAAGCACTTTATGAAGTGTTTACAACTAGAAATTATAAAAATGTGAGCAAAAATCTGTATTTAAAACACCTTCCAAACTTGCCTTTACTGTTTTGGAACTTGTTTCTTCTTACTTATAAATTATTGCTTACATGTATTATTTTTGTTTTGTTGTGTTTTTCTTCTGATGGAATGATAAGCTCTCTTTTATTTTTTCAACTTGGGATGACATGTTGTACTATTTGTTAAGCACTTCTAATATTTTACCTCATGCTTTATTTATTGTGTCATAGTTATTTTCAAGCTTTAACTGCACCAGAATTACCTGGGCAGCTTGTTAAAGCACATATGACTGAGCCCCACCTCCAGAGCTTCCAATTCTGTTTCTAGTCTGTGGGATGTGGTCCAATAACCTATTTGAACAAATGCTGATCCTGCTGGTTCAGGAGGAACCACTTCTTTAACATTTCAATAATATTGTTGAATATTTCCTCCCTTGGGCCTCTATTTGCCTGTGTTGGGTTGTCTCTCTTCTTACAGAATATAGTTATTACAGAACATTTTAATAGAATCTAATATGGTAAATCCATGGGTTTTTGTGCATTTCTTATGCAGGAAGTTTATATTCCAAAATATTTGTGGGACCCTTTCAATGAATGGTTCTCTTCTCATGTAAGCCATGGCCTAGATAAACAGAGAGGAAATGCTTCCATATTCCCAACTCCTGAGTTCTAAAATAGAAACATGATATTGTGGCTTGGACAGGTACACTAAATTTATCACATCAATATTGTAAAGAATCATCTCTGGTGCTCAAGAGTAATCCCAACAGTGTAGATATGATTTCTGTTTGGGCTCATGTGAGAAGCCGTGGCAAGAGAAGGAGAAGTGGATCATTGGTTGCTGGCTTTGCACTGAGTTATGCCACTTTTCAGCTGAGTGACTTTTTGGCAAAATCTAGGATTTTGTTACCTCAATTGTGAAATGGGAAAAACGACCATTTCCCAGATACATGGAGTTGCTGGGAGGTTCAAGACTGCTACATATGTAAATTATGATGGATTCATTGGTTGCTTCTCATTAGGTCCAGGTTTGTCTTCTTTTCCTGCTATGCTGCTCTGGACTGAGATGTTGCTGTCTCCATTTTGGAGGTAGTGACAGATGCTGTGCAACATAGAATGGAAAATCTCCTTCTTTGGCGATCTTTACAAGATAAAGCATTATCATGTCATAGGAAAATCTCCCTTCATCCCTTGAAGCTGTATTAAGGCTGTTGGTTTCATGAGTTTGGTTGACATGCATGACGGGTGAGCTGTCAAAATCTCCATCAAGGGCAGAAGTCTCTTATTTTGGTACAGAAGCAGATTTGGGTAAAAGAAATATAATTACATTTTTTCTATTGCTTTGTAGGATCTTTGTCAGTAGCTTACTAGATGGACTTCAAGTTACCAAAGGAGAATTAGAGCAGATTATACCGAATCAGATGCATTCTCGTAGTAGCGAACAACTTTAAAAACATAAAATTTGTATTAAAATGTAACTCAGAGAAAAGACACACATTATATTTGTATTTAATACAAATATAAAATTTGTATTAAAATATAACTCAGAGAAAAGACAACAATAAGCATAATAAGTATGTAGCTTGGTGAATTTTCAAAGCTCAACGCACTCATGCCACCAACACTCAGACCGAGAAACAATATCATCACCAGGACCCTACCCCTCGGTATTCTGTCCTCCAGTCACTACTACCCCCTTCCCCCAAAGGTAACCACTGTTCTGACTTCTAGCACCATAAACTAATTTTGCCTATGTTTTTAATCTGACATAAATTAAATAACATAGAATGTTATCTTTGGTGTCTGACTTCCTGCATTTAGCATATTTGTAAAGTACGTTCATGTCATTTTGTGTGGGTTGCAATCCATTCCTTGTAATAGCTTGATATTAATTCATTGTATCAGTAAACCACATTTATTTACCCATTAGAGTGTCACGGCCATTTTTGTTCTTCTTAGTTTTGGTTATTAGAAATAGTGCTGCTATGAGCTTTTCTGCACAAGTCTGTGGTGAACATATCCGTGCATTTTGTTGGAGTTTAACTGCTGAGTTTTAAGTTGTACATACATTTTTATCTTTACTGTATGCTGCCAAACAGCTTTCCAAAGTGGTCATACCATTTACATGCCAAGCAGCCGTAAATCAGAATTTCAGTTTCCTCCACATTCTTGTCCAAACTTAATGTTGACTGTGGTTTTATTGTAGCCATTTTGGTGGGTAAGGCAAACCAAAAATACCATTAAAATCAGCACAGAAGTCCCCTTGCCCCAATATTGATGTTTCATTGTATCTTAAGGAAACTTCTTTTATGGGAGTAATCACCACAGGATGGATAGTTTAGTCCATATCTATAAAGGACTTGAAACAATTTAAAATGACTCACAGGGCAGCTGCATCAGGGTAAAGATTAAACATTTCAGTACAGGAAGTAGTCTAGGTTTGTCATTGATCCATATCATAAAGTTCTTTTTCAGGGCAGACTCAACCTGGAAATTCCTCTTCACCCACTAAGTTCAGAGGGTGTCACTCTCTTCAGCTACCATTATGAAGAACGTGTGCATGCATTTGAGAGAGTGAAAGAACCAGAGACTACAGCGGTCACAGAACAATCTATAATCTTGTAGTATCTGACATTTCCTGATACTTAGTGCTAGTAGATCAAAATTTACCACGAGTATTGAAAAAGCAAAATCCTCAAATTACGGCATTGATTGTATATAAGGAGCAGTAGCAAGAACCCTGGATGTTCAATCCATGGTGTGTGTGTTTGTGTGAGTATATGTATATACATAAAACATTTACTTTGAGAATTAAAAATAGCTGTGTCTCTGTAATTAGTATTGAGAACTGGGTACAAAAAATTGATCACTCTAGTGAGATAGGTGTGGGAGAAATAGAACGAACAAATTAAAAAATGATGAAGAAAATGGTATTCAAGCTGTCCCAGAACAAGCATGTTTGTCTTAGTTATGACTGACTAAAGGTTTCAAGAATTCTCCATTGACACAAGTTACAATTAATGCTGTTTTTGTCATGTTATATTACAATCAGTTTCCAATTTCCAGAATCCTCATGTGTCTTTTGGGTACTAAAGGAACAACAACTAAATTTCACTGTCACTGCATCAGCTGTCTATTGTTACAATTATGCTGTGTAACATTCACAAAACCTCAGTCCCATACAGAAATGAGCATTTATAGTTAGGTTATGAGTTTGTGGGGTTCGGCTAATCTCTGCCGGACTTGGCAGATTTTGGCTGGGCTTATGTGTCTGTGATCATATTTGGCTTAGGTAGGTTACTCTGACGATCTTGGCTGGATTGCTCATATATCTGGTTGGCTCATCTAGGATGGCCATAGCTGACATAATTGGGAGCAACTTGGCGCCACCCTAAAACTCAGTGGCATACAACAATAAGCATTTATTTACTTCATGAGGCTGTGGGTCAGCTGGGTGGTTCTTCTGATCTTGGCTGGGGTATTAATCATCTATTGCTGCATAGCAAATTACACAAACTTAGTGCCTTAAAACAATACACATTTATATCTCACACTTTCAGTGGGTTCGGAATCTGGGTAACAGTTAGCTAGGTTTTGTGCTTCTGGGTCTTACCAGGCTCCAATCAGTACTGGCTAGGCTGTGCTTTTATCTGGAGTTTCAACTGGGGAAGGGTCTGCTTCAAATTCACTCTGGTTGTTGGCAGAATTCAGTTTCCTATAGCTATAGAATTGAGGCTCTAAGTTCCTAAAACCTTCCATATTGTTTTTCCTTCTGCCGCATGGGCCTCTCCACATTTCATATGTGGCTTCTTTCTTTGAGGCTTGCTAGAGAGTCAGAGCCACTCTAGTGAAATGGTCTTACATAAATAATGTAATCATATGAGTGAAATCCTATCACCTTTGCCATATTCTGTTGATTAGAAACAAGTCACAGGCCCCACCCACATTCAAGAGGAGAAAATTGCATAAACTGATGGACACCAGGAAGTAGGAATCATTGGGAGTCACCTTCGGGTCTATCTGCTTCAGCTGGGCTTGCTCACACGTCTTGAGATCAGTGAACTGACTGCACATGTAGGAAACACGTTCACATGGCAAACATAGAGATGGCAAGAGTGAGAGTAGTAAGGCAGAAGTGATTTTTTTCAGCTCTCTGCTTGCATCCCATCCAATAACATCCCATTTGCCAAACTACATCACATGGTTCAGAGACAGAGTGGGAAAAGAGTGCAAGATTACATGGTAAAGGGTATGGATACAGGAAAGGTGAGGAATTCAGGCCATGAACACTTCAACTGCCTAATCCAAAAATTCAGCCTATGTAAATCTCATCCCCCTCTTCCTCTGGCAAGCATTTCTGGAAGAACCAAGGGTCCCATTTGGTGTCTCACACACGCTCACAATCCTGGGTGTTTCCCCTGCTCTGGCATCCCTTCCAGGCTCTCTGCTGCCTGCAAACTCCCATGTAGATAGGAACTTTCATGAGCTCCCCCTGCTACCTTTCATGAAAACATTAATGTCTGGCAGATGTGCTTTTCCCAGGACTTTAGAAGCTAAATACCCTTTCTGTTTCCTACCAGAAGAGTGGAGAATATTGATCCTACTCACTGTGTCCTATTCCTCGTCTCATAGAATAATTTATGAAATCATTATCTGCTCATCAACTCCTTTCTTTTCATGGGTGAGGCCAAACTCACAGTATCCTCCTCACTCACCCACCATGTATTCCAATACCTGTAGAACTAACCAACCTGTGTTCTCTCCTGATTTAAAGAATGCTCCAGCACTTATTACAGGTCAGTGCCTCTCAGTGCCGAGCGCACATTAGAGTCACCTAGGGAGCTTTAAAAAATTCCTATGCCTGAGATGGATCCAAGAACAATCTCTGGGAATCAATTCCAGACACTGACATTTTAAAATCTTCCCCAGACAGTTCTGATGCACAACCGAGATTGAGAACTCCTATGATACACAGACATGTAGACCAGGGTGTCTTAAGTAACAATGGCCCTTAGGATTTTGAAACTTAAAGCGGGTAGAAAAATTCATTTATATTTGACTATAGTAAAAGCATTGTCCTCTTCAAGGAATTTTTCAGTGAGAAGGCTTTAGATATAGATGAGGCACATTTGCTTTGAGATATCTTCTTATCCAGCACCCTGGCACCACAGAGAGAGAACTTAAATCTCATAGGGACTTATTCACTTGTCCAAGGTCATACAACTAATAAGGCACAACTAGGATTGGGTTCCAAATCTGTCATTTTTTTCCATCTTCAACATCAATCTATTTTCAAAACATGGATTCAAAATAAAAATTTTGGTCATAAAAAGTTAAGTTCTATAATTTTCCCAATATACATGAAACAACAGTTTTTGTTGTTGACCAAGCTTAGAAGCAGGTCCTTCAGAAATTAATGGAAAATTCCAGAAAAACAAATGGAATGAAGTTTTCTGAGTTAAAACTTCAAAAAGGTTATCTAGTGCCCTTGGCTCCAAAGCTTTCTGATCATTCTGATGATTAAGCATTAAGTTTTTTTAAACATTTTCTTTTAAATAGACTTTTAAAAGAAGTTTTAGAATTACAGGAAAATTTAAAATACAGTACAAAGAGTTCCCATATACCTCTTCACGCAGTTTCCTCCTCTATTGCAATCTTACATTAGTATGGTAGATGTGTTACAATTAGTGAACCAATATTGATACATTCTTATTAATTAAAATGCATAGCTTCTTCATACTGCCTTAGGTTTTAGCTAACATTATTTTTCTCTTTTTGAAAAAAATAATTTCAACTCTTATTTTAGATTCAGGAGTATATGTGCAGGTTTGTTACCTGGATATATTGTGTGATGCTGAGGTTTGGGATATGATTGATCCTGTTACCCAGGTACTCAGCATGATACCCAAGAGTTAGTTTTTCAACCCTTTCTTCCTTCCTGCCTCCCTTCTTTAGTAGTCCCCAGTGTCTACTGTTGCCATCTTTATGTCCACGAGTACCCCATATTTAGCTCCCCCTTATAAGTGAGAATATGTGGTATCTGATTTTCTGTTTCTGTGTTTATTTGCTTAGGATAATAGCCTCCAGCTGCATACATGTTGCTGCAAAGGACATGATTTTGTTGTTTTTTTATGGCTGTGTAGTACTCCATGGTGTACATGTACCACGTTTTCTTTAACCAGTACACTCTTGATGGGTGCCTGGATTGATTCCATGTCTTTGCTATTGTGAATAGTGCTAAGCATCAAGTTTTGAAGGGTATACTGGAACACCTCTGTGTACTATTTATTATTGAAAACATTGGCTGTTTTAATTTTAATTTAGATACACAGCTGTTTGGGGGACATAAAGAAATACATAGTATTATTTGAAGTCTTCATGTGTATTTAATGACTTTAAAGAAAGCTTCTTTAAAGTTGTTAATTCTTGAGGAAAGGAAAAATTCAGGTATGTACAACATACATATAGCTCCTTGTGCTATGTAAAATGTGGGAAAGTAAATTCTAAAACTGTGCATCACAAGCTGTAATTAGCAATCTAGAGTGATGTACTAGCCACGTCTTTTATTTTTGAGCTTCTGATGCTTTGACATTTGGGGCATTGCTGATCCTGGGGTCACTACCCTTCCAAGGGTTTGTCATTTCCAAGAGACAGGGAACAACTCACCTGTTACACACCTTTCAAATGCAAACCAACCAATTCAGAGCCCCCATCCGACCTACCTCCTTTGTCTGGCTCCCATACTCCAGGCCGCTATCCACCTAATCTCCCCAGGGCCAGGGACCAAACAACTAGGGATAACCCCCTACCCCAAATCCTGAGGGAATTATTCAATCCTAAGCCTGCTTACCCTTCCTGAACCACAGTCACGGCTCTCGTCCACATTTCTCCCATCTCCCTCTGCGTCCTGAGCCATCCAGATCTTTCCCATGTGGCACTGTCCGTGGTGTGGGGTGGCCCCTTCTCTTGGAAACTGTGCAGAATACACTGTCTTTTCAGTGCCACTGGTCTCCTGATCTGTTGGCCCCACCTTACCAAAACAACAATAAAACCAGTATTAAAACAAGTGAGATATAAGAGTTTGCATTTCTAACATGTTCCTAGGTGACACTGATGCTGCTCATGTTAGGGACACACTTAGAGTACAACTTTCCTAAAACACTTGAAAGCAGCCATGTTCATGTCTGTTAGTGGGGGAAGGAGGGTGAGGGACAAAACCTGATGGAGGTGTCCTCTGGGAACCTACAGAAAATAGAGATTTTTGTCAAAGCTGTTTCATCCATTTAATCATTATATTGTTGTGCTTTATTAAATCATTTTACCACCTATTTGAGTCCTCCTCTGAAAGCTTTGTTATTCTTCCATCCTAATGCTAGGGTCTTTGTTGAATTACTTGTGAGAGAATTCAACAATACAAAAAGGTAGTTAAGAATATTGGTTTTAAGTTTGGCTGTGGTTCTGTCAATGAGTTGTATGACGCTGGGAAATTGTCAATGAGTTGCGTGACCTTGGGAAATTCATCTCATATCTCTAGGCCTCAATTTCCTCTTCTGTAACTTGGCAATAACAGTAATACCTACCTTAATCTATTTATGCTGCTCTAACAAAAATACCTTAAATGGGATGCTTTATAAACACAAATGTATTTCTCACAGTTTTGGAGGCTGGGAAGTCCAAGACCAAGGTGCTGGCAGATTCTGTGTGTGGCAAGGGCCCACTTTCTCATAGCCAGCACCTGCTTGCTCTGTCTTCACATGGTGGAAGGGGTGAGTTAGCTCTCTGGGGTTTCTTTGATAAGGCCACTGATCTCATTCATGAGGACTCGGCCCTCATGACCTCATCACCTCCCAAAAGTTCTACCTTGGGAGCTAGAATTTCAGCATATAAATTTTGAGGAGGATGCAAAACATTCAGTCCATTGCATTACCTCATAGTGTTAATGTTGGGATTAATTGAGCTAAATGCCAAGAAAATACTTAGGAAGGTCCGTGGCACATAATTTGATTTTGAAATATTAGCTATTGTTATTGAAGTTATTTTGGGTATAAAATGCAGGATTACCATCAATTTCATTGTCTTGCCATTTATATGATATAATTTTATGCCTGGAGTTTGAAACTGAGAACAATGGTATACAATTAAAAGAATCTAAAAATAAGATCCAACTACATTTGTTATTCTACAAAGCAGAAAACAAAAATCCACAAATGAAAGTTTCTGACATTGTTCTCTAAGTGATGAAACTACAAGATCCTGGGACATGATCTTATTCCAGGATTTTATGTCAGAAGAAAGTTGTTGTTTTCCAGGATACGCCTCAGTTTCAGTCCTGCTGTTGGCAAGCCCAATGATGCAATGATGCACGTTGTAATTCCTCCCAGGGTGGCTACATGATCAGAGTAGTGGCTGCACAAAAACGGCTCATCCAGCCCAACGTGTCTTTTATGTACCTCACTTTTGAGGCATACCGATTCCCATGGCGGACAAGTTTTACTTGTAAGCACGTGGAGGTAGTCTATCAGGAGGAAGGAAAATCACTATTTCTTCTTTTATGCCATCGCCGACATCAGTGACAGATATGCTTGATTATAGTATCCTATTTATTTGTGAGGACCAAAGCAGTAGGAAAAAAGTAATTCAATTTCCAGATACCCAGCTGTGTCAAGATTAAATTTAGTCAGTTTTGCATTTATGTAGCATTTTTCACAATAAAATATAAGGGACATCTGATTTTCTCATGAGCTAAAAGAATTGACACAGTTTAGCTCAGAGGAGAAAGATAATACATTTCAGTGGTAAAGAAAGGAAGCTGAAGAGTATTTGAATAACGGGGATTGGGTGTGCTGAACAAGTCATGATAAGATAACTGAGAATGGTGTGGAGGGGATTTTTACACTGAATGGGGGTTAGGGATGTGGGTATAACCAATGTCTCCCAAGGTTGAAGGCAGTGTTTTAAAAACTGTGGCTGATAACACACATATGGGTCACAACTAGTGTTTTTTAGAAAAACAAAAAGGATAGAACAAGAAATACCAGAGTGCATTACAATTTGTAAAGTTAAGTGTTTGTGTGTGCACGCGTGTGTGTGTGTGTGATCTGCAAAATACAGCCTGTTTTTTTTCAGGGGGTCATGGCTAAAAAAGAGTTTGAAAAATATAGCCTTAGTTATTTCTTGAAATGATTTATTTGGGATGCTGACCCATACCAGAGCTGAATAACATTGAATCCCAATTGTGAGATGCCTTTTTGATCCCTTTTCCATCTCTTTCCTTTCTTCTGATTAGATAGATAATCTCCATTTGCTGTTAATGCATCTCCATCGCCTCTCTAACTCTTGTGAGTCTCCCTTTTAAAGGGAGAGAAGCAGGCCTCAGCCTTGGAGTCTAGGGCAGGAAGAGTTTCTGCTTATTTTCTGTTATGTTCTATTGGAGTTTCTCATATACTTCAGTTTCCAAATTTCTATTTCCACTTTGTCCCACGAAGATTTATTGTTTTCTTTTTCAATGACTTGATTTAAGCAAGAAGAAATTGATGTGAAGGAATATTAAAAAGTACAGCTATGGCAAACAATCCTGGCGGTGGTCTGGGACTGGCAGGGGAGGGGAGGCTTTTGGGGCAGGAGTGGGCTCAAGTGTCTTTGGTTGCATCACCCTCCCACAATTCTGGGCAGTCTGATGGCTTTGCCCTTGACAAGCACAACTGGAGGCCTCTTCTTTGGGTAGATCAGACTGATTGCCAAGGGCATTTTCAGACTTCCCAGGTGTCGCAGGTGACAACAGCATTTTCTCTACAAAAATTAAGAAGACACAGGTGAATATATCCCAGGAAGTCCCCAGTGTTGGCCTCTCAATGCGGATATCCAGCAAATGCACTGATATTTTTTTACTAGAGACAGTGATTGGGCCTTGGAACTATTCATTTTTTCTTAGATTGGCCACACCATGCTGATTATATATATATATATATATATATATATATACACACACACATATATATATACACATACATATATACATATATATGGAAATATATATATATATGTATGTTTTCTTATGGTTAAGTATTGCTTCAGCAGGAATAGACCACCAATTGGATGGGAAAATCAAATGGGGTGATAACACAGATCCTGCTAGGGACAGATAACTGAGCTCACATGCCCAGGTTCAGCGGCCACCCTGAGATCTGGCTACCTGGCCTTGCCAGGTCTCTATGGAAAATTATTTAGGGCCTTTGTGTGCAGGGGAACCTGAGAAAACTGAGTGCAGTCTGAAGCCTGAAGTGTAACAGGCCTTGCTCTCCTTTGTCTGATGGAAGAGCCTAAAAATAATACAGAGGCAACAAGTGCTAACTCAGGCATTAGTTGTCTTTCCTGGAACAGATAACACCCCTTTTAACGCCAAGAGTAAGTAGCCCAGAAGGGTAAATTGAGCGTTGCCTTTCTCCTGTCTGAGACTTTTCTGTGTCAACCCAGGGCTAATTTTCTCTTTCCTCCAATTGGCTTGGCACAATCATTGCTGTGATTTCCTCCCCGACCTCCAGAGTGAGACCAGGAGAGGTGCCAACATGCCCATCTGTGTGCTTAACGAACTCGCTACTTCATCACTAGAGCCACAGTGACTACTCGGTCCCTTCCCCTGTGGTCATGGGTAGAGTAGGAGCCGTGTTGGTCTCTTGTGTTTCAAGACTTAGCTTCCACCCCAAGCTGTGGTGTTGTCTTTCCCCAACATCCCTCCTTGAGCAACATAATTTAGGAGGCAATACTTTGATCTTGAAGGAAGACAACTTTGTGAAAGCAGGTTGCAGATTTTGAGGGAAAGGCTCAAATTGCCCTGGGCATGGCTTTGCATGCACTTGCTTGCCAATTTGAGTAGGGAGGAAGTGCAGCCAGATGAATTGCCTGGGCGATTTATGCCTTTGGCAAGTTGTTCAAGGGCTTGAGAGAAAGAGGAGAGGGGACCAAAGGCTCCCATTACAACTTAAAAATAGCCAGCCTTGGGCTCCTCCTCTTCCTGCTCCAGGCTCCTCTGCTCACAGGGAGAGCTTTGAAAGGGATTCCCCTCCCCCTGCCCCGTCTCCCCTCTCCCCTCCCTCCCTTCTTCCACTCCATCCATGACGCCAGTTCATTTGAATGGCAAGATTTTTCTGAGCTGGGATAATCGAGATACAGGAAATCACTATTGAAAGACTTCTTTATTCTTGGTGTCATCATCACCTTAGTATGAGGGACAACAAGAGGGCCCAGTGACGAAAGAGGAGGCCTGGACCAGCGAGGATGTCCAAGGACCCAGAGGTAATAGAAATGAAACTGATTATCCACAGAGGTCAGCGGCCACAGCCGAGGTGGTGAACCTCACTTTCCAGGGTCACATCAATGGGACTTTACATCAACCCTGAAACTTCAGAGAGTTTTAGATACTTTGTCATATTGCTAATGACAGTCATGATGGGTGGAGGTGGAGGGTGAAAACTACAGCACTCTTCCCACTCTCCCCATAAATTCTTGATGCTTTGTTCACCTATGTAAACCAGAATTATGTGGTGACCAAATAAGATTTTTTAGACTGAATATTAAGCAAGATCTCCCCTAATTTTGAGTTGATTGCACTCTGCCATCGCTGAGCTTAAACCTGAAGTGATTCTGTTTATACCAAGGCTTGTTCAAGATTTGGTTTCCGAAATGGGTAGGGGAGGCTCCTTTCTTACCTACTGGGCCACTCAAAATGTTTAGATTGCTGAGAATGGAGTAATTGTCCTTTTCTGTTACTGAAACATCTACGCCACATATATTTAGATGAGTGGTTCTTAAGGTGTGGTATCCAAACCAGCAGCATCAGTATCAGCATTCACCTGGAAACCTATTTGAAATATAGTTTCTAAGTTTCCAAACCACAACTTTCATTTATTCATTTATTTTTTGAGATGGAGTCACTCTGTCACCCAGGCTGGAGTGCAGTGGATCTATTTCAGCTTACTGCAACTTCCACCTCCTGGGTTCAAGCGATTCTCATGCCTCAGCCTCCCGAATAGCTGGGATTACAGTAGTGTGCCACCATACGTGGCTAATTTTTGTCTTTTTAGTAGAGATGGGGTTTCGCCATGTTGGCCAGGCTGGTCTCGAATTCCTGACCTCAGGTGATCTGCCCACCTTAGCCTCCCAAAGTGCTGGGATTACAGGCGTGAGCCACCACACCTGGCTCAACCCACAACTTTTGAATCAGAAACTCCGGAGGTGGGCACCAGGAATCTGTATTTTTATTCTTTAATTTTTTATGGAATCTGTATTTTAACAAATCTTCCAGGTGATTCTGATGCAGGCTCAAGATTGAGAACTTCTGACTTAGGTAACTCAGAAAACAGACTGTGTTTCCTTATTGTAGACTTGACGGTAAAACTATAGAGACTCAAGAAATGGCTTCTATCAGGCGGCCGAAATACTTATTTTGGAGCTTGAAACTTTTATGAAATGTCGCCAATACAGAAATGAGATGGACTTGAATACAATTATGACCAACCACATGGAATCATGCTTATTGTCACAGGATTACTTTAGAATGAATGCATGTGTGTATGTTGCATCTTACTCCTTTCAGTAACATTCATTTACAAATTGGAGAAACATTTCTGAGTAGAGAAAAGAACTGGTCTCAGGAGATTAGAAAGTAGCAATTTAGAATTCAGAAAAATTTCTTAAGAACCTTCTAAGAAGAAAAGTGATCATTTTCTGGGACCAGAAAATGGGACCAGAAAACAGGATAATTTTCTGAGACCAGAAAACACTTGCTGTAAGTCCCATTATAGATGGCATCATTTTGTGTTTTTATGTTCTGCAATAAATGACAGCTAAGCTACTAGAATACACTGGGATGAGAAAAATTCTCTTTCTGCTTTGCAAGGTTTCTCATAACCTTGAAATAACATGCATCTTTCCCCCTTGCTCAGGCACCATTCCCCAGTGTTGCATGCCTGCCTTAGAAAGAAATAGGTTGGATCAGAATGAAAAAAGAGGGGCCAGATTCTAAGTGAAGAGGTAAATTTAAGAGACATGTATTTTTGGAAACATGAGATCTAGGGCACCTATGAATTTTTGAAATAAATCTTTTGGTAACATAATCAATGTTTTGTGTGTTTTCTTAAAAAATTTGCATAATGGACTCTCCCCATGGGACAGTCCCAGTGTCTCTGAATAGCGATGGTAGTCCTGCATGCTTGGCCATGTGTGGCTTATTAACCTCAAATTTCAAACCCAGAGCCAGAAGTGGCAAACTGTGGAAGGCACCACGTGGCAGAAAGCAAGACCCCAGAATAAAATGGGCCATAGCTTTGTACACCAAATGCTGCTCCCACGTAGGGCATCTTTGTGAAAGCAGTCATGTATTTGCAGAGCCAACGCCTGCTAACCTTTTCAGAGACTAATAGAAAATGGTTTGGGTGGTCTTGTAAATCTCATTCTTCCTTCCCAACTCTCCTATCTCAAACAGTTTAATTTCACTAGAAGTACATGTTTTCATGCGGTTTTTAATCACTTTGAAGGAAATAAAAATTATTTTTGAACTTTTTTGAAGCATAAATAAGGGCCATTTATATCCATTATTCTCAGTGTTAGAAACGCACAAAATATTTTAGTTGGCAGTATATTTTTTTCTTAATAGAATTATGCTGAGGCTAGGACCTCTTTTGAAACCTGTTTATTTTCCATATTATTTCTTCTGCCAGTCAGACTTTCTTAAGAGCAAAGACTTGGGTTTCCTGTGTTGAGGATTCAATAGGGCTGAGTAAATTTGCGACCTCCCGATTTGCCAGTTCATATCTAGAACTCGACCTTTTTTTTATCTCCCATGTTACTGAAGCAGATTTACTAATATAATCTGGAATTTGTACTTTCAGGCCTGAAAGAAACCTTAGCTCTAACACTGTAGAACCTTGTGATTTTACAGATGTGGAAACTAAAGTGTAAAGATGTTCACTGAAAGTCAGACAGGGACTCATGGGAAAAAATACAGAAGCAGACATGGGACCCCGAATCTCTATCTTGCTCTCTTCCCATTATGGCCAATGCTATAATCAGTATTTGACAATCTAGTAGCAAATAAAGTAATGTGCCATTTCCACTTTCTGGTTCATTTATTGAAGTTTTTCTGCCTACTCCTATCAATGCATAAATCATGGAAGGGAGTCCTTAAGACTCCAAAATCCAAGAACCCAAGTTTATCATTTTTTGAATTTGTGGATTATTTATTTGACAGTGGCTAGCCTTGAGAAAAATCCTTAGCTGAAAAGGCATTTTTACATTCCTGAGAAAATAACTTTTCCTTTGGTCTAGCATTATTTATCTTTCCTTTTTTATAATAAATTTTATTATGTTTATTTTGAAACGTACTTTTACAAGGAGAGAGAATATTCTTTCAATCCCCCACAATCCACTTCAGATTTAACAATTACTGAGGGCTTGCAACACTTGTTTAATCTATTCCTGTTCTCTCTATTTTTTTCTGAATTATTTAAAAGCAAATTCCAAGTGTCATTTTATTTCACCCCTACATTCCACATTACACATCTCTGAAGAGTTATGGATATTTTGCTGAATAAACCTAATGCTATTATCACACCTAAAAATTATAACTACAAGGTCATCCAACATCCATTCGGTCTTACGATGTCCCCTCATTGCTTCAACAAACATTTTTAGACTTGCCTTTTCTCCATTGTTAATATGCATGGCTATAGGTTCGGGGTTGTGTCAAACATTGCAAACTTAAAAAGGAAAGAAAGAATGAAGATGAAGAAGTACACTTATTTAGCAAGAAGGGTTTTCCCAAATTCTCACAGCTCTAATCTGGATACCGTTCAGTGTGACAGGCTTCTCACTGGGTTCCCACAGCTGGTTAGTGTTTTGAATTCCAGCCCCATGAACTCATCTCACGCTACATGGGCTAATGCTCAGCGGCCAACCTAGAGCTCATATCTCTGATGACAGAGGACTGGAGCCAGCACGGGCACTGTCTGCCTCTTTCTAAACGCACTGTCATCTGTGTTATTCTTCCATCTTTGCTAAGAGTGAGTGACTCTAATGCCTCTTGGATGCATTTAAGCCATTTTGGAAGCAAAATTAACGCCATTCAAGCATATTTTGTTGAAAGACCAATAAAATAACCTGCCGTATTGTGGCTGAGCCCCAGAATCCTCAGTCACACCTCTTCAAATTCACATTTCTGTCTCAAAGTTGAGCTTTAAGAAACACATATGAAGATAAAATGGAGAGAGAAAGTATAAATACATGTTCCATAATTAGATATGTGGTTAGTATAGGCTCTGAATTTTGATTATGACTTGCCTATCTAGCTCTTAACAGACACAGTTTCTTAGAGCAAAGGCAATCTTCTGCTTGTGATAAAGGAAACATTTGTTCTGTAAGCTCCTCTATTGGAAAACATTATAGGCCCTTTGTTAGATGCCTAAGGGATAGTACTTTAGGGGCCCCACTTGACCTTGCCAAACATTTATAAGGCTAGACAGCACTTATTGAAAGATGCCTGAAATATGAATTTAAAAAATTCCTAATGTAAATATTTTCTCTTCTCTACATTTGCATTTATTTGTAACAATGTGAGTGAGAATAGGTTCTGAGAAGGGGTGGGAGAAGAAAGTATGTATGCTGAACATTTTTTTTTTTTTTTTGAGACAGGATCTTAATCTGGTTGTCCAAGCTGGAGCGCAGTGGTGCAATTTTGCCTCACTGCAGCCTCAACCTCCCAGTCTCAGGTGGTCGTACCACCTCAGCCTCCTGAGTAGCAGGGATTACAGGCACGTGCCACCATGCCCAGCTAATTTTTTGTATTTTTAGTAGAGATGGGGTTTTCTATGTTGCCCAGGCTGGTCTTGAACTCCTGGACTCAAGCAATCCACCCGCCTTGGCCTCCCAGAGTGCTGGGATTACAGGAGTGAGCCACCACGCCAGGCCTACGCTGAACGTTTTGGACATGAGAAGTGTATATATTGGAAGAGTAGGTATAAAACACTTGGTGCCTATTCTAATAGAGTTTTACATTCTTTCTGGGGAGTATGGGCCCTAAATGTATGAACAAACTCATGAGAAATATGATCGCTCATCTTGGAAAGCTGCTGCAAGGACAATCCTAGACAGTATCTATTGGCAGATACTTAAAGGGTGTCTGTGGTGGAAGCTACTTTACAAATGGTTTGACATTTGAACAAAAAAGCTGAATGAGTTAAAGAGCAAAGCATGAGCAGGTTCCAGGAAAGGTCCTCAAGGAGGGCATAAACTGGGCCTAGCAGATGTAGGTGAAGGTGACATTTGTGACTGGAGCTTGTATGTCGCAGCCAGGTCATGAGGGCCTTGTCGATCATAGCAGAGAGCTTGATCTCAGGCCTGGATGGCATGTATACAGCAGGTATATGAACATCTCAACATAGTAGAAATTCTCAGGCTTTCGTGGGTACCAGAGTCACTTGGAGAACTTGTTACAGCTCAGATTGCTGGCCCTACGCCAAAGGTTTCTGACTGAGCAGGCCTGGGGTGGGGCCTCAGATTGTACATTTCTAACATGTTCCTGGGAGGATGCCCATGCTGCTGGCCCAGGGGACTGTACTTTGAGAACTGTTGCTCTAAGGAGCAGCTGCAGGTGGGTGTGGCCTTTGTCCATCCTTTGCCGTTACCGCAGAGAAGAGAATTCCAGGTAGAGCAGTTTAAATGGCAGGTGTTCCAATGTGATTGCCACTTATCTGTCTTTCCTAAGATGTCTTGCTTTTTTTATCCCTTCTTTAGAATGAACTTGAATCTCTGTTTGACATACACTCCCCAAAAACTAGAATGAGAAGTTCTAAAGTCTGTCAAATCATCTCACCATGTCACTCCCTTCAGATTCACCCTGTCCTTAGGGGGGCTGTAGGCAATGGCAGCTGCAGCACAGGCTGCAAACACGGGCTACTCTCAACATTTTTAGGTGGAAGAGGGCCTGTCTTTCCCTGGGCCCCCATCCTCCCCTGAATCTGGGGCTTTCTGAAAATGCACTTTAGCTTCCCAGACATTTATGCAAGAGTAAAATGAGTTAACAGAGGCCAGTAGCATCGCTAAGCTCCAACCAGGAAGCGTTCAGACGTTAGGAAACACGGGTGAGCAAATGTTTACTGACCGTGTAATTAATATGATGCCTTGCCCTGTCTATTGGTCCTTAGTACCGTATTTCCTGTTCAAGGCAGTGGAAAGTGAAAATATTAGTTGCTGTTTGACCAAAGGAACAAGTGTCTTCCAAACGAGCACATGATCTATTAGCAGTCCTGCCGGTTCTTCCCATGGGAACAGGCATTTTACTTTGTTTTACAGCTAATTTCTTTCTTACAGCAGGTTCCCAGACACATCAAATGCCTTGCATTTGAGGCTAAAGTCAAGATTTATAGTCCAGGCCCATGTAATTCAACGTCAAACAATTCTGATAACATAAGGGCTGGAAGTCAACCATTTTCTCATGAGTTCTTATAAAAAAAGTCATTTTAGCCAAATTGAGTTTGAAGGGTGGGTGTGTCTCCGTGAGCTAATGGATGCTACGTACCCATGTACCCCTGCAAAGAAGCTGGCTACTTTCTTTTGCTACTGTAGAAATGAAATATGAAAATGGACTAAGTGATTTCTGATTGATATTATTGTTGGCTAACCCAGTGGTGAATTTTGTTGCTTTTTTATCTGTGGACTTCAGAGGGAGAAAAGAATCCCAAACACTTTCTCCTCTGATGGCACATTGTATCTTCCCTTTCTGTCCTCTATTTCTTTTCCCTGACCTTTTATTGGCTCATCATCTCTCTGTGACTCACACATCATGAGGCTTCATTTTCCTACTGAAAAACCACCACTTGTGCCAAGAGTAGGTTGGAAAGGAGGGTGTTTCCTTTGGTTTTTGTTTGTAGGTTCATGGGTTTGCAGACTTGGAGATGAAAAGATCTTGGGGATTATTTAAAACAAGTCTCTATTTTACAGGTGAAGAGGAAGATGGTTGAGTGGTCCCCCTTAGAATGACACAGCCAGCTAAAAGAAAGAATGAGGGTCTGGTGATCTCTTGCCCCACATATGATATCTTGTGTTTTTAAGTAGTTGTGGGGCAGGGAGATGGAGACAAGGTCTTGCTTCCTAACCTAGATGCTTTCTAGGTTGTGATATAATTAGCTACTTCTTGACATAGAAGCTTATTCTTCACATCCTTCAACAGAGATGATTTTCTACCAAGAATGCCTCGAAACTCTTGGCGAGAGAGTTGATGGAGCTTATAATCTGTGGGCGGTGGGGGGGTGGGGAAAACCTGCCTTGGGGTTTTTGAAGATGAGTAGAAAGTGAAGGAGGAAGCTCAGAATTGCTGTAGGACACCATGGAGGCAGTGGGGGTGGGGTCCTTCACCTTCCACATTGCATAGCATTTGTTCTCTTCTCAAAATGCCCAGATGTGGGGAATAATCAGTAAGCAAACTTGACAAACTATAAGAAATTCTAAGACATGGATTTAATTCCTATAGATTTAGATTTTTTTCCTCTTTGGCATAAAACAAGCCAAAATGCAATAAATATGTACATGCTATGAAGAAATTTGGATATTAGAGGTCTTGCAGTTTAGAGTAGAACAAAAGGAAAGCAGAACTCAGGCCCTGGGGAAGCCATGTGGCCAGTCATCCCATTGTGACAGACACAATGGCGGCCTTGATGCTAATGATGATGAAAACAGAGCTTGGAGTAGGAGAGGGGAGGCTAGTTGCCTCTCAAACAGTTATGTGGACCTAGCCTGAGGTAGTAGCCATAGATGTCAGTAGCAAGACAGAAGATTCAGTCTCTAAACAAAACCATGTGAGCATCTTTTCCACATTGTTTATGTTGGCATAAAGCAGTACTGCTCCAAGTGTGGTCCAAGGACCCGCAGCATCAGTATCGCTTGGAGACTTATTAGGAATGTAGATTCTCAGGGCTAACTTCAGACCTACTGAATCAGAATCTCTTGGGGCTGGAGCCCAGAAATCTGTCTAAACAAGCTCTCTTTATTTCTTGCTTATCCTAAAGTTTGAGAAGCATTAGCAAAATGATCTTGTATTATGGATGCATGAACGCAAGCTTGTGAAGTGGGTGTGCATTTGTTGAAACTATATAGGAGGTCTTGTTGCTTGAGTGTTAAAGTCTGTTATTTTTTTCCTTAGATACTTGGCTATGAAGATAGCTGAAATAATGGAGGGGGAATTTACTTTTCTCCTTTGTTCAGTTGGGAATTGATTGTAGGAATTTTCAGTTAATTCTAGGTAATTGGATTAAATCCAGAAGGCACATGTATGTTTCTCAGCATAAAAGACTGACTATTGAGGTTTTACACCATCTCTGGACTTAGAAAGTACAATGAGAGAGAGGAAATTTAAATGTTTCCCCATTTTGTAGACTAATTGTGGCCTTCTATAGAGAAAAGAGCACCTGCTTTTTCCACTCCTGAATCAACTCCTGATTTCAAAACTTGGCTCGGACACTTAAAAATTGTATTTCCCTGGATAAGCCATGTATCCTCTTTCAGATTCCATGTCTTCATCTATAAAAGTGGAAGAATAATGGCAAATGCTATGTGAGGATTAATAACATCAGGTGAGATTGTGTAAACAAAATATCTAAAACCAAGCTCAGCCTGCGGTAATTCTCACATAATGAGGTATTATGATTATGGTGATGATTGCTATGATGAAAATGATATTGGTTCCATTATACAATCCTGATTAAGGTCAGAAGGTACCAGTATTTCCCTTGATCATGTCTTTTAGAGGTATTAACATAAATGGGATTGAAGTATAACAAATTCAGCAAAGGATACAGATCCTAAGTGTGCAGCACCATGACTTTCACAAAGTGAGAGCAAATTTGTGGTTAAGAAACAGAATGTGGCCAGCTCCAAAGTTCCCAAGCTCAGATTACCAGAGCCACTATTCTGACTCCTAGCACCTAAGACTAGTTACAAATCATAATGTATGTGCTCTTTTGTGTCTGTCTTCTTTTGCTGTGTGTGTGTGTGTGTGTATATGTGCGTGCACGTTTGTAATTCATCCATTTTGTAGCATTTTACTATAGATTATTCATTCTCATTGCTAGATGGTATTTTATTATAGGAATACACCACAGATTGTTTATTCCATTCCACAATGTTTTATCCATTGTAGGTGTTTGGGTTGTTTCCAGGTCTGGCTGTTATGACTAATGCTCCACGGACATTTTTGAGCATGTCGTTGGTGAGCAAGTGTGCACATATCTGCTAGTTATGTACTTACAAGTAAAATGGTTGGGTCACAGGATAGGCACATGCTCAGTTTTAATCAATACTGCCAGTTTTCCAGGGTGGTTGTACAGATTTACAGTCTCATCAGCACAGGATGAAGCTTCTATTTGCTCTTACTTCTAACCAACACTTGGCATAGTCTGCTTGTTCTGGTGGCATACGTGGCATTTCACTGGAGTTTGAATTCGCATTTTCATGATAAACAGTGAAGTTGGGCACCTTCTGACTTTGCCATTTAATTTATCTTCTTTTGGGAAGTGCACATTCCGATTTTTTGTCCATTTTTAAAAAAACTGTGTTATCTTTTTCTTATTGATTTGTAAACTTTTTTTACGTATGCTGAAAATCCATCTTTTGCCAAATATATTAATTTTAAATTCCTTCTCTGACTCCGTGACTTATCTTTTTTCACCTTGGTAAAATTGTCTTGGCTTTTCTTAGAGTTGCCAGAAAAGTACAGGGCTGTCCATTACATTTGAATTTCAGCTAAACAAAAAATGGTTATTAGTATGATTATACCTCAAATATTATATGAGATATCTTTATGGTAAAAGTCATTCATTGTTTATATGAAGTTCAAATGTAACTTGGAGTTCAGTGTTTCTATTTGCCAAAATCTGGTAACCCTATCCATAAGGGTTTTTTTTTCTTCTTTTTTTTTTTTTGTCTCCTCTTTGAGGACACAAACCTTTTCAAGAGTGGCAACATCAAGCTCTGAGGGAGGACAGGGAGGACAGGGAGGACACTTAACCAATTAGAACCTCTAAGTTTTGGATCCCCATCTAACATGCACTAAAGCATTTTGAATCTTGCTTTAAAAATGTCTTAAACTATATCTTGTGATTAAACTATTCCCAAACAGTTATTACTGGGCAAATAGTCTTACAGGTGTGGCTTTCTTCAATTTTGACTTTTTTTTTTTTTTAATTCTGAACCATGAGTTTCAGTGTTCAGTGGCCAGTGTAGGTTGAAATGGAAAGTGATTTGGTGCCTCAGCTGTCACCTCTGTTTGTTTCCCTCAGACTTTTAAACTGTTTCCTCAAAGTCAAGTTTTTATTTTCCTCTCCTTTCAAGTCACTAATTCATATCCACGGAAGGAGTGAGTATCTTGAAAGTACAGTAAAAGCAGCTGTTGCTGTGGCTGCTGTATATGATATAGATGCAAATGATACAGATGTTGAAGATATGGATGATGTAGGTGTAGAAAATGTAGATGATGTAGATGTAGAAGATATAGATGATGTAGATATAGAAAATGTAAATGTAGACAATGTAGATGATGTAGATATAGATAATATAGATGATTTAGATATAGATAATGTAGATGTAGATCATGTAGATGATACAGGTGTAGATGCTATAGATGATGTATATATAGATAATGTAGATGATGTATATATAGATTATATAGATGATGCAGATGTAGATAATGCAGATAATATAGATGTTGCAGATGAAGATGATGATGATGCAAAGGATTTAGATGATCAGTAGGGGGATGATTCTGAGGAAGATGAATACCTGTTTGAAGCATGAAGGACTAAGGATACTAAAATAGGGGACTTAAGAAAGAGGAGAGAAATAGAAGATGGTTCCATTCAATAAACATTATTTGAGCAAAATATTTCAATTCTCTGCCAAGATTAAAAATAATCAGAGAATAAAATAAAATTTAAGTTTAAAGTGAGGAAATGAAACAGAATTGTCAGAAACTGAAAAGAATTTCACAGGTCAAATGGCAAAGGTGAAAATATCGAAGTAACGTAACAACAGGAAAAAGGATGCAAATCCAGCTGAAAGCAGTATCAGCCATCAGAAAATGCTTTGGGGAAAAAAAAAAAAAGAACTGAACCTGGGGTTCCATCTCAATTTCTGTATAACTATTAAGACACTTGCTCTTTAGTTAGCACCCATATCTGTTCATTTTTCGCAAGTCTCATTTTCCCAAATGTGAAATGAAGGTATTGGTCCTTACAATTTAAAGTGTGGTTCCTGGAAAAGTAGCATTGGCGGTTATCAGGGAGCTTGTTAGAAGTGCAGAATCTGAGGCCTGTTTCCAGATCTGTGGAATCAGAATCTCTAGGGACAGGGCCTAGAAATCTGTATTTTAACAAGCCCTCCAGGTGATTATGCAGCATTCAGATGTTGGGGAAGAACTGGCCTGCTCTAGTACTTTTCAAATTTTAATGTGCATCCGAATCAGTGGGACGTTTTCACACTGACGTGCAAAAGACAAAACTATTTCTGTATCTATTCCATTTGAGTTTGTGTTTATGATTTTAAGATAAGGCTATTCTAGAACAAATCTACATAGAAATTGGCTTTCTGATTATTATCCCCCCCATAGCAGAATGTGTGTAGTGTTTTTTCCCTCAAATCATGAAGGTTGTGTTAGTACATGTGCCAGATGCACCCACTCTGAAGGGGTTGTTAACAGATACACACACACACACACACACACACACACAGAGTTTCTGAGTAAAAGCAAGGAAGAACAGATTTCTGAGCCAGTAGAGGCCACAAATGTCTTGGCCCAAGTGTAGCTCCCAGGCCTGAGGAATCTCAGACGATACCACAGTTAAATAAGGCAAACCCCAGGCCCTTAGAGTTCAGGCTACGGGAAGTGGCAAGAAGCTCCTGGCAGGCAACCCCCAGACCTGAAGGTTGACTTGGGAATTTAAGTGCACAAACTGTCCAGAAAATTGTCATGGTAGGGGAAGGCTGGTCTCTTTTCTGTTTGTGTTTATGTATTAAAATTAGGGGGTATGTTGTACAGGGCAAAAGAAAAGGGTTGGCTTGATGTTAGGTGAGAAAGATCTGTGTTCCAGGCCTTGTAATGGAGGGAGAGACCTGAATGGAGAAAAAAAAATGGAGCAGAAGCTCATTTTGTCAATATTAATGATGATGATGACAATATGCATATTTTGAGCTCTTTAAGTGACAGTCACTTTTTCAAAACATCATGTATATTATTTAGTCCTTATAGTAGACTTGAGAGCTGGGCTTTCTTATTAAATCAATTTTAGAGATGAGGAAACGAAGGCCATGGGTGGGTTAAGTAATTTACACAAAGTCATACATTGATGAAATGCTGAAAGCATGTAACAAGCTGGAGAGTCTAACCCTAAAGCCAGCATACTCTGTATTTCTTGATGCCTATTGGATCAAATATGGGTTGGAGTTTTTGTAACTTAGTGTTGGGTAGTAGAAAGAGTCTGAAAATTTGAAATGGAAATATTCTCCCCTAACTTTACCACTGATTAGATGGATGTGGTTGGTTGATGGTAAAAATGGCACCAAATTTTACGTGTCTGTAACCCATTCCTTGTAATGTGATCTTGCAGCAACTCTCAGAAAAAAGAGTCTATGTCCCTGACCCCAGAATCTGGCTTGACTTTGCGACTTGCTTTCACCAATCAAATGCAGAAGAAGTGAAGTCTGGTCCTCAGGAGGTTTTGTACTCCTCTGCTGACTCTCCTGGGATGCTAACAATGCCATGAGTCCTAGTTGCGACTAACTTACATGGCCTAGTCACCTCCATTGTCCAAGCCAATAGGTACCCAGCCATCACACCTACAGTGAGGCCATTTCAGTCTCCAGCTGATCTGCTGTGGATGAGCATGGCCAAGATCAACTGAGTTTGGCTCAGATGAGCAAGACTGCCTGGATAACCTACAATCTTGTAAGTAATAATTTTGGTTGTTGTTTTAGAGGAGTAAGTTTGGGGTAGTTTGTTATATAGCAAGGGATAACTGACACATTGCATGATCCAAGGAAAAACCAGTTAAACGGTACAGAATTCTGATAGAACAACAGAGGTGAGACCACCCTCTGAACATTTCATAATTCCTCTGTTCTTGTCTTGGTAGGGCGTGATACCCTATTCAGCTCTATCAAGAACTTGGAGCCCACTTTCTTATTATTATTATGGATGTTTGTTTGGTGAATACAAGAATTAATTGTCAGGGCCCAGCATAACCTGGGACCCATCATGTGAACATGTTGGCGGCCCGCCATGATGGATCTTGTCCCAACCCCTTACCTTGGCTTCCCATTCATGGTGGGGCTTTCTCCCACATCTCCTGCTTTGTAAAGAGTATTCAGTAACACAGCAGTGTCTGCATGTGGTTTCCCTCTGTGAAGCTTTAATTAGTGGTGTCTTGAATCTTGATTGCTTCAGGAGTGGTCAATGAGTTTGACTTTCCAAAATAGATACCCAGAGGGTGTGAAACATGCTTACTCATTAGATTCAAGAAAAGCGGAGAAGTCTTTATGTAAACAGCCCGGAAGATAGTGCATTTTTGGAAACTCACTATCACTTTTTTAGGCAGGTAAATGATTGCATGATAATACATAGGTTGCTTTCTACGGGGGGTGAACTTTCTCTAGCCATTAATAATGTTAATTTAAATTCTGGGTGTTAACTATGAGGTGGGTTCCTTTAGTTGCTATGTGAGAGGCTACGGTTTGCTCCGTTTCCTAGAAAGGGAAGAAAAGGATCCCGGTTGTGTTGGTAACTGCCTCACTGAAGCTCTTTGAGTGTGCCACATGTGTGTGGTTTAGCTGGCGACCGTGGTGTCTGTATGTATGTGGTCATAGATTTGTTATAACCTCTTGTCTGCCAAGGCAAGACCACCAGTTCCATTTTAATTCTAAGTTAACCTCAGGCTGGAGCCAATCCATGCTGCTTGAACATAAACGCTGACACTCGATCCACTCACCCTCTTGGCCCCACAATTTGTTGTTTTTCTTTTTCTTTCTTTTTTTTTCCAAGGGAGTTTGAACATTTGTTAGCAATCCAAAACCAACACTTCATGTACAGGACATAGTGATTACATAATTCTTTATAGGTTCTTATACTTTCCCTGTATTGCAAATCTTGTTGCTCTGTTATAAAACATCTCAAATTAAAGAGCAATTTGTAAAAGACATACTTGGAGCTGGGACGTTAAGTTTTACTCTGGTAATCGTTTTGATTCTTTTGAGAGATACAGAATCAATACTTTAAGTAGAATGCTCTCTTTTTAAAGAATGGCTTGAGAGAGGCTGCCGTTCACTGTGTTTTTGAAATGGGTAAGACAGACCTCTATGCCCACATCCTGGCAGTGCAAATGTAGGTGACAAGATGATATTAAGTGAGAAACATTGAATTAACATTTTAAAAAAAAATTAATTTTTGATGAAAGGAAAAGAGGAAATTAGTCTGTTAAGCTTTTCAAACCTGATAGCTAATTGGTTTCATGCCCGTGGCTATGAGAATATTGTCATCTTTAATTTCTAAATCTGAATTTAAATCTCCTAATTCTTAGGCAGCCCAAGCATTTGTGAACTTAACAAAGAGTTGGGAAATTGTTACCCTAACAATGGTTTGTGGCAAGCTCACACGGTGGCCTATGTCCATTGGTTCAATTACAAAAGTTACTTGATTTAAATATATTTCTATATTTGGAATTGTAGTTGTTCTCCAAGACTGCCTGCCCTCTTTCCAGAAATTTTGCTCAGTGACTTGTTTTCAGAAGTAACCAGTTAGACACTTTGTGAAATTGCCAAGGGTGTCTCTCTTAGTTACTAACCCAAGTTTCACAAACACTACATTATCATGAGTTAAAAATAATTTCTTTTGAGCTGATTGAAGAAGAATGCTAACTGCTGAAAATATTGGGAGTGTTACGAGTGACACTAAGAAGAGTGCTGATGTTTTCAGCCAATCACATCTAAATCCCTGCTTGTTGAGATCTAAATCTAGTCCCTGCAGGAGTCCTCTGAAATGGGAGACAGGTGAGATGTCAAGGGCATAATGGAAGAAATACAGCATTGAACTCATCAGATGATCTAGGTAAGAGCTCCAATTCCATTAACATGCTTCCAACATTACAGCAGTTGGGAATATTATTTAACTCTATCTAAGCCTCAGTTTCCTCATCTGTAAAATAGGGATAATAAATATCCATTTGATTAATGGACTGTGGTAAGGATTACATTGATAATCTATGCCTAGTGTTTCACGTGGCACCCTTGCTTACCACCCTACCTGCTGTTTTCCCATCCTCTGTTGCAGAATACAGTCCATACTTCCCAATATGGCATGCTGGGCCTTCTGTGGTCTGCCCTTAGCCTACCTTCCAGCTAGGTCTCTCACCAAGCTCTCTACTGCACAGGTTCTAATTCCTGGCCATGCTATACACCACCATGCCTAACGTTCCCTTTGCTAGAAATGCCCCATCCATTTCCATTCACAAGGCAATTTCCACCCTTCCTTTAAGAATCATCTCAAGCATCACTTTCTCTCAGAAGCTTTTTCTCTACTGACACATCTTTCCTTCATCTCCTCCAGCCTTTATACTGCTAGCCAAATGTCCCTACTTTTGCCTTAGCACTCACCTACTGTGTACGAACATGCTACTACTGCTGCTAGCATTATTCCTCTGACTAATTCACCTCTGCATGTTTCTACTTTGCTCACTTCTTGTGATTCCCAGGCTCATTTAGGTTCTTTCTTTCAATCAGAATAAAAAAATGATTATGTTTGTTTACATTCAGGTTGGGCCAAGAAGACATATGTACATAGAAATCTTTGAACTTTGCTGATAAGAGGAAGCCTAGAATTCCAAGCCAACTCCTTCATTGAATAGATGAGGAAAATAAAGCCAAGAGAAAATGATGGGCTTGACAAAGTCAAAATAACCAGACCCAGATTGTCTGACTTCTAGCCCAGTGGCCTTCCAGGAGAGCAGGAGACATTGTGAGGAACACAATGTCTCCTGTGACACAGGACACAATGTCAGAAATCAGCACCCATTTTCCTTCTTTGGTTAACAGTTCTTTGGCTTTCTTTTGGGAAGTCATGCTTGCTCAACAGTAAGTCCTCCTGGTCCCCCAGAGGGTTACTTCCCCAGCACTATGGGTGGTATCACAAGCCAGGCCAGCTTAATTAGCATGTCTTATACCCTTGACTACAGCCAATGGGTTTGTCAAAGGCATGAAATTCAGCTTGGCTCAGTAAAACTCAATTCCAGAACTCTTGCTAGAATTGTGGTGAAGACTCCGTGTGATCATTAGCCACAAAGATGGCGTGAACCTTGATCTGTTGGGGGTCACCATGTGGAGGTGCTTAGTTGAGAGTGAAGTTAGCAGAAGGAGAGGAGAGCCCAAGAGAAGGAAGTGGAGAGAGAGAGAGGGAGGAAAAGAATAAGGGCAGGGGAGGATGAGAGAGAGCATGAAATCCAGATTTGAGTCGCTGGATCCAGCTGTACTTGAAGCCTGCAGGAAGCCCCGGAATTTTTAGACTCATGAGCCAGTAATTCACTGCTTAAATCAATTTGATTGGGTTTTTTTATTACTTGTGACTGAAAGAATTCTGAGTTATACATGATCTAACTCTCTTCCTTGTTGCACACTTCTAGAGAGATTCTTAATACCTCAATTCTAGAATTTTCAAGCTCAGCTACTCAAACGTCATGACCTCTCTGAGCTCTAGTTTCTTCATATTTTAATTGAAAACAACTACTTTGTTTTTGAAAATTTAAAATAAGATACACTTGGTTAAGTGCCAGCACAGACTAGGTGGTCAATTAGAGGTATTTATTATGATGATTATGAATTTGATGTATCACACTTTGAGATTCAGATGCCATAGTGATTCTCTCTGTGTGTGGGAGTTGTTTTTAATTTAACATGTATGATTAAAATTTTAAAGTCACTTTTTGGGCGTGTTATCAAGATATATCCATTAGAACATTAAACATTAATATATTTATGTAGTGCTGCCTACCTGTCAAGCACTCTTATAAGCATTTTGTAAATATTAACTTATTTAATGCTTACAAGAAATTGAGGCGGTAATTTCTGGTATTTTTCCATTTTACAGGTGGAGAAATGGAGGCACTCAAGGATCAAGCATTTTCCCAGGGCCATATAGTTAATGTAGCACTTAGAAGACTGAGCATCTTTTTCAATGCCACATAGCAGCACAGCTAGGAGCTGAACCAGGCAGTCTGGTGCTACAGGCCATACATTTTGACATGTGTTTTGTTGCCTCTTGACAAAGTCCATGGACTGTGATCCTGGGACCAACAGCATCAGCATCAACTGGGAACTTCTTAGAAATTCAAATTCTTGGGGCTATTCCCCAAATTTCTGGGTCAGAAGCTCTGGGGATGGGGCCCAGCAAGCTATGTGTTAACAGACTTTTTAGATCAGGGGTTCCCCCCAGCTCCCAGGCCAAGAACCAGTACCAGTCTGTGGCCTGTTAGGAACCAGGCTGCACAGCAGGAGGTGAGGATTACTGCCTGAGCTCTGCCTCCTGTCAGATCAGTGGTGGCATGGCATTAGATTCTCACAGGAGCAAGAACCATATTGTGAACTGCACACACAAGGGATCTAGGTTGCGTGCTCCTTATAAGCATCTAATGCCTGATGACCTGAGCTGGAACTATTTCATCCTGAAACCATCTCCCCCTTCCCCCAACCCCGTCCGTGAAAAAATTGTCTTCTATGAAACTGGCCCCTGGTGCCAAAAACATTGGGGGTGGCTGTTTCAGATTATTCTTACTCAGGATAAAGTTTGAGATCACCTGCCCTAGCTCCTTAAATTTAAGCTATAATTCATAAATTGGGTTCTTACGGTGCATTAGAATAATGCATTGAATAGGTGATTTTTGGATGACTCCTATGTGCTAGCTACCACCGTACTTGTAGGTGTTACCATGCAGAACAAAAGGTAAAGTATTCCTTGGGAAATAAACAGCCAAATAAAGACTTAAATAAACACAAGATCCCAGCTATCACATTTGATAATTTCCAGAAAGAAAAGAAGTGTGATACCAGAGCACATGACAAGAAGTGGATTTGAGGGTGAGAGGTGGGGGTGGTGTCATCAAAGTCTTTCTGAAGTGAGTGATGATGTATAAGAAAAAGTTGATGGTTCTGGATATTGGCTGCACATTGCAGTCTCTTGGGGAGGCCTAAAAACCTTTAGGCCACATCCCAGACCAATCAAACCAGAGAGTTGGGGTTGGGGCCCAGGCATCAGCATTTATTTATTTATTTTTGAGATGGAGTCTCACTCTGTCACCAGGTTGGAGTGCAGTGGTACAATCTTGGTTCACTATAACCTCTGCCTCTCAGGTTCAAGCGATTATCTTGCCTCAGCCTCCCCAGTAGCTGGGACTACAGGCGCCTGCCACCATGCCCAGCTAATTTTTGTATTTTTAGTATAGACGAGTTTTCACCATGTTGGCCAGGATGGTCTCGATCAGCCCTCCTGGGCCTCCCAAAGTGCTGGGATTATAGGCGTGAGCCGCCGCACCTGGCCAGCATTTTGTTTAAATCACCTCAGGTGATATCAGTTTGCAGCCCAGGTTTAAGACTCCCTGAACTTAAGGCTATAAAGGAGATATGCAGGCCTGATGAAGAGTGACATGAAAGAAGTTAGTGTCAGAACAAAGTGTTTGATAGCACAAAAAGGACCAAGAAGACATAAGATTTGTGTATGTATAATGCACTTGTGTAATATAATGTATTTACTACATGAATGAATAAAACAGATTAGCTTTTAATACATGCTATTAAAAGATAAGCTACTAATGCATGCATTTAGAGAAGAAGAAATGTTAGGGAAATACTAATGGAAAATAGGATATGAAGAGAGGTGAGTTCCTTCCTGTAGAGGAGTTTGCCACTTACGTAAAAAAACTAATCAACATTTATGGAGCGACTACTGAGTGCTCTCTGGCAGATACCGTGAAGGCAATCCTTTTCTACTCTCAGTAGTCTCAGGTCTGCTGAGGTAATGCTTCTAGGAAAAACGGTTTTGATTTCAATATAAAATCGTAACTTGATTATGGTTGTATGCCCACCTATAGATGGAAGATGGAAAATCTTTGAAAAATGTACTAGTGAACTGGTTCTGCTGATACCTTATTTTCAATACTACTTAAGTAACTATATAATTAGTGGAAAAAAGAATATTGTCTGAGACTAAAATGTGAAATATTAATTGCATTTTTGGTCCCTATTGATAGCCTTCTCTGCATCTACACTCTTGGTAATGGAGACTTTGTGGCTGCTCGTTTGAAGAGATAGAATCTAATTCCCCAGCCTTGTCTCTGGACTGGCCTTATGACTCTCTTTAACCGTAGAATGTGAGAGAAGTGATGATGTGCCTATTCTAAGTCTAGGCCTCAAGAAGTCTTGAAAGATTCTGTTCCCTCTTGGTTAGTCCACTGGAGGATGAGAGACCCATGGCCCAGTCACCTCCATTGCCTCAGCCAACAGCCAGTCAACTTCCAGTCTCACCATTGCCTAGACTACCACAGGGACCACAGACACATAACGGTGCCCAGCCAAGACAAGAAGAAACATCCAGCTGAGTCCAGCCTAAATTGCCGATCTGCAGAATTGTAAGCTAGATAAATAGTTGTTGCTTAAAGATACTACATTTTGGGATGGTTTGGGATACACCACTAGCTAACGGGTAAAATAAGATTTAAGAAACTTTAAAATAATTTAAAATAAAACTTTAATACATTTTATGGGATGAGTCAGGAGACTCCTTCTGAACAATAAGCCTTGTGAGGACAATGCTAACTAAAAATACAGTTTCTGAACACGAATTGTACTTTATTGCAGCAGTTAGCCTCTGCTCTTTTATTGTAGTATAATTAGTGTAATATCAAATTAACCTGGTTCAAACCAAGACAGGGAGGTTTCTAAGTACCAATAAGTTGTCTGTCTTGGTAGAAATTTAAAGGAACATGTTGAGTTTATTATTGTGTGGCATGTTATTTATCAGCAGGAGTGATTTTTGACAAAGAGGCCCCCACATAAATTTTCATTCTATTAAAAAATAATCGCAAAGTCCTGCTCCCAATCCATGGCCACAGATAATTTAATTAAAGCCTATAAAACAGGACACACAAAAAAGTCACTCTGTTTCCTGCACTCCACAACTTGTATGTGTGGCTTACAATGCATTTACTTTATTATCAGTCTTGATAAACTCTGGGGAAGAAAGCCAGGGGTAACCCACCTAATTCTTTCATGAAATGTCTCCGACATGACTTTGAGTGTGTGGGATCTTTTCTCAGGCCCCCATGCCTGAGTGCCTTTTGCTGATGGCCCTTCCCCATGAGTAAGGAAGCTGGGTCACTAGTTGGACACTAGGTACAAGAGAGCATGAGAATCATGCTTGCAGCTGCAGTTAGCTGAGGGGCTGGTGGAGATCACTGCTCCATGATTCTATATTCTGAGTTCTGCCATTTTAATGATATCTGTACATGTTTTCTATCTTTGAAGATTCTTGGATTTTTACATATCAGAATCCCAAGGCTGAGATATAAAAATTTTAAAAATTAAACTCTTTGATTTTTAAAACCAGTTATTTGCTAAGTTCATGAAATATCCATTTTCAGTAAAAGAAGAGGTCTATGTGTCTGAGAATTGCATTGGTTTTCTGTCTGGGGGTATAGTGGTTCTCTCCCTGTCCACTTCTGCCAGCATTATTCTTTGTTTACCTCACAGGGCAGGCTGAGGGGAACACCTGCTCTGCACTCTGGGTCCAGGAAAATATTTCATAGACTCATGGGAAAGACCATGTCTTAATGCAGAATGGAGGCTAATTTGGAGGTTAGGAAACCTTGCTCTAATTCTTGCTCTGCCACCCTTTACTGAATGATCTTGGATAGCTCACCAATTAGCTTCTGTTTCACCTATAGAAGGAAAATGTTGGAGTTGACAACCTCTTATATTTCTTTACAGCTACTTATTATGGCAAAATTGGGCAGCATTGGAAGACATGGCCACTAGATCTATGATTTTCACTGATCTTATTTCAAGAGCTAAAATAGCCTAAAGAAACTTAGGATTGCCTTCTGCCCTGGCTCTATTAGCCACCTTTAAGGCTTTGAACTCAAAAAGTCCTTAATGCCTTGGGGTTCATGTCCAGGTGATATTTGCAAATGAATATCAATCCTGAAATAATTTAGAGATATTTTCATTTAACATGTTTAAAGTGAAATTTTGTTTTGCTT
This sequence comes from Nomascus leucogenys, assembly GCF_006542625.1. Lineage (NCBI taxonomy): Eukaryota > Metazoa > Chordata > Mammalia > Primates > Hylobatidae > Nomascus > Nomascus leucogenys. The sequence continues at coordinate 5,327,830 of NC_044391.1, forward strand.
AAAGTGGTATGCTTCAATTATTTGGAGTTTTTAATTATAGATACTTGAAATAATTCATGTGATTCACTAGTCCTGGAACTTCTTATCAAAGGATAGTAGGCCTTTTAGCAACCCCATTAGGCTATCTCTACAGAAACACATCCTCATGTGAAGGTTTAGTCAAGGAGTTTTGTTGTTATCCAGAGCATGCTGCCCTTTAAAGAGAAGAAAGCTTTCCTTTTTGGGAAAAGACTTCTCTGATCAATTTTGGCTAAGGCTTAAGCAGTGATTTATGGGTTTCAGTTGACCCATTTGTTATTTATCTAGGCAAAATGAGTTTTCTATTGATTGGATGTCTCGCCGATTACGTTTAATCTTTGGAGTGGGATCTAAGGATGGAAGAAAGAGACATTCATGATAAACGTAGCTTTTTTTCCCTAGGAAAGCTTGGGAGGAAGACATACTATACCACATGGTCCTTTCCTTTTTTTGTGGATGGCAAAATGATGCATCACTTCCCGAAACTTGTGTTAGAAGATGCCCCTTCGCTGGTGTGAGACACTTAAAAGGACAATGATTTGTGCAGGGAACTAACCCTGTGTGCTACGTGTCCTTTTGCTCCATTTTACTGTTGTGACAATTGGAGCAGAATAGTTTATGTGGCAAATTTTCCCAGCATTTATTTGCACTGCCTACTACATTCACATTCTAGTTTACAAATCTTGACAAAGACAACTGAATAGGTGTTTTGCATGAATGTACTTATTTTGTATTGAAGTATGACACACATGCAGAGAAGTGACATTGTCATAAGCAAATGGCTTGATGGCTTTTACAAACTGAATGTATGTATAACCAACATCGAGAACTAGAAACAGCTCTTTTTCAGCCCCTTCTTCCTGAAACTTTTCCTCTTCTTCTGCCTTGACCAAGTGTAATCTCTCTCCTGACTTCTGGCAGAATAGGTTAGTTTTGCTTATTTTTATTTTTATACGAGGTGAATCTCTAGTGTCTGGCTTCTTTTTCTGAAAGCTGTGTTTATGGGATTCATCCGTATCATTGTATGTGGTTATAGATTCTCATTGCTGTGTAGTAGTTCAATGGCATGAATATACTCTAATCATTTATCCATTCCACTGTTGATGTGCAACTGGACAATTTCCAGTTTAGAGCTATTATGAATAATGCTGCTAGAGCCATTCTAATGCATATCTTCCAGTGAACACATATACACAGTTCTCTTGGGAATATGCCTAAGTGTGGAACTGCTGGGTCGTAGATGTACATTTTTAAAAATCGTAATATTAGAGTCGAGTATGCAGAATTGACTGAATTCTAAAACCAAAAGCTAATTTTTTGAAGTGTGAATTTCTGTTTGGGGAAAGTGAATAATGTGAAGAAACGTAACATTTTTATTTATGGAAATAAATTTCATGTCCTCTGAGCTAACATCGCCAGTTCTTACGTCTGAATGGCAGGATGTTGAGTGTGCTGACGCGGTCATTTTCTGCGGGGCTGCTCCCAGCTTAGCATTCTTGCCACATAAACTCTTCTAGCCCAAACCTTGAAATACTGCAGGAAGTGGCATCAGCCCTTTTGTGTTCTTTTCCGGCACCAGGTTGCTCATCTCTCCCTGTGCCCATTTGAGGTAATATACTGACAGTTGTCAAGATGAGTCATGGCTCTCTCTCAGACACACAGGGAGACCAAGTTTGTGACTAATCGGCAAATCCTCTGGACACAGGCTGAGCCACCAAGAGCCACCCTCATCCCGGCAAGTTCAGGCCTGGGCTGCAACCTCTGACAGCCAGAGGGGAAAGCAAACATTGGCAGAACAGTTCTGTTTATTTGCTTCTCTGATTTTGAAGACATGTAGCTTTCTCTCACTCTTCTCCATTTCCTCTAAAAAATTTTATTAATCTTCGCTTATTTATGGCCTTTAGCATTTGTCTGCCTGTTTATGCATGTGCTCAGAATCTAAGGAGTATGGGCGTGAATAGAGGCCTCAGGGGACATGTGGGCTCAAGCCGAGTCCAAGTGGCCTTTGAGCATTGCTGTCTTCCTGGCCACCTTTCACTCCCTATGACTCCTCTGACTCCTTTGCACAGATGTCATTGGATTAATATAAAGCAGGACTTGAAAACAATAAAGAGAAATAAGATGTGAATGAGAAGGATAAGATGAGTCTTTAAGTGGTAGGTACTGATTATCTGCATAGATGTTTCAGATCTCCTGAGAGCTGACAATTTTCCCAATTGTCCCAAGTTAGTTTTCAGGCATTACTCTAGAGTTGTGTGTGTATGTGTGTTAGTACAATGTCAGCACTAGGTTTTGCAATCACATATGTGCTGCTAGTTCTGTAACATCTCCATGGAACTAGCCGTTGCAATTACAACAAAGTCTGATATTGGTAGGCTATAAGTAGGTATTGCCTTGTATATGAGTTGGGTGATATTTTGAATCCCTGGAATTGTCCTCTTCACTCTGCAACATCCGCTCACTCAGAAAAAGCCTTGCATCCCTTGCCTGAAGGCTGGAAGAGGTGGGGGTTTAAATTAGTTTCAAGGGACTGGACAATTTCATTCTCACCTACTGAAAGCACCATGTTTGTTGAAGAGAAACTTTCAGAGTAGGCTCAATTAAGCCCAGACAGTTTGATTTAACTCGTTTTTAATTGTAATGGGTTATTTTTTCTGGCATGGAGCCACCCAGAATTTCATCTGTGAGTTCCCCAGATAATCTCCATCTACTTTCACAATTTTCTCAGCAATATTCAGAATTCCCACTACAGTGGGACCTTCTCCCCTCCCCTGTTTTTGTATTCTTTACATCATTCAAGGGTGTGGAGATTAGAAGGCATCCTCTTGGTGAATTGTGGCTGGGAGAGGAGGTTTCTGCAGGAATACTCTTCACAAATCTACAGTCTGTCTTCAGCGGCCAAACTTGTTTCTTGTAGAACTAGAAGTCTCCAACAATGGCAGGCCCCCTTCCTATATTCAGCAATTCCTTCTGTGTCACAAAATCAGGGAGTTATTGCCTAATCTTTATTACAAAGAAGGGCCTATTACCATCTCAGATGGAAAGAGGAGGAATGGAGGAGTTAGTGTTAGGGAAACCAGTGCCCATTAACCTACCACAGTGGTTTGCAAAGTGTGGTCCCTGGATCAGCAACATAAGCATCACTTGAGGACCTCTTAGAGAAGCACACTTACTGAACCAGAAATTCTGGGGCTGGGCTTTTAACAGGTTTTAACAAGCCTTCCAGGTAATTCTCAAACAGGCTACAGTTTGGGATCAACTTCTTTCATCAAAGATTGCTTTTGCCAGTCTTAAATAGTAAGACTGTAAATTTTGGAAGAAGTATCTCTGGGTTTTTCTTCTTCTTCTTCTTCTTCTTCTTCTTCTTCTTCTTCTTCTTCTCCTTCTTCTTCTTCCTTCTCTTCTTCTTCTCCTTCTTCTCTTCTCTTCCTTCTTCTTCTTCTTCTTTTCCCCATTTTCTTCTGTTTTTCAGTGGTGGTAACTTGTACTGCAAGACAACAGGTATAAAATAAACCCATGTAAAATATTAGTTGCAATTTCCTTATGCCTGGGTTCTCTTTTTCCCAGTGGAAGACTGATAGAAGAGCTACTGCAAAGTATATTGAATGTTTATCCCCTTACCTTGTATATATTTGAAAAACAATTAAGTCTCTAATCTTAAGTTTCTATACTGAATGCCTTCTAGACCAGGCTATCTCTCTGTCTTGATTTTTATGAAGAAAGTTATTAACTGCCTTTTCTGATGTATTATTTTGCATGGTGGCTTCAAAATAGTGTTTTGATTTTCTTTCCTTTCCTTCTGTTTTTTTCTGGAAATTTATCCCAAGGGATTCTTAATTATGGACCTCTGTTGAGTGTATATGATAACACAAAACTCTGGTTATGGCTGGAAAGCATAGAATTCAGAAGAAGGCTTTCTTACCACTGCTACACCAACAAGTCGAGTTAGGTGTTCCACAGTTTGTCCACTGCGGGATAAATACAGAATGGAAGGGCTCACTTCCTGACACCTCAGCTGATGTCTAACATAGTGCGGGAAGGAGAAGTCATGGAGCAACAAATCACCCATTGTTCATTTCCATGTCAAAGTTCTGGAAAGCTTTGATGACTACCCATTTAATTATGAGATTTAAAATCACCTTATTAAAGTATAATTTATATACAATAAAATATTAGATATTAAATATAGAGTTTGATGAGCTTGATGGATGTATACAACAGTCTCACAAATTAAAATATATAACATTAATTATTATTAGTATTATTTAGATACAGGTTCTAACTCTGTCACCCAGGCTGGAATATAGTGATATGACCACAGCTCCTTGTAACCTCAAACTCCTGGGCTCAATCAATCCTCCCACCTCAGCCTCCCAAAGTACTGAGATTACAGGTGTGAGCCACCATGCCCTCCCATAATATATGATATTTTTATCTGCCAGAAACTTCCCAGATGTCCCTTTGTAGCCAGCCCCCCATCCCTGCCCTATGCAGCCACTGATTTGATATCTAGCACTATAGATTAACGCTCCTCGTCCTAGAACTTCATACAAATGGAATCATACAGTATATACTTTTATGTTTATGTTGACTTCTTTCACTCAACATAATGGAAATATCCAAACTTATGCCCCAGGCTAACATTTCCTTTTCTTTTTTTTCTTTTTTAATTAACTTTGACGTTCCAGGTTTGACATGTGCAGGTTTACTATGTAGGTAAACTGGTGTCATGGGGGTTTGTCCTACAGATTATTTTTTCACCCCAGGGATTAAGCCTAGTATCCACTAGAAACAATAGGAACTTTGAAACTCCTTCAGGACAAAGAGGTAATTCACCTGCTGTGTTGCATATATCAGTATTTTGCTCTTTTACATTACTCTGTAGTATTCTATTATATGAATATATCCGATTTTCTGTTGACAGATATTGGGTTGTTTTCAGTTTTTTAGCTTTTATAAATTAGGCTTCTATGAACATTCATGTATAAATCTCTTGATGGACATATGTTTTAATTTCTTTTGAGCAAATGCCTGAGGGTGAAATTGCTTAGCTATGTTTAACTTTGTAGGCAACTGCCAATTGTTTTCCAGAGTTGTTGTTCACCAAAAATCTATGAGGGTTTTAGTTGTTCCACCTGCTTGCCAACACACACAGACCATAAGTCTTTAGTTTTAGCCACTTAAGTAAGTTTATGTTTCATCTAATCGAGAGATGGTTAATTTAAAAAAACCTCCTATCCTCTTGTGGGTTTCCTTGCTGGTAATTCTAACAAGGGGAACAATCAGCTTAGGATGTAATGTAGAGATGTTTACGATCTTCCGGTATGAAACTGACAGAGATCACTAGGTCATGTGCACAGCTGATTAACTATCAGCCTGTGATCACACTGGGAACTTGAGGGCATCGCTTGTGCCCTCTTTTTTGGAAATTTAATCTGACTGAATATTTTCTCTTTGAATATGTAAATTTCTTTAAAGAAGTTAACAATTAAAGGAAGGCATTGTGTTAGTTTCCTATGGCTGCTGTAACAAATTACCACACACATGTGGCTTAAAACAACAGAAATTCCATTTTTAATTTAATCTTCTTTTTAAAAATTATTTATTTTTTTTTCAAACTTTTATCTTAGGTTTGGGGGTGCACATGCGGGTTTGTTACATAGGTAAACTTGTGTCACGGGGGTTTGTTGTATATATTAGATTGTCACTCAGGTACTAAACCTAGCACCCATCAGTTATTTTTCCTGATACTCTCCCTCCCGTCACCCTCCACCCTCAAGCAGGCCCCAGCGTCTATTGTTCCCCACTTTGCATCCATGTGTTCTCACCATTTAGCTCCCACTTATAAGTGAGAACATGTGGTATTTGGTTTTCTGTTCCTGCACTAGTTTGCTAAGGATGATGGCTTCTAACTCCATTCATGTTCCCGCAAAGGACATGATTTTATTCTTTTTTATTACTGCATAGTATTCCATGGTAAAACAACAGAAATGTATTCTGCCACAATTCTGGAGGCCAGAAGTCCAAAATCAGCTTCTCGAGGTTAAAGTCAAGGTGTGTACAGGGCTGTGTTCACTCCGGAGACTCTAAGAGAGAAGCCATTTTTTGCCTCTTCCAACTTCTGGCGGCTGCTGGCATTTCTTGGATTGTGGCTGCATCCCACCATGATGTGCCTCTGTCTTCACATTGCTCCCTCTTCTGTGTGTAGTGTAAACTCACCTCTGCCTTTCTCTTGTAAGAGCACTTGTACTCATATCTAGGTCATATCTGGAAAATCCAGGATAATCTCTCTGTGCCCAAATCCTTAATTTAATCACACCTGCAAAGACCCTTTTTCCAGATAAAGTAAGATTTATGGGCTCCAACAGTTAGGACCTGATATCTTGGGAATGGGGATTTTTCAGCCTTCTACAGGCATTCAGCCTTAAAGATAGTTGCGTCTGAAGTTGAAGTTCTTGTTTCCTTTTGAGGAAGGATGTTTGGAAGAATTAAAAAAAAATACATAAATGCACAAATTCCATGAACTATTTCTGCAGGTTCCTATGATCTTCTGGAATCCATCCATAAATACCAGAAATAAAATGCCATGAGGAGGAGAAATAGAGCACAAACCCCTGATCCACTAAACAGTATTATTTGTTCATAATTCTGTCTTTCCTCTAGCCCTTATCATGGATTTCCTATAGGTAGAATGTTCTTTCCCCCTGTTGAGTTTAGGTTTGGCCATATGATTTGCATTGGTCAGAAGAATGTAAGCAGAAGTGATAGTATGCCAGTTAGCAGCTAGGGCCTGAAATGGTTTTGCAGGTTTCCATCAGTCCTCTTGGAGCTCTGGTCTCTACCATGAGCTACCAGATCTTGCTTCCAGTAGGCATTGTTCCTTCTGCCTGGATCCTGGAAACAAGACTTATACCTGACCCAAAGTTGGAAGTCTAGTCTGGCCCAGGGAAGCCCAACTAACTCCTTCTGAAGCAAGCTTACCTGCAGATCCATGAGCATGAATTAAATGCCAGTTGTTGTAAGCCACTGTGATTTTTGTTTTTTTGTTAGGTAGCATTAACACAGCAAAAGCTGACTGATACATCGTATGTGAATCTCTGCCTATCAACTTTTCTATTCTGGCAAGCTGTATTGAGCTTATAGAGTGTTCATTACTTTCCTTTCCCTAAAATCCTAGACCACCGGTTAAGCAGTCAGCTCCTGATTTGGTTTTTCATACTGCTTTTAGAAAATTAGTCAAAAGGGTTTTCTACACTGAAGGCACTCTAGTCCTAAGGAAAATCCCAAATCATTATATTCTAAGTGGTTCTCAACATCAAATGGCTTATAACTCCAAAAAGGAAAATAAGCAAAACAAGCAGCTATTTTCTCTCACTTAAGAGTGAACCACAATTTCACAATATCTAGGGACAAAGGAAGGGGAGGAAGTCGGCCATCTTTTTCCTGGAATCTGGGGAAACATTTATCTTTCCTTGTTCTATTTTTCCGCTAGATGCTGATTTCAAGCCCCTTTCGAAAGTAGGTAGAGGGCAGGTAGGAAGAATTGAGGGCTCAAATCCTGGATTGAACATCGGTAAAATAGGCAACTACCAAACTTCCCTCATGAATTCCATAATATTGACTGCACTTCAGTTTCATCCTTAGGCAAAATTTCATCGTGTGCCATGTAAATATTTGCAAAATCTGTGTTGGTTTGTGGTTAATTATGGTATAAACAAAGCAAAAATCAAACAAATGTAAAACCCCAGTACACCTCCTCTCCCAATTTCACCTGTTAATCACCACTATTTAATCAATACCAGTTTTCTGTAGGCACTCTTATCAAGTTATAGCCAAAGAGAAATGCTTATTACCACTAAAATTCCATTATGTGAGAATTTTTCTTTAAATAAGATATTTTTTGTTCAATATTAGAAAAGCAAAGATATTGGAATTTACCATTGTCTTAAATGAATAATCTTCCCTGAGTCCAGTATTATGGTCTCACTACCCCATAAAATTAGCAAATCATGCTTGGGGAAAATATAAAGAACTGTTGATATAAAGGAAGCTCCAAAATTCAGTGGTGCTGGTAGCAATGTAGATAGAAAATTGGTGAGTTGGGAGGATGACATGCCTTAGACATGACAGCTTGTATGTTCCCCTTTATGAGGTGGGTGGGGAAATAGGGTGTCTATTATGTCAAACTACCCTCACCTGCAACAGCAAAGGTCTGAACTTTGTTCAGCTGGATATATTTAACGCCATTAAAATGTAACAGATACGAAAGTGGTTCTGTCTCATCCATTTAAAGTTTCCAACATAAATTACTACTTTGCATGGTACACTTAAAGCCAGGTCTGTTTTGTGTCAATGCTAAATGAAAATGGAAAAATAAAGCCAGAGAAGAGGCTAAAGTTCATTGATGCAGTAAAAAGTGAAAAGGAAAGCAAAACGACGTTCCATTTTCTGAAAGGCTACCAGCCCTGCCTTTGATGTTGAGATTGTTCAATTACCATGGAACGTGAAAGATGTTCTGTAATCATTAAATTGTCATTTCCCCCCCATCCTGAATATTGTAGTGCATTTCCTGTCTTAGTGAAGCAAGATAAATTAGGTTCAGGCATTTCCCTGGAAAGGGCACTTCTCATTCCATGTGATGCTGACCTTTTTTCCTTTCTAATGAATACAGTCTTAACGTCCTTTTTACCAACTGATGTGTCCCTGTCTCAGAATGGTATACCCATTTTTATGCCTTTGTTAGTTTTAATCCCTTCTAAGACATCATCTTTTCTTTAGTATTTAAGTATAGTGAGATGCTATTTCATGCTGCATTTAAAGTGATGGAGACTCTTCGCAGCATATGCTTGTTTCAGATGAGAGGGAATAATCCAAAAACTTCAGTTATTTTAAAGCACCCACTTTGCTGGACGTATGATCTATAGACAGCAGAAAGAAAAGTGGACTTGGTAATGGTTATTGGTTGGCTGTCAGATTCTTCTTCTTGCCTGTTAAACACATATGCCAAGAACAAGTCCCAGGACTATTAGCCTCGCTCCAAACTTTCCTGTGCACACATGTTAAACACAGGCAAATGAGGCTCAGCGAGGTAGCCCAGTCTGGAGGAGCCAGTTCTGCAGTATGAGGCCCACATGCTAATTCTGTTCCATCTGGTTTCATCCACCTCTCAAAGTGTACTTTACTTGATTACAAAACAGTCACAGTCAAATTTGTTCGTAGTTATTTCCCACTGAGGTGGTGAATGTCTTGACTGGCTGGATTTTCTGGCTAGATTTCTCCCTTCTCTGTGAATGGTCTCCTGAGCCCATATGCACTTTTGAGTTCCACTCAAGAGCCAGAACTAGTCTTGTTCTTGGGGGTTCAGGACCGTGGAAGAAGTAGTGCTAACGCAACCATATTGCTCATTTCTAGAAAGTGAGCTTCTCTATTGTTTTTGAGACCCAGACTAAATCTTTGTTCCATTTTCCATGGGTTTCTCTCTCAGACCCACTTATACGTGAGTCCTTGTCTTAACAAATGCTTAGAATCAGTGTTTAGTATGCCTGGCTACTATTCCAGAGCCACAGTCAGGGCCTGATTCTGCACTCTTGGGCTTCACAATTGCCCGAGAGTGCTGCTATTATTATTATTCACAATAATTAATAATAATAATAGCAGCTACCTATTAATAGATGAATGCTTACTTCAGGTACCTAATACTAAGCACTTTAAATATCACAATTCTTCCAAAGTTGAGACAAACATTTTCTTTCTTTTTTTTTTTTTGAGACGGAGTTTTGCTCTTGTCGTCCAGGCTGGAGTGCAAAGGTGCAATCTCGGCTCACCGCAACCTCCGCCTCCCAGGTTCAAGCAATTCTCCTTCCTCAGCCTCCCAAGTAGCTGGGATTAGAGGCATGTACCACCACACCCGGCTAATTTTGTATTTTTAGTAGAGACGGGGTTTCTCCATGCTGAGTCTGGTCTCAAGCTCCTGACCTCAGGTGATCCGCCCGCTTTGGCCTCCCAAAGTGTTGGGATTACAGGCGTGAGCCACCATGCCCAGCCCAAACATTTTCATATTAAAGGTTCTGTAGTTGTTTTAATATGCATTAGAAATGTTTTCATTTTAAAAAGTTATAAATTTATTTTAATTAGACTAGAAAAAAATGTTATGTTTTAAGCCCATGATTTCATGGATATTATTGTTTGTGAGGCAAGGATAAAGGAGAAGAGAGAGTGAATTTAAGGTTGACACATGGCTGTTTTTCTCTTGAAACTCCTGCTGTGGCAGACAGGCCTACAGCTTTCCTGGGGGTACCTCTTCTTTCTCCCCAGTTTTCAGTGGTTGATAATTTCTGAGTTTCCTCAGTATCTTCTGTTGGCTTCTCCACCATCTGTTGACAAAAGCTCCGTAAGAAATTCCCTTATTGTAAATACGTAAAGTGATTTCTGTTTTCTTGCTTAGACTCGGCCTGACACAAGTTGGTATGTTGACCATATCTTTATGAAAGGGTAACAAAACTGAGGTTTGATGAAGCTTAGCAATTTGCTCAGGATCTTACAACAAACAAGTGATGAAACTAGAATTAAAATCTAGTTCTTTTTGACTCAAGAGCCTATCTTCTTGATTCCCACTCTTCTGCATACCTTAATTGACTTCACGGACTTACCTGATATTAGTCATTTGCATAAATGTCCAATATGACTGAAAATGTACCTCTCCCTGAACAATATTTCTTCACCAGCAAGCAGAGCTACTCCCCAGGAACCTGGTCTCTGCTCAGCATGCCCCAACTGGATCAACTAATCATTTCATCTGGCTGGTGCTTAGGCAATTGTTCAATTATTCAGAAGATTCTTACAATTTTAGATCTGGAGCGATCCTGCAATGATCTTGACTGCATCTTGCAGAATACCAGCAGAAAAGAGATGGCAGAGTCAAATCAAGATAATTCAAGGAGCAGGTGGCAGATTGTATTTAGCAAAGACGGCCACACTATGCGTATGTCAACATCCTATGCTCCCATTATGATGTGGTTTGCATTTCCCCTTCAAGAGGAAGGTTCTATATTCTCTCCCATGAACCTGGGTGAATTAACTGCCTTGGTGAATGGAATGCAGAAGTTAAGCTCCATCAATTCAGAGGTGATGCCATAAAAGGCAATGTGACGTTCTCTCTCTCTCTCTCTCTCCCCACCCCCCCACCCCGCCATCTCTCTCTTTTGGTATATGTGATTGCTTTGGGGAAAGCCAGGTACCACACTCAAAAAACCCCACAGAGAAATCCCTATGGAGAGAAACAGAAGCCGCAATCAATAGCCAGTACCTACTTGCCCATGTGAGTGAGTGAACAGCCATGGAAATGCATCCTACATCCAAATGACTGAAGCCCCAGCCAACATATACCTGCAACCACATGAGAGACCCTAAGCAAAATTTCCTAGCCAAGCATTTCCTAAATTCTTGATCATCAGGAACTGTGAGAACTAACACGTAATTTTTATTATAAGCCACTATATCACAGTTATGCTGTGATAGACAACTAAACAGAGGATTTAATAAAGGGATTATATAAAGGGCTGACAATACCGACAAGGGGTGGTACAGTATCCTGGAGCTTCTAGTAACCAGGCTGCTGTCACTCCTAGACCTTAGAAGCACAAGGCTATGGAGACAGGTTCACCTGAGAGAAGCAGTGACCTCTGGTCAAGGGTTGCAGCCAGCCCAAGGTGGTCCCCCAGGGAAACAACAGGGAGAATAAATGCCTCAACCTCACTACCCTCTTCCTTCAGGTCTTTGGTTGAGGGGCTTCAACTTGGCCATTGGCCAGATCCAACCATCAGAGGATGATTAGACTTTAATAAGTAGAGACACTGGGAGAGTTGATAGGTTTAGCAGGAAATACATGCAAGGAAGAAGCAGGCTTTCAACAAAATATGCCTTCTGATAACTCTCATTTTATCTCTAGCTTCAGTCTCACTAGACAACCCAGTGCTGTCATTCTCCTGTAATCCTACCTGCACTGGCCAGCCAGGGCACTGCCAGCTGTCACATTCAACATCTCTTTTCTGTGAACTGTCAACAGAGAGAATTATATTAGTTAGAGAACTCTAATCCATTAAAAGATGCCAGAGAAGACTTTATTAGCCAAGATGTAAAACATCCAATGAACTAAAGGATGAATTTCAGTTTCTCCCTCTTCAGGTTCTATATTGACAAATCCTTCCTGTGACCTTTCATCCTTCTTCTCTAGCTACTTTTCTCATTCACTCCTTCTTCTACCAATAATCTGTATTGGTCTTCTCCATTTTCTCATCATACCCTCACTCTTTAAATGCCTAATGAACATGATGTTCCAGCAAGTCAAACTTCATGAATCACTTTACTTTTAATCCCCTGATGTCTCTAAATCTATCCGAATTCCTCTCCATCTTCTTTTCACTCACTGTCTAGATAATAGATGAGAGCCATCAGTGAATTTACTAACTTGGTTCTATGCTCTTTTAAAAACATGATTAGAACTTAAGGCTTTGATTCTGAGTAAGTTGATATGAAATCTCATTAGGAGACATAAGACTAAATAATGCATGGGGTTGGGCAAAATTTTGATCTCATAGAAACCCTCTTTCTCCTTAAATGACAATCATGATCTTTTATTCATTATTTAGTATCCCAAAGGAAATACAAAATTTAATCAATGGCCAAGTATCTCCCCTATTTTAAGTGTTCTTGTACTCTCCTCAGAATGCATCTTATTTAGAAAAAAATCTTATACATTATTAATAATGTTGGCTAAAGAGAAGCCTGTTTATATATTTGCAACAGATGTCATAGATGTTAATAGACATTCAACTGCATTTATGATACAAGAAGAAGGCTATGGCTCAAAGATATAGGTACATAGAAGTTTAACTACGGGTATGCCACTAGTCAGTGGCAGAGATGTAATGACTTTCTTACCTCATCAGGATTTCCAGTTCAATGTTATTTCACATTAGACTGTTTTTTTTGTCCTAAAAATTGTGTGGTTTTCTAGACTGATAAAACAAACAACTGTTTTGATCAACTTAAACATGCTTCAAAGAGAAATTGTTTTCCTATAGAAGACACAGCGTTTGGCACACAGTAGGTATTCACTAGTTATCTGGAGAATGAATCAAGTGACAGGAAACTTCCAGATAAATTCAATCAGTTTTGCTTCCTTTTTCTTCAAGTCTTCATTGTGCAATGTTATCCTCAATTCAACCCTAAATCTATTTTCCCAGAAGCAGTGAGTGGTTTTCTACAAGTATGCTATTTCTGGGATCTTGTTTGGCTCCAGTATCTTTTTTTTTTTTTTTTTTAAGAGTCTTGACTTTCCAGATTTGAGGAGCAGCTGCTTTTTTGAATGATATACAGGACTACACATGCTTTTTCTGCCTGTTTCTTTCCTCTGAACTCGGGAGGGATTGACATCAAGGACTGTGATTAGTGATATTTGAGTATTTCCCTTGCCCTTCTCCACACTTTTGTACTATGAGCATCTTTCTTTAGAAACATTCATCTCCATCTGTGTCTTGGTTTCTCATGTGTTTTTCTTTGCAATGAGAATCTCCTTAGAAAGCCCCCCTTTCTACTCCTTTGCCCTATTTCCTGTTGTTTCATCATTGAATATGATTCCCTTCTCTTCCACCCATTTCAATACATTGATCATTATTTTTTCCTCCTATGTAAGAAAATGAAATTTGTTGATAGCCCACTATAAGCCAAGTAGTGCTGTAGGCTTTTCCATATATTATCTCTATTAATTTATACAGTCTTCTGAGTTCAGCAATATTATTTCTGTTTTTCACAGGGGAAATTAGAGGTGCACTGTTGTCAAGTAATTGCTCAGATCTACACATTGTAGCAGGCTTATCCAAGTCTTGATTTCCTCCCACATCTATGTCTAGTGATATTGAAGGCATGCAATGTCTTGTTCGCCACTTTGGAATTGACAGTACCATCACTGTTTTCATTCTTCTAATTGGGAAGTAGGTCAGTTAGAAAGTGGAGCTAGAAATGCTGAAGGGAGAAGGAGAAATAGAAAAGAGAACAAAAGGTCAAAGTTTTAATCGTTCCTTTAACCTCAGCAGGGCCCTCAAGACAATTCTGCATAGAGTATCTCTCAATTTCCAATGGGTAAATTCAAAGACTTTACTACTCTCTTCTTTACCCAACCCACCCCTTCTCACTCCCAGTAGGTGACCTCATCTCATATTCTCCTACCAAAGTAGAGTGATATTAGGCATCTTCCTGACTCTCAGCAAAAGATCAGTGTATAGTTCCCCTTCCTTGGACAAATAAGGCTCTCTATCTGGCCATATGATCATTTCCTTTCCTTCCCAGACAAACTACTTGCCAAAGAGCCTCAATTCCTTCTTCCTCATCTTGTGGGCACTTCTCACCACCCCCTATCCTAAGGTCTGACTTGGCTCTGCCTCTCCACTGCTGCTAAACTTATCATAATAACGGTTATCCCCAGCTTCTGTATGGCCCCTTTCATCTTTCTGTAGCACTTGACATTATTGAACATTCCATCTTTGTAACTCTTTAATTTCTAGGTCTCCCTGGCATTTGCAACACCTGGTTCTTCTCTAAGATTTTACTATGGGCTTATTATCTGCACTAGACTCTTATTAGTTGATGTTCTCCAAAGTTCTGGTCTTCATCCTCTTTCCCTAGTAGAACTCACTGTCATGGTTCAACCACTACCTCAAAATAATAACTGACCCCTCTTTTTTACTTTAGGTTTATAGACGGTAATAATTATTTGACATTTCCTCTTGAACACTCAACACATCCCTCAATTCTCTGTCTTCCCCCAACCCATTACAGACCTTTATTTCTCTTGGTAATCTCTTTTTCAGTTAATGGTATCACTGTTTATCCAGTTACAGAAACCAAACACCAAGGTGCTACTTGTAAATCTTTCTCCTTCTTATCAATTCTGTCACATCTTGTCAAATCAGTCTCCTAGTCCTCACTAGTCTGTCTTCAAATACTACTTGAACCTACCCCTTCTACTCCATTTCACACCATTTCTCACCAGTAGCATAACAAAAGCCATCAGCTGATCTTTCTGCCTCCATTTCCCCTTTCCGTTATATCCCTTCTTGCCAGAGTAAACTATATAAAAAGTAAAAAGTGGGCATGTCTCCTGCTGATCATTCTTCATTGGCTTCATCTCATAGACATCTAAAATTGCAGATGCATAGCACACTCTAAAAGGGTTCACCTATCCTTGCCCTGACTGCCTTTCCAGCAGCATGGACCATATGCTTTCCAAAGCCTCCTCGCTCCTTCCTTTCTCACCCTTGAAGCTCTTGTGCAAACTCTTCCTTTGTTAGAAATGGCCTTTTTACTTTTTTCTTTTTTCTCTCCCTTCACCTGCCTAAGTCATCTCTATTTTTGAAGAGTCAACTCAGGAGTAATTTCCTCCATGAAGTTCCTCCCAAATCCCCAGTCAAGGCTGGGAGTGTCTATCAGTATACCTGGCCCTGAGCAGGAGCTCAATAAATGTGTGCTGAACTCTTCTCAAGCTTCTGACCACACCACCCCTCTTTATTCTTATTTTAATCTCCTAATGATACAGGACATAGAAAGAAATTATTTAGGAAGATAGTGAGGATAAGAGAGTTCTTGGTAAGGTTTCCCTTTTAACAAAAAGCAGCCCCCAGATTATTTCTTTTCTAACAAAGAGCTGTCTGTAAAATCGAGCTACAGAAATAGATAAGCAAGCTGGAAGCTTGCACAGGTGAATGCCAGCAGCTGTGCCAATAACTACCTGAGGCTTAGGCATGTTCAACATAAAGTCTCCATTTTCCCTTTTCTTTGTCAACCACGTGTACAGTAAAGGAACAGGCAATGTGGTGCCGGCCAGGTAGAGAACCCATCTGCATTATGAAATATTAGGGTGGGGCTGCCAGCTTCTTCAGGCACTATGTAAATGGCACACCTGGTCCAACCAATCTTTGAGCCCTATGTAAATCAGACACTGCCTCTTCAAGCTCATCTATAAAACCCCATGCATTTCACCACGAAATCAGAAGATCCACTTGGGAGCCCCTCTTTCTCTGCAGGAGAGAGAGCTATTCTCTTTTTCTCTTTCTTTTGCCTATTAAATCCCTGCTCTTAAAGTCACTTCTTGTGTGCCTGCATCCTCCATTTCCCTGGCATGAGACAACAAGCCTCAGGTATTTACCCCAAATAACGATGCCGGTATACTAATTTAAAGGGAATATAAAAATTTTAAGATAAGAATTTCTTTATCTCCCCTGACATCAATCCTTTCTTCATCTGCCTACATCATCTCCTTCTTCCCTTCTGTTATACTAGAGTTAACCTCAAAGAGAAACTAAATAAGATAAACAGTTGCAGCAGCTGCATTAATAACCACATAAATATCAAACGTTAGAAGGAGAGGGAGAGATAGGAGGCATTGTTAATGACCTGAAGTATCATGTTTAAATCAGAGAGTTAATTGATGGCATAAAGAAATAGAATAAGCATAATTTTTTGATAGTTATGTGGGGGATCTTTAGAAGAATCAGAATTAGAAATGAAGATATACCCTTGGGGAATGGTAGGTGAGATATGAAAGGGAGATTGGATAATTTCTCTAACAGTGTATTTATTCTCATTATAAGCATTACTTTGCTGCCAAGGCTGTGTAATCTAAGATAGACAACTAAAAAAAAGAGTAATAATACTTATCTGTAAGGGATGTTATAATTCAATGAGTTAATAAATATCTCAAGGTGCTTTCTAATTTTTAGAGTGCAGTTCAACTTTTATTAAGTGAGAGTTTTGAATACTCTCATGTAAAATAATAATGTGAATTGGTTTCCTGGACACTATCTACTTTGGAATCAATTTCTCTTTCTAATGTTTTTCAGTGTGTGAATGGCCAGGACAAATTGGTTTTGCTTAATGCATACAACATGTCACCAACAAAGTAAAATCGACTAAAAGTAATGTCATCAATTACATTCACCATTGGTGCAGAAAAGATAGTTTACTTAAAAGTTATTTGGTAGACTTTTTACAAGGTTTCTACTCTTTATAAGAGACTGTGGAAGTCTGAGGAATGCTTCAAGAAAAGAGAGAGCTTCTCCCCTGCAGGGGCTCAATACATTGACAATTGACTGTCTCTGTGAAAAGCATTTGAAATGAATCCAGAGATGTGACTGCAAAATTGTAGTACCCAAATACTTATTAATGAAATATTGTCTTCATATTAAGTCAGGAGATACTGATGTTACAGTATAGAATGTTGTGAGATTTTTCTTTAAATTTAATTTTAATTGATTTTTATAAGCGTGACTTGATGTCTTCAAAAAAGAAAAGGAAATGTATTAAGTCCCCAAAACATTATAGTTCAGTATTGCATAAACATGTCTCTTTTTTTCAAGAATAGTCAGAGTTTATATAAGTGTTTCTCAAGAAACCTCAGGTAAATTGGTGTTGATTGCAAATTGTCTTCGTTTCTCTCGACCACAGAGAAATATTTTGTGGTAGTTTTAATAAACCATTTCCTTATTTGGTAATGGTTTCAGTCTCATCACAGAAGTAAAATTACATGTCTTTTTTAGCATGTATCTTACGGTTTGATTGTCTACTCTTGTTTTGTGGGGCTCTGACATTCATATCTGTTACACATGGCCCTGTAACAACGACCCTCTCTTTCTTTTCTTAGAAGTATGACAAATTCTGCACCAGTAATACTGTTTCATCATCAAATAAAATAAACAAGTTATAGGAATGTACTCTGGCTTTTTGCTTCTTAATTACTCTAATTTGGGCCCCAGCTGGGGCCCATCTCTGACAATCTTCACTCCATCAGATAAAGGGGAATTGTTTAAAACTGTGCTGGGTTTGTTATAAGCAATGGACGAACTTCTAAAAGGTTTATCTCCAAGTTGATATCTGATAAAAGCAAAATCTTAAGGCTGAATCAAAATGAAAAATGTTTTGAGACTTCTCCCTGTTCAAATGGTCTTAATTCATTATCATGGTAGAGCTGAAGACATCTTTTATTTAATAGCTTCATTTAGTTGTTATGAACATTTTGTAAACACATTTTTCCAGATATCTCTTATATCGAAGATGTACTGAGTGCCTAAAATCAGGAATTTTTGATACAATTCAGGAGATAGGGTTAAAAAGTTCATTTCAGTGAAATAGTGAAATAAAGGATGATGAAGATAGAAAGATACAGATGAAGAAGAGAAAAAAATGAACGGGTACAAGATAAATTATGAAGCATAAGTAAAAGTGTACCCATGGGTTTTGTGCGCAAGGTCCTTCTTATTTCTCCCCATGTGACTATACCCAAGTATTCTGCCGAAAAATGCGGTTTAGAGAAGAGATGGAGGCTACAAGGACTCACTTAGGAGGCACAAAGACATATATGTATGTGTGTGTGTATATATGTATAAACACACACAAACACCCACAAACAGAAAACAAAGCCTGCTCATTAGAGAAAATGTAGAAAACTTTGAAAAGTAGAAAGAAGAAAAATAACTGGAGAGAGACAAAATCTGCCCGGCCTCAACAGAAATTCTGTTTTCTTTTTTCTTTTCTTTTTTTTTTTTGCCTATGAATGTTAACTGTTTTATTTTTTTGAAATTTGAATTCTCTTGTATTTATTATTTTTAAACTTTAAAAATGATAACTTTAAAACTATCGATTAAAATAATTGTTAGTTTACTTGATTATATTATAGACACAGAAAAGTGCATAAATTGTTAAGTGTAGAGCTTGATAAATTTCCATAAATTGAACGCTCAGTCATGATAGCAACTATTTTGCAACCATTTACTTTTTGAAAACAATTAGGCCACTTGTTCCAGCACCCTTGCCTTACTCTTCCAGCAGAGATATTTCTTCCTCCCTTGTGACAAAATTAGCCAGACTCCTTAATGGAATCTGAGGATAGGGAGGGTTCAGTCACATAACCAGCCCGACACAGGTATGCATGACAGTAAAGGAGAGTGTTGAGGAAAACAATCGTAAACATTTAAAGACACCTCTGGGGGATGAGAGCTCCAGGTGCAGCTGGAAGAGGTGAACACTGGTAGCTTCACAAGGGCAGTGGCACTGACAGCCCCATCACTGGCAGCCCAGTAGGAGCTTTGGGCAATAGCCCAGAGCAGAAGCAGCAGCCTGAGAGTTGGATGTAGGAATGTGCACAGAGGCCTGACTACAAGGGGCATCCCAAAAAGAGGGGAAATGGGTGACCAGAGCCGAACAAGCTGGCAGCAACCTCAGCAGGTGCAGGAGTGGCAAAGTGGCAAGTCTGAGAATGGATTGAGAGACAAGAGGGAACCACAGTAGGACGGGGGGTAGGGGAAGATACATTTAAGGAAATCAAAAGAGGGCTCAACGCAGCAAGAACATGGATATCAAATACTTGGAGGAGAATAGGGGGAGATAAAAAGATAGTGCAAATAAACTAAATCCTCCTTCTTTATATCTGAGCATTATATGTGGTATGTAAAGCTAATGCTTAAAGAAATAGAAAAGATTTAGAATGCGGTTAGAAATATAGAGTAGAAATAGGAATAGAGAAGAGAAATAGATGATAGGATAGAAATAGAAACATAGATTAGAAAGTTGATATAAAAATAAATGAAAAGATAAAAAAAATTGAGTAGGAATAGAAATATGGAATAAAAATAGAAAAAATAGAAAAAGAAACCCCAGAAAATTACATACCAATATCTCTGAGGAACAAAGATGCAAAAATCCTCAACAAAATACTAGCAAACTGAATCTAATGGCACATCAAAAAGAAAATTCACCACGATCAAGTGGATTTCATCCCAGGGATACAAGGATGATTCAACATGCACAAGTCAATAAATGTGATTCGGCTGGGCTCAGTGGCTCACGCCTGTAATCCCAGCACTTTGGGAGGCTGAGACAGGTGGATCACGAGGTCAGAAGATTGAGACCATCCTGGCTAACATGGTGAAACCCCATCTCTATTTTAAAAATGCAAAACATTAGCCGGGCGTGGTGGCGGGCACCTGTAGTCCCAGCTACTCGGGAGGCTGAGGCAGGAGAATGGCGTGAACCCGGGAGGCAGAGCTTGCAGTGAGTGGAGACTGCGCCACTGCACTCCATCCAGCCTGAGTGACAGAGCGAGACTCTGCTCAAACAACAACAAAAAAAAGTGATTCACCACATAAACAAAATTAAAAGGAAAAACCATATGATCATCTCAATAGATGCAGAAAAAAATATTTTTGATAAAATCCACAATCATTTTATGATAAAATCCACAATCATTTTATGATAAAAACCCTCAACAAACTAGGCATAGAAGGAACATACCTCAAAATAATAAAAGCCATACATGACAAACCCACAGCCAGTATCATACTGATGGGGAAAAGTTGAATGCATTCCTGCGAAGAACTGAAACATGACAAGGATGCTCACTTTCACCACTTCCATTCAACATAGTACTGTAAGTCCTGGCCAGGGCAATCAAGAAAGAGAAAGAAATAAGGGGCATCCAAACTGAGAAAGAGGAAGTCAAACTATCTCTGTTTGCTGATGATTCGATCTTATACTTAGAAAACCCTGAAGTCTCCTCCAAAAGATGACTAGATTTAATAAATGAATTCAGTAAAGTTTCAGGTTACAAAATCAATGTACACAAATCAGTAGCACTGCTGTACACCAACAATGACCAAGCAGAGAATCATATTAAGAACTCAATCCCATTTACAATAGCTGCAAAAAATAGCATACATAGGAATATACTTAACCAAAGAGATGATAGATCTCTAAAAGGAGATTATAAAACACTGATGAAATAAATTATACATGACATAATTGGAAAGGCTCATGAATTAGAAGGCTCGATATTGTGGAAAATGATCATACTGTTCAAAGCACTCTACCGAGTCAATGCAATTCATATTAAAATATCAATGTCATTTTTTCACAGAATTAGAATAAACAATCCTAAAATTCATACAGAATCAATAAAAGAGCCCGAATAACCAAAACAATCTTAAGCAAACAAAACAAAATAAAACAAAAAATTCTGGAGATGTCACATTATCCAACTTTAAATTAAACAAGGCTGTATAACCAAAACAGCATAGTACTGGTATAAAAGTAGATTCATAGACCAATGGAACAGAAGAGAGAATCTAGAAATAAAGCCAAATACTTACAACTAACTGATCTTCAGCAAAGCAGATGAAAACATACACTGGCAGAAAGGGCATCCTATTCATCAAATGATGCTGGGAAAATTGGATAGCTGCATGTAGAATGAATCTTGATCCCTATCTCTCACCATATACAAATATTAACAGAAGATGAATTAAAGTTCTAAATTTAAGACCTGAAACAATAAAAATTCTAGAAGCAAACCTAGACCTAGGGAAATAATTTGTGACTAAGCCCCAAAAGCAGATGCAACAAAAACTAAAACTAATGAGATCTAATTAAACTAAAGAATTTCTGCACAGCAAAAAATATATATATATATATAAAATAGAATGAACAACCTACAGAAAGGGAGAAAATAATTTGTAAGCTATACATCCAACAAAGGACTGATATTTAGAATCTACAAAGAACTCAAATCAGCAAGAAAAAAATAAATAATTTCATTAAAAAGTTGGCAAACGACATGAACAGACATTTCTCAAAAAAAGATGTAAAAATGGCCAAAAAACATATAAAAGATTGTTTAACATCTCTAATCAACATGGAAATACAGTTTAAAACCACGATGAGATACTAACTTCTCCAGTTAGAATGGCCATTATTAAAAAGTGAAAAAAAAATAGATGTTGAGATGGATGTGGTGAAAACGACCTGCTTATGCATTGCTGGTGCAACCTGTGTGGAAAACAGTGTGGAGATTTCTCAGAGAATTAAAAATGGATCTGTCATTCAATTTAGTAACCCCACTACTGAAAGGAAAAAACGTGAGTATATCAAAAGGACACCTATGTTTATTGCAGCACAATTTACAATTGCAAAGATATGAAATAAGCCTGAGTGCCCATCACCTCATGAGTGGATAAAGAAAATATGGTGTGTGTATACCATGGAATACTACTCAGGCACAGAAAAATGAAATAGTGTCTTTTGCAGCAAAATGATGGAACCGGAATCCAGTTATTCTAAGTGAAGTAACTAAACTCAGGAATGGAAAACCAAATATTGCATTTTCTAATTTATAAGTGGGAAATAAGCTATGGGCACGCACAGGTATACAGAGTGGTATAATGGACTTGGGGACTCAGAAGGTAGGAGGATGGATGGAGGATGAGGTATGAAAAATTACCATTTGGGTACAATATACACCAGTCAGGTGATGGGTGCACTAAAACCCCAGACTTCACCACTGTACAATCCATCCACGTAAACAAAAACAACTTGCACTCCTAAAGCTATTGAAATTTTAAAAAGGTAACATAGATGTGAAATAGAAAAAATTAAATGTAAATATAATTATGTTGACTTATGTGGGGAATATTTAGAAGAAAAACAATAAAAAGTACAATTTTTGGTCACTTATACGTCTTTTCTTTCATTATGAATAATACATAATTTCAGTTCTGATATCCTCTTTGATTAGATGGCTGATGTAAAACCAATTTTAAAGTAGTTTCCTTGAAAAAGTATGTTTATCATGAATCTATAATTTTATTGCCATGTGGCCAAATAATATGTTCTGTATGGATTTTAACTTTTAGGAGTTTACTAATTTTTATTTGAAATATACAAACACCGTTTTCTAATCTCACTCTGGAGTCATGCCTTAGCTAGATATAAAAATCTTATTGAAAATGATTTTTTCTGAAGAGTTTAATGATAATGCTTCATTATTTTCTAAGCAGCTATTTGAGCTGTTAAGAAGTTGCAGTTAGTGACTTTGTCATTCTTTTAAAAGTAATATGTAGTCCCTCTGGCAGCTTTAAGATTACTCTTTTTTTCTTTTTTTTTTTTTGCAGTTTCATCAAGCTATGTCCATATATGGATTTATTTTATTTTATTAATCCTGTTCAACATTTATTATGCTATTGTTTGTTTTTGAGACAGGGTCTCCCTCTGTCACCCAGCCTGGAGTGCAGTGGCACGATCTCGGCTCACTGCAACCTCCACCTCCCAGGTTCAAGTGCTTCTCTCACCTCAGCCTCCTGAGTAGCTGGGACTACAGGCATGTGCCACCATGCCCAGCTAACTTTTGTATTTTTCTGTAGAGACAGGGTTTCACCATTTTGGCCAGGTTGGTCTTGAACTCCTGACCTCAAGTGATTCGCCTGCTTTGGCCTCCAAAAGTGCTGGGATTACAGGCATGAGCCACCACACCCGGACTATTATGCTATGTTAATTTAAGGTTTAATGTAATTCTCCAGTCTGGACATTTCTCACTGATTACCTGTTTGAATATTGACTCTGCTTTTTCCTCTCTGGGCTCCTTCTGGAACTCCTACGATGGAACTCCTACTGATGAAGCTACTCAATCTATCTCGTATGTATCTTTATTATTATTATTATTGAAATATAATTAACATAACATAAAACACATCCTACTGAAGTGTTTTTCTACAGTGGTCTAATTCAATTGTTTTTAGTATATTCCCAAGGTTGTCCAACCACCATCATTGTCTAATTCCAGAACATTTTCATCACCCGGAAGAAAACCTTCTACCCATTAGACATATTACCTCATTCCCCACTTCCCGAGCCCCCGGCAACCATTAATTTACTTTCTACCTCTATGGATTTGTCCATTACAGACAATTCACACAAGTGAAATCGTACAATATGTGACCTTTTGTGTATAGCATCTTTTACTTAGCATCATGTTTTCAAGGTCCATCCATATTGTAGCATAAATCAATAATTTATTACTTTTTCTGGTTGAATAATATTCTATTGTATGGATATACCACATTTGTTTATTTGTTTATCAGTTGATGAACATTTGAGTTGTTTACACTTTTTGGCTGTTATAAATAATGCTTCCATGAACATTCACTTATAAATTTTTGGGTGAACATGTTTTCAATTCTCTTGGGTACATACTTAGGAGTAGAATTGTTGGATTGTATGGAAAACTTATGTTTAACTTATTTTATTTTACTTATTTATTTTTATTTATTTATTTATTTTTGAGACAGAGCCTCACTATGTCACCCAGGCTGGAGTGCAGTGTCACGATCTCGGCTCACTGGAACCTCTGCCTCCTCCCTGGTTCAAGTGATTCTCCTTCCTCAGCCTCCTGAGTAGCTGGGACTACTGGCATGTGCTACCACACCTGGCTAATTTTTGCATTTTTAGTAGAGATGGAGTTTCGCCATGTTGGCCAAGCAGGTCTCAAACTCCTAACCTCAGGTGATTCACCTGCCTCAGCCTCCTAAAATGCTGGGATTGTCTACTTGAGCCACCGCACCTGGCTAAAAATTTATGTTTAACTTTTTAAGATTTTCCGAAGTGGCCACACTATTTTACATTCCCACCAACCATGGGTAAGGATTCCAATTTTTCTACAGCCTAGATAATTCTGGTTGTTTTCTGTATCTTTGATTATAGCTATCCTAGTAGGTATCAACATGTATCATATTGTGGTTTTGATTTGCATTCCCCTAATGACTAATGATGTTGAGAATCTTTTCATGTGCTTATTTTATATCTTCACTGGAGAAAAGTCTATTCAAGTTCTTTTGCCCATTTAAAATAGGGTTGTATTTTATTGTTGATTTGAAATAATAACCAAACCATACTTTATGCTGGATATTTTTATTCTGGACACTAGACTTTTATCAGATATAAAATTTGGAAACATTTTCCGCCATTTTGTGAGTTTTATTTTCACCTTATGAATGATGTCTTTTAAAGCACTAATGTTTTTAATTTTGATGAAGTCCAATTTATTTGTTTTGTTTTGGTTGCTTATGCTTTTGGTGTCATATCCAAGAAACCATTGTCTAACACAAGGTCATAAAACCTTGCACCAATGTTTCCTTCTGAGAGTTTTATAGTTTTAGATCTTACATTTCAATTTTTGATCTAAAAAATGTTGATTTTGATTTTTGTTTTGAATAAATTTTTGTATATGGTATGTGGTAGGAGTCCAATTTCATTCTTGTTGAGGAAGAGGGAGAGAAACATAAGGAGGATAGAAGTAATTGGTGAGAAATGAAGAAAATTAGGATTACATGATATTAATAATTGTTGAAGCCACTTAGTGGGCACATTGAAATTTCACTATCCTGTGCTCTATACTTTCATGTGTTTGAAAATTTTTCACTATATAACAATAAAATGATATATAGTCTATGTTTGTTGGCTACAAAAGTCTTTATTCAGATATATTATGTCAAAGCTTTTATTTATTCAAATCTTTTATATTTCCAGTTATATTTTTCTACTTTTTAAAAAAATTTTTTAGGTAATTGTACTAAACTCTTCCACCATAATTGTGATCTCATCTTGGGATTTACCAAAAAACATTTATAGCATGTCTGAGAAATCCAGAGGTAATATATATCTCCTCTTTGCTCCAACCTTCTTGTAGCAGGGTATGTGTTGAATCAGTCTGTCCTGAAATGTGTGAGTGTTTTTAAAAACTGAATACTATTGGTCATTTTTGTTTGGAGATTTCTAAGGCAAGAAGTTTGTCTAAGTACCCTAAGCCTGCTGGGCATTGGGGGCCAGTGATAGGACTAGGAAAGAGATACTCATGTCCATTTCAAAGACTTTTGCCCTATGGAAGAGGCTTCTGTTAGCTTCTGTGACCTCTGGTGAGTTGATGCTGACATTAGCCACTGGGTTGTCTTGCTGATAAATTGGCTAAATCATTAGACATATTCCCAGAAGGGAGTATACGGTGAATGGCTCATATGGGCCCCAGGGAAGGTGGCTGCGCCTCTGAGGGTCCTTTGTGCTAAGGGAGCAGAAAAGGACCTCGCTCATGTGCTGGATAAACATATTTGTCATTGTTTTCGTTATTTCCCTATGTATAGTTTTTAATTTTTCATTAAATAGTCATTTATTTATAATAGCATGTATGCACTGGCAACCAATAATTTTCCCTTGGACACAGTCCTGTGGGAAGGATCCAATGTGATAACATATCAAGTTAACAGAATATTTTCAAAATACTCAAATTTGGTCTCATAAATTACTGAGAATATTCATATTCAGTATCATTGTTGTTGAATTAGATGTAGAAGTAGGTGACAGTGGCCTTTTCCTATGCCCTGAAACCTTCTTTTGCATTATTGCCACCTTTTGATGCGATGCCGAACAGGTTGACCTCTGAATCTTGAAGAGCCCTTTGTTTTCCCTCCTGATATCATGTTGGAATTTGGAAGAACAGTGGGCCTTTTGGTTCACTGCATTCCACTGGGACCCTTCCAACTCCAGCTCATTAGAAACACCCCCGAGCCTGAGGACTAACTATGATGTCATATGTCATAGCAATGAAGTAATTATGGCCGGCCAAGGCAAAGAACAATTTTATTTTTGCTGCTTTGAGAATTTTATCATATTGCTTCAAATGTAACTCCCACCTTTCAAGTAAAAATTATTATAAGTAGATTCCCAGGGTCAAAAGAACAAGTGGAAACTTGTTGGATGGGGTCAACCTGGAAACTGTTGAGATATTTGTATACATATTCCCCTTATCGTGCTTTGGCTGTTTTTTTCGTTCCTTTCAGGTGTGCCTAATATTATACTCTGTGTTCTGAAAGGCTTTGAGGAAGAAGGCTGCAAGGAGTCCTGTGGGAGGCCCTGGGGCCTTATTAGTTGAAGGAGACAAATCATCATACCTTTAATACTGGCTACAATTGACCCCTTTCATGAGTAGCCTTGGAGAGAAAATCGCTAATCTGGAATGGACATACTTGTGTAAGTTTATATCAAATACATTTTTTCCATTAAATAATATTTTCCTGTATTCCAATTTTGAGGAAAGTAAGTTAATTTTTCTTTTTCCTCTGATATAGTTTTTAATGAATAGATGGAAAATTAAGAGTGCCATTATGTACACACTGCTCACTTTAGATACAATGCTTCATATATCTTAACTCATCTCTCAAACAGTGATCTTGGTTGGCATTTTTCAAACTGTGATGAAGACACTTTTTATAGCCCTGTTCAGAATACAGAAGGAGACCTACTCTTCTCTGATCACAATCTAAATGCTACAGACAGAGGACATGTGGAAAGGTAAAGAAAGTTCCAACATTCAGTAGGGAGAATATTGTCACAAGCCTTCCCTCTTTATCTCCTTTTTAACTCTCTTTTCAGATTAGGTTTGTGAGGTAATTTGTTGCTCTTTTTTCCCCGGAGAAAACATATATGGTTTTCATCTTAGTGTCTGCAGGGTATGTGACCCACAATATATTCAGAAACCTCCAAAAACAGTACTGCTATTAACTATTATAAATGCATAAAAATAAAAAAGCTATACATAGAAAATTAACAAAAGAAAGATGAATCTTTTCTTTCATGTCTTTAACATGGCAGCACATAAGTATACAATGGAAGTGACATTTTCATTCTCAGTCACCCAGTTTTACATTTCAGAATACATTTTGACTTCCTTCGCCTTTTTCCTTTTTCTTTTCTTTTCTTTTCTTTCTTTTCTTTTCTTTTCCTTTTTTTCTTTTTTTTTTTGATGGAGTCTTGCTTTGTTGCCCAGGCTGGAGTGCAGTGCACGATCTCTGTTCACTGTAACCTCCACCTCCCAAGTTCCAGCAATTCTCCTGTCTCAGCATCCCGAGTAACTGAGATTACAGGCGCCCGCCACCACACCCAGTTAATTTTTGTATTTTTAGTAGAGATGGGGTTTCACCATATTGGTCAGGATGGTCTTGAACTCCTGACCTCAGGTGATCCACCCGCCTCAACCTCCCCAAAGTGCTGGGATTACAGGCGTGAGCCACCGTGCCCGGCCCTTTCTCCTTTTTCTTATACTCATACTCAAGCAACTGTTATTTTCTTCCTAGAGGTAGTGTATTAATCTGATTTTACTACAATAATACAGTGTAACAAACAACCTCAGATTCTCAGTGGCTTCCATGAACATCAGTAACATATATATTTCTTGCTTATAGATCTGGCATGGATTAAATATAAACAAAAATGAAGCAAGAAACAAAACTGGTCTTTCAATGAAAAGCTGAAGATGCTGAAGAAGAAATGCAAAATCATTTCACAAGAAACACAAAATCAGACCAGGATCACTTGGCGTACCATCCTAGCAAAATATATCTTCTTGGAGTTGCCCTGACAATGCTCCTCAAAAACTACTTTCTTCATCTTCTTGCGGGTTAAATACTAGGATTAAATCTTAGCATAAAAATTATATCTAAAATGAAACACAGCTCTTCACTATTGTTGACCTCTTTAACACCTCAATGTCTACTAAATCTGTTGTTCCTTTTAACTTCACTAATGTATTTTTCACAACCAAAATTTTGGAATGATCTTGAGCTCCTTCACAACTTTCTTTCCTTTAACTCAACAATATCTAGAATTACCTGTACTGTCTTTCACGCATAATTTCCTTCCCTGACCTGTTTTCAGAACAATCACAAGTCACTTTTTCTTCCCCTGCCTAGTTAGTTCAAGACAGGGTACTTTTCCTTTTTTTTTTTTTTTTAATTCTCATTTACCACTCACTTTAGTCTCTTTCCTAGATTAATGACATTGTTTCCTAACTGATCGCTTTGTTTGTAGTCTTTCCTAACATTTACTCTTTTATATCCATGACGCAAAATTTCCCACAGGAGTCAAACTTCTTGATTTTTATTTAAAGGTTCTTAAAACTACTGCTCCATCTGAAGTTCAGAGACATTTAATAAGTGATTGGGCACAAAATTATAAATGGTCTCTGGCATACACTGGGTCACAATCTAAATGGAGAACAAAACACATTTTTAAAAATTCTGAGAGAATGCAGGATGCTTGTTATGTTCTGGAGAAAGTACTGGCTAAGACAGCAATAGGCATCTTTTTTTAATTTTAATGTTTATATTTTTATTTTTATAGTTAAGAATTTTTTAATATGTTCAAAAATGTGACTAGCCTATCAAAGTTGTGGTTGCTTAGAGAGCATGGTATAGAGAAAAGCTTAAGTAAGAATATGGAATCTCCTCCCTTTCCTGCTCCAGCAAAAAAAAAAAAAAGAAGTAATGGGAATCAATAAAAAAAGTTAAATTAATAAATTAATACAGGCCGACTATCTGAAATCGTTGGGATTAGAAATGTTTCAGATTTTGAATTTTTTCAAGTTTTGTAGTATTTGCAAATACATAATGAGATATGTTGGGGATGAGATTCAAGTCTAAATACAAAATTTGTTTATGTTTCATATACAACTTATTCCCAGTGCCTGAAGGAAATTTTATACAATATTTTAAATATGTTTGTGCATCAAACAAAGTTTTGGCTGTGACCCATCACATGAGGTCAGTGTGGAATTTTCCGCTTGAGGCCAGTGTGGAATTTTCCACTTATGGTGGCATGTTGGTGCTCAAAAAGTTACAGATTTTGGAGCATTTTGAATTTTGAATTTTTGGATTAGGGATGCTCAACCTGTAATAATAGGGATAAACAAATATGCAAAAATTGAGAAGGTTATGGGGAAAATGATTGAAATTTGGCAATTAGTTTAATAATGGCTGTGTAGGAGAAGGAATGGAAAAACAGAAGATGTCTATTTAGCGTTGCTATAATGAAATACCTGAGATTGGGTAATTTATAAAGAAAAAAGGTTTATTTAGCTCACAGTTCTGCAGGCTGGGAAGTATGAGAAGCATGGTGGTGGCATCTGTTTGGCTTCCGATGAGGGTCTTGCTTGGCAACACACACAAGTCAAAACATGGCAGAGAAGGCCAAAGGGGGAAAAACATGTGTGAAGAGGCAAAACCCGTGAGACCTTCTAATTTTATAACCACCCATTCTCGCAGAAACATTCCTGAGAGAGTTAATCCAGTCTTATAAGAGCAAAACCTCACCATAAGAATGGTGCCAAGCCACTCATGAGGGCAAAGTCACCTTATGACCCAAACACCTCCTATTGGGCCCCACCTCTCAATACCAACACATTGGAGATCAAATTTCAACATGAGTCTTGGTGGGGACAAACAAACCGTATCCAAATCATAGCAGGAGATAAATCTTGAAAAATAAATTTGGATATACTTTGGCTTGAGGTGGGGTATTTTGAAAATCAGACTGATTTTAGTCTGTTTTCATCTCAGTGGCGAGATGTCACAAGCTCAAGGCCAAAGGGAATAAATGTATCAGTTAGTTTTTGCTGCTCAACAACAAACAGCCCAAAATAAATGAGTGGCTTAAAACAAGAATCAATTATCAGGCTCCTGATTCTGAGGGCTAACCATTTGGGCTGGGCTCTGCTGAGTGCCTTTTCTGGTCTTCTGGTCTTGGCTCAGTTTGTTCATCTATCTGTGGTCAGCTGCTAGGTTGGCTGGGGGTAGGGTGGTCTAGAATGGCATCAGCTAGCAAAACGTTTCTCTATGCTGTGTAGTTTTGTATCTTTCAGTAGGGTAGTATGGGTTATTCACTTGGAGATTTAAGGATTTCAAAAGAGAGTGGAAGTGAGCAAGGTCTTTTAATGCCCAGAGTTAGAACCCAATCACTGACATTTTTGCCATACTTATTTTTTTGGCCAAGGCAAGTCACAAGGCAAGTGAATATTCAATGGATGGCAAAAGAGGCTTTCTCTCTTAATGGAGGGGTTGCAAAGTTATAATTTAAAGGATGTGGACATAAGGAAGAGCAAAGGATTGTGTTCAAATGCAACACACAATTAGTTTTGTGCTTTAGGATGATTCCTTTGTTACAAACTATCAAATGCTGAACAGACTATAGAATTAATTGGGATCAAGTGAGATTACAAACTATAAGATTAACTGGAATCAAGTCACAGTTGAGACAGGATGACCATTGAAAAGGCTGATATAATAGGCCAGAGAAAAATAATGTGAGAGTGAAGCACAGCAGTTGGGGTATAAAAGATGCTTGAGGTATTTTAAAAGGAGAACCCCAGGAGTTGTCTCTGGTGGCATTTTTAAAGGGTATATGGTGTGGTGAAGGGTGAAGATAGAAGTTGTACTCCTGGGAAACCAGTGGGATGGTGGTGCCGTTAGGATGTGGGACATAAAGAAAGCAGGCTTGGTGGGGATTGGTGGTCCATGGAAGAGTTGTGATGCTAACTGGTCATCTATGTGGCTGTGTCTAGAAAGAAATTTGAAATTTAGGTGTGGAGCTCAGTCGTGAAATAAAGAATAGAGCTGTAAATTTTGAAGTCATTCACATATTGGTAAGAACTTGCAGGCAGGAGAGTGCATTTGGTGACATCTCCTGCACCCTTAGCCAAGCTGTGGTTTGTACACAGTAGATGCAAAACCGATCATTTTCTAGCCAGTAGCAAAAACTGTGCAGTCTATTTACCATCTTCAACACCCAGGGTGAGGCTGTTTTATTTCTTGATGAGCTGATTGTAATATAAGAAATTATGGTAAAAGTCAACCAGGAGCAGAGGTTAATATTGGAAAAAAGATTTTTTTTGAGCATCAACTACGCATAGGCTTCTGAGCTAGGCAGTTTTCCTGTGATACCTCGTGAATCCTAACAGTAGTCCTCTGAGTTGGGTGCCTTTATCCCACCTCACAGACTCACAGACAGAGGGCCCTAGGTTTTGAGGTTACCAGTACTTCTGAGGGTTTTCCAGGTCGACATACACATGGAACATGATCCTGGTTGTCCTGAAGGAGGCTACCACTGGCCTGAGGCTGTGGGTCCCAAGACACACCAATTTGTTCTTATGGCTGGGGGCATCAGTGTATTGGCACACCTGGAACTGATATGTGGCACAGTGGGCCTCAGCTCGCCAGCTGGGAAACTGGGTTAAATAAACTGCCCAGAATAACAGATCTAATAAGCAGTAAAACTTTGACAAGAATTCAATTCTGCTTGATTCCAAAGTTTAAATTATTTCCACTGCTTCATGTGGTCACTCTATCTGGGTGTTAGAGTATAGACTATGGGAATGGTTTGTCACTGGAGAGATATACTGTCTCCGTAGCTAAGATACATGATACCTTTTGTTTTGTAATTCCTAAAATTGGTTCAATAATATGGGATAAGCAAACACTGGTGATGCTTCCCTTTCTTGTAATTTAAAAAGATATTCTAAAGTGATATTAACTAAGACCACAACATAGTGAGGAAATGAGCTATTAATTTTCAAAATCCAGCATATGGATTACAGATATATTTCAACACTCAACATATGTATTTTGATGTTTTGTTTTGTTTGATTTCTGAAATATGCTTTCCATTTCAAAGTGTCTATTAGTTTAACTATAATAACCAAGCTTTGGCTTAAAGAAATGAAGAGACTTATATTAACTATTACACAACTAGAGATTTTTGATAGCTCCAAACCCCTGAGTGACAGATTTTTCTGATCTCCAAGGCCAGCTTGTATTGATAAGGCTAGCTGACACACAGTCTGAGTCTGTACTGGCACAGGAGGTGAATGGCCACCCAGAGGCCACATATTTCTATCTCTGCTCTTAACACTGGTTACTTTCCATTGTACCCTTACAGACTTGAGGAGAAGTCATTCTCCCTCGTTTGTAAGTACTTTACTCTTCAGTAGAACATAGGAGAATGAAATTGGAAACCTCTGGCATAGAGATATTGCTTTACTTTTTCCTATCTTTGTGATTTGGAGCAAGTGGTATGACTTCTCTGACTTTCATGTAAAATGGGAGTAAAAATATCCACCTCATAGAGTTTCTATGAGAATTAAATAAAGGTAATGATGATACAGCATTTAACTTAGCTCTTGGCTTATGGATACAATCGTGTAGTAGCAGCAGTGATGTAGTGATGGAGGTGATAATACCAGAGCTAGTGACAACAGTGGAGGAAGTGATAAGAGACATGAATGTGGTTCCAATGCTGGTGAATGGCTGGGTTACCAGTAGGAGTGATGATGAGGAGTTGGTACGGGACGTAGAGGTGGAGGTAGTGGTGTTGGTAGCAGAAGTAAAAGTGTTGCTGGAGTTGGTGGAGGTGATGATAGCGATAATAGGGAGGTGGTGATGATGATGGTAGAGGTGGTGGTAGTGGAGATAGTGAAACTGGTTTTAGAGAAAATTATGGAAGTGAAAGAAGTGACAGTAATGGTGGACCTTGTGGAAGTGAAGATGGTAGTGAGTGGTACTGGTTAACATAAAGGGGAGATGGAGGTGGTGATGGTAGTGGTAGAGATGATGGTGGAAGTGAAATGGAGGTAGAGATTATGGTGGAAATAGTGGTGGAGGAGGTGCTAGAGTGACCGCTGATAATAGTAGAGGTGGAAGTAAAGGTGGTGGGGGTGATGGCAGTGGTGGTGGAGGTGATGGCAGTGGTGGTGGAGGTGATGGAGTGGTGGTGGGGGTGATGGCAGTGGTGGTGGGGGTGATGGCAGTGGTGGTGGAGGTGATGGCAGTGGTGGTGGAGGTGATGGCAGTGGTGGTGGGGGTGATGGCAGTGGTGGTGGGGGTGATGGCAGTGGTGGTGGAGGTGATGGCAGTGGTGGTGGAGGTGATGGCAGTGGTGGTGGGGGTGAAGGTAGTGGTTGGTGGTGGTTGTGGTGGTGAGGACAGAAGTGGGAGAGATAGTGGAGGTGGTGGTGATGGAAGTGGTGACAGTGAAGATGGAGGTAGTGGTGGTCGAGGAGGTGATGGAGGGGGTAGAGAAAGTGGACTTGGCAAATCAATGTGACAATGTCCATAGGGAGCAGGGAAACTGGAACACATGGTAAATCTTCCACCCTAAGAATCTGAAAATGAAAGGTGAAGAATGTCTCTTCTCAGGACAGCCTTGGTATAATCAAAGGGGCTTCAGTTGAGACTGGGTTAACAAATGATATCCTTTCCCTGTGTAGTCTTAAAAATCGATATCATCTGAGATTCAAATCTAAATTCCTATATGGTCCTTTTACTTCTGTGGCCTGTTGCCACCCTCTCCATTCAAGTTTCCTTCCTTCAAAGACACTGTTGGCTGAATACTTTTTTGCATGTTCATGAACTCACACTTGTAGGTCATGATGGACTCAAATCCCACTACAGACACGTGTCTGCTTCTCTGTCTCTTTGATGCATGGATTCCTGTGGTGAGATGATTGATTAACTGTGCAAATACAATCCTTTTCTGGACCTTCCATTGTCTCTCCGATGTGCCAGTTTTAGGCAGTGAAGCTGTGGAGAGTCCAACGTGTCTGTCATGAGCCTTCCCGTATATTAGCACATGGGAAACCTTGCCTTATGACTCGAGGTCTTTGCCTCTCAGTCCTCATATTTAGTTGCTCTATTTTGTTCTTGAAACTGTTGCCTCCTTGGCCGCCTGAGGCACTGATCTCTAGGTCAGTGATAAATTCCACCCAGTTAAGCCACATGACTAATTTCCTCCACCACTTTCAAAACAGAGTTTCTGGGTCTGTGCCTCCCCACCATGGGCTATGTTGCTGGCGTGAGAAGAGCCCACTCCTTGCTGGCATCCTACTTTCTTTACCAGTTCAGAAGGCCGTGGCCCCACAGCTTGGCACCACAGCTAGCATGAATTCCAGGGACTTGTCAGGCTTGCCATCGTTTTGTACAAGCCTGGTGTTTGTGCTTGCCTTCCCCCTTGGCAGGTCTGAGAATTTCCACCCTTGTCGATCCATCTCGCATAGCCACAGAACAGACGGAGACCTGTGGTGTCTCTTTAGTGTGTGGGTGACGCTGGAAAACATTCCTGGTACCAAATTGTGGTAAGTGTGCCCTGCCAGGACTTAGGACTTTTGGGAAGTGACTGTTTGTCCCAATTAAAAGTGTTTTATTGTTAAGAAATGAGCTTCTTGCTGAAGGTCTTTCTTTCAACAGCCCAACTTTGTTAAGTGAATGCTCGTGGCACTCACTAATCTTCCGTCTCTAGGAGACAGACCAAAGCACTCTAGACCCTGGCCAATGAGTTTACCAGTTAGAACTATGGAAGCAAAATGCATTTTATTTATTATAATTCTGAGATGTTTTCAATAATGCAGATAGCAGCGACTTTGCAAAGTGGGTCTCGTGACCTTCCAGAGGCCTGGGCTAGTCAGCAGCCTGCCAATGCAAACACATGCTGTTCTGAAGCCTTCTTGAGGGCATCCTTTGCCACGGATGGAGCCTCCTCCACTGTCATGTTTGGCCTTCTGAGGAGACAGACCAAAGCACTCTAGACCAAGGCAAGCACCTGTTTGTATTAATAGTGCCTAAGATGATTTGCCTCTTCCATGCTTTGACTATTTCTGTCCTTCCCTCGGGAATAATTGTAGCAACTAAAATGTATTCAGCATTTATCATTTGCCAGGCACTGTGAAAAATGCTTCTCCCAGATGATCACATTTAGCACTCAAACCATGGCATGAGGTAAGTACTCGTCTTATTATTCCTGTTTTATAGATGAGAAACTGAGGCACAGAGAAGTTAAGTGACTTTCCCGAGGTCACACAGCTGGCGAGAGATGAATTTGGGATTTGAATTGACTTAGCCTCTACACCAGACCATCGTCTGGGGTTGGTGATAAAACATGATAAAGTGAGCAAACAATGCTAACTGCAAGTGAAGCTTTGATCATATAAATGGAAGGAGGTCTCTTGGCCTTTCAGCTAAAAACACTTTTGAGAAATGGAAAGGAGATGCCCTCTGTCTTAACTTTAAGATAGTTTGTGAAGATTGTTTTTGTCTGATATTATCACAACTCTAGGCCTGCAGGCAGCCCCGATGACTCTCCTTTCTGCTCAAAGGCAGTGCCTTTTTGGTTGCCTGATTCTGCTGTGCTCATCCTTCTCTTAAATATGTACAGCTTGTTTCTATGAACCTTTTCTTTCTTTTTTCCTTTATGCCTTGTATGGGTAGACTTCCCAGTTTGGAAGAGTATCGGAGAAGTCAGTTTCTTGAATCATTTTAGAGATACCTGTTGGCTAAATCCAAGAGAAAGGAGTTATTGCTGAAATCCTGAGTTCAAGATTGCTGTATGCAAGCTGATTTGTGTGTACACACAAATGGGTGTGAGTACATTAAGAAGGCAATGTCAGGAAGTTACATATTGTGTTCTCAACCGGGCAAAGGGAAGAGAAGGGAAAGTTGGTGCAAAACAGACAGGAATTTCTGCATCTAACTTTTGGCTGAATAGATTTGAAACAAACTTTCCATTGCTATCCAGGGAATGTATCTGAAATCGATTAGCATTTCTGGCACAGCCTATGTCAAACTGAGCAACTGCATTCAGTTTGGAGATCTTTTAGATCTTGCAACAGGATACCTGGGAAACAACTGAGAGAACACTGATGCTTTTTAGAGACATTATCGGGCTCTCTCTGATGCCAAAATCACCTCTAGTATTCATGAGAAAAAGAGCGTAGCATTGTCGTTGGTCCAGATTGCCTTACAGAAGAGTATTATTCCTCCTTCCATAGGTGTCCCCAAGACACTCACACACAGAACTTCACCATTTGAGCCACAGAGAAGAACTTTGAAGTTGGGTGACCTCAATAGGCTTGTGTGAACCAGGAAAAGATGGAGCTATTCTTAGGATAAGAAAGAACGTCAAAAGTTTGTGAAAATCAAGATACAAAGGAGTCAACTGAGAACTAGGTTTTACAATGATTCAAAACTATAGCGTGTCTCTGTAGATGGTGGCTAGAGAGAGTGTGCTGTTTGAAACAGCTGTTATCTTGTTTGTTTTCAAAATAGGTTAAGAGAAGGAGGGAGGGAGGAAGAGAGAGAGAGAAAGAAAAAAGAAGAGAGAGAGAGAAAGGAAGGAAAGAAGCAAGGAAGGAAGGAAGCAGGAAGGAAGGAAGGAAGGAAGGAGGGAAGGAAGGAAGGAGGGAGGGAGGGAGGAAGGAGGGAGGGAGGGAGGGGAGGGAGGAAGGGGAGAAAACTCTCAGAGTTCAGCCTGGACTGGATGTTTGTAACATGTGGCTCGGGGAGGAAGCTATAGTGTGGAGGTATCAATTTGATATAAATGAGGCTCCATTTGGATAGTTTCAGTTCTCATGATAGTGGCTATCTTTACTTTCTTACCCTTGAAAGGCGAGGAGAGGAAGGGATTGGCTCCCATGCTGTTTCCAAAGTCTCAGGACTTTCAAG
Organism: Nomascus leucogenys; assembly: GCF_006542625.1. Classification (NCBI taxonomy): domain Eukaryota; kingdom Metazoa; phylum Chordata; class Mammalia; order Primates; family Hylobatidae; genus Nomascus; species Nomascus leucogenys. Next base: position 5,365,032 of record NC_044391.1, read on the forward strand.
GCCATCTCTCTCATTAGGGAAATGTAAGTCTGTGATTGACAAGGAGCTCAGAGTCATTTAGCTCCATCTGCTCCTCCACACAGGGACACTGGTGTTTTCAGTGAGATCTATAGAAGATCCAAGTGGAAGCTCTAGCTAATCACCTGGCATTTCTGAAGCACTGCCACATGGATATGGAAGGCAGTTTTGCATAGTGTTTTTTCCCCAATGCTCATATCACACCTTCTAAATGACACCTTTGCTTATTGCCAGTCTGAGGTTGCGGCTATAATGAAATAAGAAACACTAGCTTTCTGTTTTACAATTCTCCACAGTGTCTAACATCCACAATTGCTTTTATCAGAACGTTGCACATAGTAGGTGCTCAATAAATATTGCTTGGTTGGCCATTAATTGGAGGACACAGATAATTGACCTCCTAGATTTCTGGTCATACTTTGGGACTTTTGTGATGTTCATAGAGTCTATAAATTCGAAGGCTCCAGTAGATTGTGACATAATGTGCTGGAAAAGTAGCTATTATTTTGGTGAAAAAAAAAAAAATCCCCGAAAAAGTTTTTAGGTTTTGGAGTTGGAAGCAAAGAATGACATAGAAAAGACTTCGCGAAACTTCCATGTAGAACTCAGGTAAAGTTTGAGTTTTTCCTGTCTGTGACCTGCTAAAAACAATTCAGGTGAGAAAATAGGTGTCTTTATATCAGAGAAAATGCAGTAAAGCATGTATGTCTTCAGTTCTTACTGGAGATGAGCCTTCATACTTTGATGGAAGTGTCAGTAGATAAAACTGGCCTTTGCCCAGACCCTTGCTACTAAAATGTCAGAGAGTGAAATTTAAATGTATTTGGTGAAAATCAAACTTGTTATCACTTACTGTTCTGACAGGCAGTAATGAAGGGGAGAGGTGATTAGATTTGACAGTCTAAAGGAAAGGAAGCCCTAATGAAGGCCTATAGGATTATTTTTTCTTTCTTACAGAGATTAGTGTCATTGGTACTCATTCTTTATGCATGGGAGACTGAGCAAATCACAGAAGTGCATGAAGGGTACAGTCTTAAAAGTGAGGCTGGAGTCACCTCGGGGGGGTGACAAGATAAGCATTGAGAGGGTATGGCAAAAAGAAAGTGCTTTTGAATTTACTATTTTTGTTTATTCCTGGGGAGGTTCATTCCTATGGGCAGCCTATAAACCTATTTCCAGTGGCTTGCAAATACTTTTCCTGTTTAAGTAGGAACTTGAATTATCAAATCAGAGTTGAAGACATTGTAGGTCCCCTGAAATTCTGAAGAAGCTTGATTAGATCAGTCAACTTTTCCAATGAGAAGCTAAAATAGGCCCTAAATAAGCAGCCATATGGACCAAAATTGTATATCCCTCAGTCAACATTGTTAGAAATTTTTCTTTAAATCCATGATTTCTCAAGTTTATTAGCTGTGTTTAGCAGTGTTGTTTTAAAATAGTTTATTCAATTTTCTTTCAGTAGAAATAAACATTTATTCCTTAGAGTCATGATGATTATTCAACCTGTGTTCCCTTGGCAGTTCCAGTTTTAACTATTGTGTTATGGCTTTCCCACTGACCATAAAAATGTCCCAGATAATCTAATATTTTCTCATTCATGCTGTCTCCCACGTGTGGACGAGTCTGAACCTCACATCTGGAAGTAGCAGAGCAGTAATTTCCCAGACCACATGTCTCATTAGGGGGCAGGAGACTGAAAGACATGGGTACCATTCTAAGACTGGGGAGGCAGGAAGAAGGTGAGTGTGTAGTGAAAAACTGAGCAAATGATAATGATAGGCTGAGCTGAAAATTTGTAAAAGTCCTAGGGCTGAAGGGCTCTTCAATCATTATGTGTTCCCTGCTATGTGAAGCTGGAGGGTGTGTGCACACAGGAGACCTGCTTCCATTGAAGACTCATTCTCAGATGCCACGGATGCAATTTTCAAAGTAATGGGTACACCAATCACCAAATTACTTAGCAAGTATTTCCTGAATATCTGCTAAATATTAGCCACTCTTCGAGGCACTTGGGGATACAAGAACAAAGCAGAAAAACCCACTTGTCATGGAGTTTATCTTCTGGTTGAGTGAGACACTCTATAAGTCAATTTTAAAAGTACATGCAATGTGTCATATGCTGATGAGTATAATGAAGAAACTAAATCAGGATGAGGGGCTGAAGACTGAGGAAAGAGATATTTTAGATAGGATGTTCAGGAAGGGCTTTTTCTAATGAGGTGACATTTGAGCTGAGACTTAATGTAGTGAAGGAGGAAATGATGTGCATCTGTGGGAGAAGAGGAAAAGGAAGAACCAAAGATCTAAGGTGGGTATGTTGACATGTTCCAGAAACAGGAAAGACTTTATTGTGGCTGGGCGGGATTAAGAAAGGAGAAGACCATTAGAGGTTAAGATCCACGCGGTCATGGGATTCACTCATGTGGAACCTCCTAGCATTCTTTGGTAAATGTCTTGAGAAGTCACTAGGCCAACGGGATGATCAGAACTAGTATTTATCAAGGAGCAAGCTCCAGGGGAAGGAATCCCAAGCTTACAACTAGACTGCATAGGCTTACGGTGCCTATTACACATTCAACTGAAGCATTGGAGAGGCAATTTGTTATGGAAGGTTGTTGTTTAGGATAGAGATATGGGCTGGAAACAAACATTTGTGAGTCAGCAGTGTGAAAATAGTGACTAAAACAAAGAGATTGGATACAATTAATTAAATAATGAAGTAATTAAATAAAGATGTTTGCCAGTTCTTGATAAGAGCTCTGGGCTAATAATCTATGTATGGATTGATATAGCTTTATATCACTGGGCTCAGTCGTTTAAAATGAGGAAGGTCACCACCCTCATACCTTGAGTAAGATCCAGCTCTCTTTATACTCTTACTACCTCCTTTCTAAGGAGGAGGAGGAGTAAAGTTGATTTTTCATATCCCCAGATATTGATTGGAATACTTGTCACTATAGGGCAGAGTCATTGTGCTTTAAAAGGCATGCACTCATAGTTCAATCCTATGAGTGGATTTAGAAAGATGGTTTTACTCCTTGGACTTGACAGGCCATTTTTCTACTTCCTCTATGCTCTTTTCCCATCTGGCAGTCTGGCCTACAGAGAGTGACTTAACCTTCAGAAGGGTGGTCTAGACCAGTCTGGCGATGTTTTATTTTCCAGCATTCCACCCTGGGTGGTGCGAGCGTTTAGCTCCTTTTGTCCCACAGCTGGTTGGCCAACTGTCTTGCTGCTTCTTTTGAAAAAATAATCAGTTCTGGATTTAAGGAAATAGAATAGGAACACTCATATTGGCCAAGAATCCAGATCCTTCAATTCATTTTCCCAGCAAAGAACTGTGCATTGGGCAGCACTGGCGGCATGCTCATAGCACTTTTACCCATTTTAGTAATTGTCCATGTGTGTTGCTCCCGGGGGAACCTCAGAGAGGAGGAGAGATGAGGAATAGGCTTTAGGTACCAAAACCTGAGCAGAATCCTTCTTTTAAAGACACTGCTAGTAGATATGTGGTTTCCTGAATATGATGAAACACCTTAAGGCAATGCAGGCTTTGTAAATGGCTTTGACTCTTCCTCCCTGACTAGACTAGTTCCTTCGGGGCAGGGATTATGTTTTGTTCACAGATGTGCTCCCAGGGACTAACATGATTCTTAGTATATGGGAAGCACTCAATAAGGCTTGTTGGATGAGAAAAGAAGGTAGTGACCCTGGCATTATCTATTTTCTTGGAAAGGGGAACATATCATATTCTTACAAGGAGCCATTTCTTTCTCCTTTTTATCATGGCAGGAGAATTCACCTCTCCACCAATGATCCTTTTATTTCCAACTCTCTGGAGGTAACACCTGGGGTTCTGAAGGTCATTTGCTGCCTCACCTGGAATTTGGAAATGTCTCATCATGCATCCTTCCAGCTCTTCTTGAAATTCTTAGATTATAGAACAGACTGTGATCTGATATTGAAAGATGATGCCCTCTACTTCACTACACAAACCACCTGCAGCCTTCAGTTTGGTCAACTCACTGCCCCAGGGACACTGGTGGATTCTGACCACATGTGTACTTGATTGCATGCTTGTTTGGGCTAGGTGAATTGGAGGTTCTTCTCCTCTTAGATTTTACCCCTTCTCTGTGGTCTGAAATCTCTAGCTCACAACTTTCTTAGAACACTTGTGGAGGTTGGAATCTGTCTCACTCTCTTGGCAGAAACTAATTGCCTACTTGTATTGTTAGTACACGTTAGTACAGAGCTTCTCAAGCTAAGTGTTGACCAGAATCACCTGGAAAGCTTGCTAAATATTTTTGGGCCCCACTCCCGTAATTTTTGATATAGCAGGTATCAAGTGGAGTCTAAACATTTGCATTTTTAACATGTTCTTAGGTGATGCTGAGGCTGCGATCCTGGGACCATGCTTTGAAAACCACTGGGTGGTTCTCAATCCTGGCAGCTCATTGGACTCACTGGAGGAATCTTTTAAGGGCTGTAATGCCTGCACCTCAATCCAGACCAATTTAATTAGAAACTCTGGGTGTGGGACACAAACATTGGTAGGTGTAAAATAAACCATAATTTTCTTCTCCTGGAATTACCACAGGTCTATAATAAAGGAACTTCTGCCTTATTGGCAGTATTAGGGACAAATACGTCTCTGAGATGGTGCCTTTTTAAAAATGCCAATGGACTGTATTTCTTTAGGACAGTGGTTCTCAAAGCATGATACCTGAACTAACATCTTCATCACACATGGGCCTCATGCCAGACAGATCTACTGAATCAGTGCCTTGGGTTTGGAACCCAGAAATCTATCTAACAAGCTTTTCAAGTGATTCCGATGCCCACTCGATCCTGAGAACCACTACTCAATATAAAGTGGATAGATGGCTTGATAGTTAAATCAGTCATTCTCAAATATAGCTGTGCAGTAGAATCGCCTGGGGAACTGTTAAATATATACAGGCCCCCCAACCTCAGATATTCTGATTTGATTGTCTTGGGTGGGCATTTGTACTTTTCAAAGCACTGCAATTGATTTTATGGTACAGCCAGGGTTGTGTGATGACTGAGATAAATACTGTTTTGTAACCAATTAACCTAACCACTTACAGTGGCTGCGGCTCTATTTCTACATGAATGAATAGATCTTCTGGCTGACCAGATTTGTCATAAAGGAACATGTCAATTAAAGTTAACATCACCAAGTCCTGTAGGGGACTTGGAGTAAAGTATGTATGAAGAATACTGCTTGGAAAGTATAGTGGTAAACACTACCTGTTAACTATGGCTACAAGTAACATGATAGAGTACTTGAGGATTTGAAGTGTAGAAGAAAAGCAGGATGTGGTAGATTAATTGAAAAAATGGCCACAGTTATTCACCTCCTTGTATCCATACTTCTTTGCAAGGTGATTCTGATACTTTTTCCATGAAAAGGTCAAAATTATTTTCCAATCCTTAAATCTGGGCTGGCTATATCAATAGCACATGGCAGAAGTAACATTGTGCCAGTTCTTGGGCCAGGCTTCAAGAAACTTCATCCACATCTACGTTCTGTCTTGGAAACCCATTGCTGTTTTGAGAACTAGCTCAAGCTAGACTCCTGGAATATGAGAGACCAACCTGGAGGAGAGCTAAGTCCCAGTTGAGGGGACTTAGTCAGTCAGTTTGGGTACTTTGATCACAAGCAACAGAAAGAGCAACTCCAACTGTCTTAAATCCCAGCTGAAGGACTTAGTTCTAGATTTGCATTACTTGGCATTCTAGATTTGCAACCCAAATCAATCCAACAGCTAACATGGGCACGTGAGGGAGCCTACCTGAAACCCAAAGAACTAACCAGTTGGATGTAGCCCAAATTGCTGACCAACAGAACCATGAGCTAAATAGATATTGTTTTAAGTCACTAAATTCTGCATAGTTCATAAGGTAGCAAAGCCTAACTGACACAGATGATATAAAATTAATCTACGTATTCTTAACCTGAACTGGTGAGAGTTAACATAAGACTTAGTGGTTTACTAAAAACTGGATGTAGGAAGAAGAGAGTGTAAGTGTACAGTGCCTGAAATCAGACAGCATTAACTCCTTTGACAACTTAACATCTCAAAATCAAAGGCTTTTAAAAAATACGTGTAATCAACTAAAATTTTTTTTGTCAGCAAATGAGGGAAAGTTTTGTGATTCACAAGGAGGGCGACCTGGGTCACATTGGTAACAGAAAACTTGTAGCACTGAACAGGAGAGCAGAGACCATAGCATTAATTTAGTAAATTTCAGTGCTATGTAAAAGGAGATGATAACCTGCTTAAAGGGGCTATAATAATTGTTTGAAATGAATATCAAATTAAAGAGTTGCATCGATCTGTCTGGTCTTTTAAGCTTCTCTCTGACTATAGGAAATGCCTTCCTGTGTATGATGTCAGCTGTTTTCTTCATTAATATATGTATGTCATATTTGTGTTTTTGTTTTCCTGGTGGAGAGAGCTTGTAGCTCTCTTTTGGTTCTCAAAGGGATTACGATTACCAAAAGCCAACTCTTATCCCAGGTCAAGAATCCCTAAAAGGGTAACAGAAAAATTCCAAGTATGATTGCAGAATGATAGATATGTAAAGTGTGGACAAATGCTTTAAGGATTTAGACGGTACCTCTCTTGGGTCACCGGTAGAAAAAGAGGTGTAATTTATGAGGACCTTGTGCCAGAGATTTCATGTGTGCCATTTGATTTAATCCTCAAAAATGCTTTACAAGGTGGTTGCTGTTATCTTCATTTATAGATAAGCATACTAAGGCTAAAGATTATGAACTAGTCAGTCAGTTTGGGTACTTTGATCACAAGCAACAGAAAGAGCAACTCCAACTGTCTTAAATAATACAAGAGATCAGCTCATGTAATTGCAAAAAGATGAGTTAGGCAGAGCTTCAGTTATGGTTTGATCAGGGCCTCCAATCATTTGTTCTGAGATTGTTTTAGCTTAGTCTTTCTCCTTGTTTTGGTTTTGTATTCTAGCCACTTAGTTTGTGGTAGCTGCAGCAGGTCCAAGCCTCTGAACTGTACATATCATTTAGAACAAAAAAAAGTGTATAAAATGCTTCAGCTTCACTAAGAGCAAACAAACTTAGGTCACATGTCCACTTCCGCATCAATTGCTGTGGCTGTAGAAAACCATACTCTAATTGGCTTAGGCCTGGGTTGTGTCCACCTTTAAAAGATAGAATGGCAATGACTTTATACTGATTAGTTTTTGTTTTTGTTTTAAAGATGAGGTCGTCCTATGCTGCACAGGCTGGTCTTGAACTTCTGGACTCAAAGTATCCTCCCACCTCAGCCTCTCAACTAGCCAAAAGGGACACACCACCACACTAGGCTATACTGGCTATACGGACTATTTTAAATGACCAAGTATGTTAACTAGGTCATTCCCATCTAGAGCCCTTAGCTCCCACTCAGTAGCAGAGGAAAGGAACAAAGGCCGTTAATAACCACCTTGTCTAGTAGGTGGTGAAAATAAGCTTTGAACCATTTTATCTCCAACTCCACCCACATTCTTTCCCTTATGTCTACACTGTCTTCATCCAGGAAGTGAGACTTGTGCCGGACCATCAGGGTTGGGCAAAGGGAGGTGATCTTAAAATGTTCACTAACTTGTAAGAGCTTTTGAGGTCTACAAATGTAAAGCATGATTGTATGTGAACTCTGAGAATTAACAGTAAGGGTTGTCCCTTTCTCCGTTGGTAGAGTTATTAGAAGACTAGCAGTCATTTGTTCTACTATCCTGACAATTCAGGGAATTTTTATAAGCAGTGATTTTTGTAAAGGAGAGGTTAAAATGACTGCTTAGACGTTGACAGTCTATCTCTAATAATGCATGTTAGAAGAGAGAAGACAAAGCTACAATTCAGCTGCTAGGTCTTGGTGATGTCATAAACACTTATGACAGCAGTAGAACTTTAAGATTGAATTACCTTCTTTGTACCCACTGAAGGAGCAGGCCTTGCTGTGTATAACACATTGTGTAAGCTAAACAGTGTTTGGCGGTTTTCACATGGCACATGGGAAGAAGGGAACTTGATCTGTGAACCCAGAAGATCATGAATCTGATAAGCAGAGAGATAATTTAACCCTGAAAATTGCTTTGGTCTCTGATATGTTATTTTCAAATTAAATAAATTAATATGTGCTGACATTTTCCTAACCTAATCTTAAGGCATCACAGTTTGATTAGTCTAATGATGAGTTTCAAGTTGAGCATTTCATTATGTAACTAAAAACACCATAGTCCAGTATCATAAAGTTAGTTAATAATTTTAAGTGCATTAAAATTTATAAGTCAAAATTCATATAGTAGGCAAGGGGGAGAGAATCAAGCCTCTTTCTTTTTTCTTAGCAATGAAACATTTTGTAGGAATATTACCAACTGAATATTCCAGGAGTAGAAAACACGGACAGTTTATTCAAGATTTGAATTAACAAGGCAAAAATAGCAGCTTTGAAAATCAAGCGAGCTGTGGATGGTAAATAATTGATGTCTTCAAAGCCAAGGAGAAAATGAAGTTAACAGAACAGACTGTTGAAAATATTTTTAAAATGAGTTTTTTAATAAAATTCTTTTTATTTTTGTTCACTTTTTTTGGTGTTCTCATTTTTACTTAATATGAGCTCACTTAAAAGCAATATTTTTCTCTCATTACCTTTTTTCAGGAAAAATTCAGGGTGACTAAAAAAATGAGTCATGGATTGCCTTAACTCATGGACAGTTACTGAGAAGATAATTCAATCATCAAAACATAACAAAATCTGTTTTAATTATAGTTTTGTATGTTTTTTGATGACAGTTTTTTAAAAAGAGACTCATAAAAGCCGTTTGGCTATCTGTAGTTGTTTATAGTAGAGCTGAATGTGAAATTAAATCCAGGTTGAGGACAGACCAAAGATTCACCAAGGAGACACCCAAATCATGCTTAAGTATTGACTACTGTCAGTGTTCAAAATGCAAAAGGAAAACTCATTAACTTAAATCATATAAATATATAAACATATTTCATAAAAAACAAGATTTTGTCCTTCAAGATTGATTTGTTGTATTTCAGAACACTGGTAATTACTGAAGGACTTGATACTGTCAAAAATAATAATGACTTCCTCTTTTGTCAATAGTAGCAGACCTTTGATTTTGCTGGATTAATTCTTACATACTATCAATAAAATTCATTTAACCTTCTCAGATGTGTACAGTGATCTTATTCCTCTAAAATCATCTATAAATTAAAAGAAGAAAAATGATCTGATCAATTGTTGTATTGCTTTTGAATAAAGAAGTAACATTCTAATAAATTCATTATAGAGATGGTTTCATAGACCCAATGGGCCCCAACTATTAAAACAATGAAAGATTCTTCTAGAAGTTCTTGCTGTATTCACTTTTGTCTTTTCCAGGATACTTGTGGCTTTCTTATATGTAAAACTTCCCCTTCCAAAAATTTTTCCCAAAGGTAAACTTGTGGCTTGGGGTGAATTGCACTGGCTAGCCTAAGCTTGGCTGAATGATGGTACTAACCCAGATAGCTAGAACCTGTGAATTTTTCCCTAGCCCACGAGGCCTTATCTAGTGTAAATGGAATGCAGAAGTTACTAATGATGTACTTTGAAGCCTATTGCCCTGAGGGCACCGACTCAATTCCTGCCTATACCTAAGAGGTAAGTCCTGGAAAAATGGTGTTGCAGACAGAGGGCTGTGCAGTGATTTATGTGAAATGAGTTGGTGGTTTAAATGAAGAACTCAGTTGACCAGAGTCCAATTCACAAAAACCACCAAGTACAATTTATACCCTTGTTGGCAGTATCCTCAGAGAGCAACTTAATGTTGAATGACTGAATGATCATCTTCTACTCTGATATTTCCTGTGAAGCTTAGAGAAGAAAACATGCTTTTTGGATGACTAAGGTTTCTGCTCAGAAGAAATGAAAATGCTCACTTCCACAGTATCATTTGTCAGAAGGGCTTCATTAAACCAAAGATGCTTTATAAAGCAACTCCTCTGCTTATTTCTACCAGTAGACTTTACACAGAGCTGAGTTTTACACAACCATATAATGCTTTAGTTTTTATAGATTATCATTTATTGGAGATGAAGTGGAGCAAATGAAACTGCAGGTTTCTGTATAAGCAGACATCTAGTACTGAAGAAACAATGAGAAATAATCTTTCTTAAAAAGGGTACTTTGAATTTTAGAGTTAGAAGAATGCTTAAAATAGAAAGGAAGATATCAACATTTAATAAAACAACTCCCATAAGGAGTTATTATTTTATTTTACAAAAGAAGAGTTTAAGTACATTTGACTAATATCACGTAAGAAACAGAATTAGGGTCTAGAATTCAGCTTTTAAAATGCTCTATTAAGCATGCTTTCTTCCCTCCCGCAACCACTCTCTTTCCCTTCTTTCCTTTCTTCCCCAGTTAAAAATAAGGACAGTTTTCTTAGACAAAAAGCAAAATTTAAAACAATTAAACCATTTAGATCATAATTCATTTGGCCAAATCTTCTTGAGGATCAGCCTGAAGGTGTTTTGTTGGAAACATAATGCTATACACAGCCTGATTCTTGCCACAAGGAGCTTCCAATCAAGTCTAGAGTGAGATCAGACCAGATTTTATTCCTGAAAGTAGGACAGAGGTAGAAGGTCACATTTAAACTGCTCTGTCAGGCCGAAGCAAACTGAAGTTTCTACAATCTAGAAAACTCTTTCACCCCAGGCCAGGGCCTGTCCCTTTGAGGATAGGTAAACCATATGAGGTCTCAGGGAGACTCACTGAGTGTGCAGAACTCCAGGGACACAGAAATGGCTGCACCAGCTGCAGACTTGGGGTGGGGAAAACTTACATAGTATGTACACAGTAGAGTCAACTCAGGCACAGATTGGTAACTGCTCAAAACACACACACACACACAAACTACTTTTGATTTGTCTGCCTCTCCTCTAACCCTCTTCCATCCTAAATTCCCAGTACCTCTCTGCAGCCACTCAATTCACTAGTACCTTCTACCTAAGGCAGGAGCAATCTGTATGCTTCCTTCTTCATTGTAAGTAATCAGATTTTTCCCAGGAAATATAGCACATCTATCAATACAATCAATGGATGCTAGTGAGTTAATACACACCCCCCTCTCACATTTTGCCTTCTTCCCCTCAGCATTATTGCCTTAATCTAGAAGCATAATTCATATGATGTCATTAATAAAATAAAGAATCATTTAAAGACTAAGAAGGAGGGTGGTCCATCAGTCAGACTCCCAGTGGGAAACAGAAGGCTTAATCAAATGAACAAGAGTTTGAAGAAGCTATATTTACAAAGGGACATTTACAAAGGTAGGTGGAGGATAACCACCAGGTAAAGTGAAGTAACCTGGGGTTAGTGATCTGTTATTACATCATAGCTACCCTTACACTTGAAGGAATTGGGGAAAAGAGTCATTATCAGACGATCCCACAAGGAGTGGGCCATATAGAAGAGGCCAACTTGATAGGGGCATAAACCTTCATCTTAAAGAAACAGCCTACCTGAGGTGACTTCGCAGGGAGGCAGCCTGAAGACAAAATACCTTGTCTTGTGTTCCTTCTTCCCTTCCCTTTCCTCTTGGGGTTCCCACTGGGTGAACCCAGGTGGAAGCTGGTGGACAAAGGACTATACATATCACAGCATGGAGAAGGGTGGAATCTAAGACTCTAGGGGCAAACAGAAGATAATTAGCACTTGGGCATTTGTCAACAGGTGGAAATTTAGACAGACTCCTTTAAATAATGTAGTAGAGGCTCCTGCCTATTTCTTCTATTGTGCAACTGATCCCAGAGTTTCAGATTTAGAAAGTGAAGTTGTGACTATAAAACTTTACACCATCTGATACAACTGGTAGCTGGTGGTGTGTTTTGCTGAGGAGTGGCAAATAGCAAGTGGGCAAGTTTGCTGAGGATGTGAGGGATCAGTTTCAGACGTTTGCGTTTGAAATTCCATTGGGGCATCAAGTGGAGACGTCCAGGTTGTTAAATAACTGGGTCTGGAGATGAGATTGGGGATATAGATTACACAGTGGACTGCATTTTTCATTGCTGCCCTGGAATGGCTGAAATTAATGGTATCATAAGCTTGAAGTATATAATGAATCTCTTGGTAATGGCAGAATCCAGGCCAATTCCCTTTCACCACAAGTAGAAAGCTCTCTAGTTGCTTTTGTCAGTTGTGCATAGGGGAGCCAGGGAATGTGGTGGGCAAGAAAAGGCAAATTTCCTCTTCTTGGCAAATGGGACCAGAAATGAAGTGAAGATAAAAATCTAGAAAAACATATTACCTTAAGGAATTTTAGAAATTAGGGAAACATTTTAATAAACAAATAGACAAATACAGCATGGGGAATAATTGGTCTTCTTTTAAGTAAGAAAATAATATTAGCCACTATGCACCAAATATTGAATATGAGTCAGCACAAATGAGCAGTTATTACCAGACAGAGCAGAAGCCAAAAAAGCAAATTTTGAAATTGTATTAAGGAATGTAAGTCATGGTTAAAAGCCACATTTAACTACTAGGTAAAGTTTAGAGAACTTGGCGAGCATCCAAATATTAAATGAACTGCTTTAGAAAATGCAAGATGCTGTATTATATCATAGGTAAAATTTGAGGTTGGGTTTTGGGTATCATGATATAGCTAATATAGGCTGCTGATTCTGGTTGCCTAGTCTGCCTCTGAAATAGTTTTAGAAGTTTTGCCAATAAAGCTGCCCAAGTTTTACAGGATAAAGCTGTGTTTCTTTCCATTTGTTTTCACCACACATTTTAATTCTAGGTGCCTTGTATTTATGACTTTACTTGACTTATTTTAATACTTACTTTGAATTAATGAGTGATCAACTTGGCATTGCAGGCTTTCATTAATAATTAAGGATGTATTGGACATAAACCTGCTAATACAAATTTTTCTGAAGAAAATCAGTTGCTTTTGTTTTGCAAATATCCTTTATATTAATTCAATAGGTGCAGGCTTTTACAACCCTCATTGTCTATTGCATAAAATGTCAATTATTATTTTGGAAGGCTTTAATACATATTATTAACCTAAGAAGCTGTTATGGGCAACATTGAAATACTTCATACTGTCTCATCAAAATCTTTTTATATAGTAAAAAATGTGATTTGCTCTCAGCTAAATGCCAGAAGTTTGTAGACATGCCAACTGGAAAACATTATTCTTTATCACCACCCCATGGGAGTGAGTGGGGAATGGGAGAAACCCTTCAAGGCTTTTGAAACTAACTGAACAAAGTGTGATGGGAATTTTCCAAATTCTATCATATCTTTTTATGGGTAACCCTATGACTAGGGCCGTCCATATGTGCAAACTGGTTTTAAGAATTATTCGTTATAAAAGAGAAAGAAAGGATTGATTTAATCCTTTAAGTGATGTTAAATAGCTGGTTTAATAAGGTTTTAAGCCAGTTATTTAAGCAGCATATGAACATCATACCTGAAAAAAATACATGTTGCACATCAATATCCACACCGACATGTTTCAAAGAAATATCCACATCTCTTCACTCTACTGAAGCTATAATCTATCAGATGTTGCCAAACTGAGATTTTAAAATGCATGTGTTATACAGAAATTTCCATTATAATGACATTCCCGTAGTCCCCTTATTTTAACGATCATCCATTAAAAGTAAATTATGTGTTTAGCATTATCTACCCCAGCTCTAAGCCTGGCTAACATATACAACTGTGTGATAATAATGAGTTTAGCCCCAAGAGAATAAACTATAAAAAAATTTTAAACCTTAATATAAAAGAAGAAAAATGATGTAAAAGATCATGTAACTTCATGATAAAGTAGAACATACACATTTTTTTTCCTTTGGGGCCTTAACTAAATTTCTGATTGTTAAAAACTTATATTAGTGTTTATTAGTAGATATTGATGTGCAACATGCATTTTTTCCTTTAGAGCCTCCATTCAAAGATCTTTAAAAAACTTACCTTTCTATAAAGAGTGTTGGTTACATCATAATACTTCTCTATCCTAAAGCACCATTAATAGACAATTAATGACAGCGATGACAGTTAGTGTCTTTGATTTCTGAAGATGATTAATATTGATTTATGTATTTCCATTTATGCTTCCAAATGTGCCCTTTGCGTACGTGTTCATGATTTTGCTGAGGTGAGCTTTTCTCTTTCCCTACACTTTCTTCTTCCAAAAATTACCACACTCTCTCAACCTCTCACTGTCTCCTTCTCCCTTATTATTATCATAATTTTTTGGCAGGGAGGGGCACGGATTTGTTCCAAATCTTTATCCATGCTTAAGAACAAAACAGATGATGCCCTACTGAAAAGGACTGAGGGAAAAGTGGCACAACTTGCTTTTGCACATAGTAAATAATACCAATTACTTATTGCCATGTTTCCTGAATGGAGGATGATTCCCACTTACGGAATTGATAATTACCGATTGAGGAGAGATGAGATATGGCTAACACATGCACAGGCTGCCGTGACTCTGTGTGGTCCCTGTGGTCCCTCAGTTGGCTGTCCAAGACTGGGGCATCTTAGGAAATGGCTCACCTGGAGTAACCGATTCAGGTCCAGTCAGGTAAGTACTTGGTTGCCCATAGAAAGGGATGAAGGCTACCTGAATGGGTAACTCCCTAAGACACACTCATGAGGACAAACAACTGTCTCGAACAATAAGTTACATCCCTATAGCACCATGTAATTGACAAAACATCTTTATTTTGTTGATCATTATCATAGCCTTTCAAGATAGTTATTATTACCTTCTCTATTTTACAGGTGAGTGAGAGTGAGTCCTTAGTCATTAGTTACATAGCTGTTATCAAGATCACTCAATTACATATATGTCAGCCACCCATTCCCCATCTATACCGTCAATGAATCTTTAAGAAAATAAAAACTTTCGCTTAGGCAGAAAAATACTTTGAACAGAATTAAGGCCAAAAAATAGCTGGCAACATTTAATTAAAAAACAAACAAAAAAAACAGCCATCATATCTGCCTGGAGCATCAATTCACTGAGCTAAAAAGGAAATCAGCCACACAAAAGCTGACTTATTCACAGGTATTGCACTACAAGAAGGCATCCATGCTTCCACCCAAGTCACTCAGAGGAAAGAAGCTGTTGTGTGTTACATTTTCGAGTAGAGAAGAGAGCACTTAATGAAGTTTTCATAAGTGAATTTTCATGCCACATGTATTCTCTGTGCATAATCCTCTGGAGTAAATGTTAGGCATATACTGGCACCCACAGTAATATTTTAATGTCTTCAGCTTGCTTAGTTAATTTTCTTTCAACATACCTTCATATAACATTAAAAATGTTCCACTAAGCCAGACACCAGGATATTGCTGAATATGCAGATACTTATTACACACAGATGGACTTGAACCTATTTTGAGCCCATCTACCCATCAATAGTGTTTGTGGTCTTGTGATACTATCTGTGACCCAATTTTAAGTATGATCTCCTTTATATGTGGAATCTAAATAAGTTCATCTCATAGAAGCAGAGAGTAGTAAAGGTAGTAGAGGCTGGGGAGGAGAGGAAGAGAAGGGGCAAGGGGAGATATTGATCAAAGGGTACAAAGTTTCTGTTAGACTGGAGGAATAAGTTGTAGTGATGGATAGCACTGCATGGTGACCACAGTTAATAACAATTGCATCATATATTTCAAAATTGCTAAAAGAATAGATTTCCAATGTCCTCACCACAGAAAAGTATGTTGGTGAGGTGATGGATATGTTAATTAGCTTTAATGAATCTTTCTATAATGTATACATAGATCGAAACATCATATTGTACCCAATAGATATAAAGAATTATTATTTGTAAATTAAAAATTAATAAAAAATTAGAAAGTTGCTACTTCTCAAATATACTCACAGGTTAACTTTTTCATGTGGAAAAGCAATGTCAGTTTCATCACAAACATCCTTCTAGCTGGTCAAGTAGATTATTTAACTTGAATTAATATACTTTTTTTCCATGAGGCTAATAAAGACATTTTAATTTAAACTAAAAAAAACTCCAGTTTTATTTTTCTTTTTTGTTTTCTGATTTAGTCTTTGTAGGTAAGAAGTTGTTCATTATTGACAGAGACAAAACATTCTAATAAGTGATGGAATTTTTACTCTCCATCTAAATATAACATTAATATCTAACACAAAACATTATTGTCCTGTTTCATATAGAAACTGCAAGTTTATTTTGTTTGAAACGTGGGGAAATAAACTCCTGTTCTGACCTTCTCTTTGTTGTTCTAGCTGTGTGTCATTGACACTGGCGTGACTTGCCATGGGAAGGTGTAATGAGGCAAGACTGGGATTGTAACAATTATTAACCTACAAATACGCTATGGCAAAGTCAAGGCAAGCCAGAATGACACCTCTAAATATCTCAGGAAATAGTACTCATGTTTGAATTACCCATTTTATTAGTTCGTTTTGATAAATATGGGAGAAATTAATAACTTTTTAATATAAAGGGTAACCTAATGTCATTAATTGGGCATTTCACATGGGCTGATAGATTGGCCCTCCCCACCCCCGCCCCTTTGGTGGTAATTTATTGAGCTGGGAAAGCTTGAGTTCGGTGTAGCATCTGGTTTTCAGTGATATCCTGCTGGTCTTATCCAATTTTCCAGCTGGGAGCATGAGGCACAGGGAGGTCGAATGACTTGCCTAAAGGTCACCTGGTAGCTCAACTGGGATTATAACTCAAAATCTTTCTGATTTTCCCATCCTTTGCTCACTGGACCACAAAACTCCCTTGATCCTGTCTTCTCAAGCTTGCCTGAGCAGGAAGCAAATGTTTAGGCCTAGAAAAAAAATGCCAAATTAAGTACTGGCCAAAATCATCTTTAAAAATGTGTGAAATTTCCATTGGTATAACTCTTAAGAAATACCTCATTTTCATTCTAACACCTGAGAACGTTTGTGACCATGGGAGTGTTGTCCCTTTCCAAGGGGTCACCATGGGAAAGTCCATACCTATCACTGTTTGGATGCTGCTTTGGCCAAAACATTTTAGGAACTCCAAAATTTGATGCTCGTGGTAGAATACAACCACTTGAATATACAATGGACCTTGCTCATATTATACTCAGAAACAGGGCACTTGACTCCACCAAGTGCTATAAATCATCTGGCTCATCCCGTAGTAGAACTCTTATGCTTGCTCTTCCCTCAGCCTGCAAATTCTCCCAGTGATTTCCTCATGGCTGGCAACTTTTCATCATTCAGGTCTTAGCAGAAATAATACCTTCTCAGAGTGAGACTTGCTCTAACCTCCTGACGTAATGGCTTTCTTTGTGTGATGGCCCCATTTTTTTCTTCACTACATTTATCAGCATTTACAATTGTCATTGATTTCATCTTAAAAATTCTCTATGTCCTAACTCTGAGTGTAGGAGTCTGATGTGTCTTGTTTTCCAGCATATCCTAGACAATGTTTGATATATAAAAGAAGCTCAATAAACACTTTTTGAAAGAATGGATAGCCATTCCTGGTAAAAGAAGGTCTCTCTTCTCCTTTATTATCATTCAAAGTGTTTCAAAAGGGATGCCCATGGGGTAGTGAGGGCAGTTGGAGATGACCCTCAGTCAGCCAGCCAGATCAGGTGAATTAACCTCGAAGGTCAACAGGATGACTGATGACAGCTGTCCCTGTCGGATCACCCTCTCATCCATAGCTTCAGCCTTGGAATTGCCCTCAGGCATGGCTTGTGACTGGTGGAGGAAATCAGTCTTGTTATATTTATAGTCACACTTCATTTTTGATCTAAATTCACACTGCCCACTTTCATCACCCATCTCATTTATACAATTGATACTTAATGATGACTGGTCACTTCCAAAAGCCAAATCCATACTCACAGACTGACGAATATGCAGAATATAGAAGAAAGTGTCCCAATACCTGAACAGGAATTTCCCAAGTTTTTGTGTTAACAGACAGAATATGTTATAATCTGTCTGTTAAATACATAATTTAAAGTGATGACTTTAAATAAATCTCTTTCTAAAATATTTAAGGTTGTCAATGTTTTTAAGAAGCCAGCCAGATTATTTTCCAGACTTGCTTGATATACACTAATTTGTGACTTTTTAGAGGAAATAAAACTGTATGGTACATAAATTCCTGCTGCTGGTGATGCTACACAAAAGCTACTCTGCATTTATAACCTGATAGTGGGGACATCATTTTATAGATCAAGAGATAGGACTGCAGAGTGACTTTCCCAAGAGATGCTTCTGTGTTATTCTGGCATCCCAGTGAGTGCTTACTGCAGACATTATGGAAGAAAGGCCCAAGCACCTGTTTACTCTGCCTTGCTATGAGAAGTCATTTCTGTAGTGACTGGCAATTTCGCCAACCATGTGCAAAACTGTAGAAAGCTACTGCATGGTGGCCTGTGTGACTGTGTTGGAGAATTGGAGAGCAGTGATCTCAAGCAGTGAGCAGTTTCCCTTTCACTTGGCAAGCAGTCCTCTGGGGACATTTTGAGGTTAATGGAGAAAGGCAGAGTGACATAAAGCACCTGTGGTACCATTCTTTATGACTTTAGCTGCTCTTATGAAAACTACTGCTGCATGCTTTCGTTGATTCAGTGTCAATGTTCTGACCAACTTGGTTATGAGACGTCTAGTTCAGAGATATAATCACGCAGTTATTACAATCACAAAACTTCTAACTCCTATGACAATCTATAACTGTCTGGTTGAGTGAAGTCAAGCCCCAAATTCATGTTATTAATACAAGAAAGCATCTAACCAACAATTAGAACTAAAATGAATATTGAAGTTAACTTTTCTTTGATCTGCATATTTCAGGACAGACACCTGAAATGTTCTTCTTAGATTCTTTCACATGGTTACCCAGACAGACTGTACCCCTTTGTTGTGAAAAGTGTAGTAAATAACTTGTTGGCTTTTTGAGTGGTCCAGTCATTATCTTGTCTTCCAACAATTATTTTGTTTTTATCATTAAGAAAGAATTAGATTGTGCTCACACTCATTCTGGAGAAGTCAGAGAGTCTCTCATTCATAGGGTTGGTATTGAGAAAAAAGGATGTCCCATTAAGGCATTTTTTTGTTTGTTTTAAGCCAACAAAAATGTGATCTTTTCTTCTTTTTTCATAACTTACACTAAAGCACCACCCAATATTCCAGATCCCCAGAGAGTCATACAATTTCTGTCATTAAAGTGATGCTGGGAAACCAAACTGGGGATTATTTTAAAACAGAGACATATGTCTATATTCGGAAGATAAACCCCAGACACAGTTCAAACAGGACACACCGATAAGTGCAGTATAACCTCAAAAGAGAGAAAGCATGTTTCTTAAGATGGTTTTCCTAATATCATCACTTGAGTTTTGCACTTTGGTTATTTCTTTTTAGAGATGGCCCTGTGTCATCCTTCAATCTTTCATAGAAGTGACTGTGGAGAAGGAATTGATAACTTACTTCATATAGTTAACAATGATCTTTTCCTTTTCATTCAGATGAATGATTCTGTAGACCCATTTCCTATTATTGATCATGTTGACACTAGAAGGACTCTAAAGATGGGAGAAAAGTTTGTGAACAGAGCTACTGAATTACAGCCAAGTCATAACATCAAGAATGTGCACTCGGTCAGTGCCTGATTGATGGTGTTTTGCAACACATTGTGTGACATCATGGGAAAATTTTCATTTTTATTGCTTTTAGGAGTAAACAACCTGATTCCTTGGGAAATACTTTGCACTATCTTTTTCTATAAAGAAGCACTTTTTTTGTCCCCAGGAATGACTGCTTTATAGTTGTTTGATTTTATGAGGAATAATCAGAGGGTATGATTGGAAAAAAATAAGACAAAATGAAATTCCTTCTGATCTGATTCTTCATTCATTCAACAATATTTATTGATTGCCTATTAAGTTAAAGTGCAACATAGAGTATTATCCTAGATAACAAGTAGTGGATGTAGAAGTTGTGTGATGATTCCATTCTCTTGTGGAAGTAGAACTAGCAACAATTATGGTATAGTTATTGCTGTGGTCTGAATGTATCCCCCAAATTCGTATATTGAAACATAATTGCCAATGTGACAATAATAAAAGATAGGGCCTTTGGAAGGTGATTAAGTCATGAGGGTGGAGCCCTTATGAATGGAAATAGTGCTTTTATAAAAGAAGTGTAAGGGAGCTATTTACCTCTTCTGCCTCTTTTGCTCTTCTGCCTTTAGCCATGTGAGGACACAGTGTTTGTCCCACTGGAGGACATAGCAACAAGGCACCATCTTGGAATTGGAGACCAGAGCCCTCACAAGACACTGAGCTTGATGTTACCTTTATCTTGGACTTCACAGCCTCTAGAATTGTGAGAAATAAAGTTCTATTAGTCATAAATCACGGAGTGTTAGGTACTTTTTTTTATAGCAGCACAAATGAACAGACAGTTACATCCAGGATTTTAATTTGCAATGGCTCCCACTTCCAGCCACAAACTTGGCATCTCATGAAATTGAATGAATGAATACCATTTCCAGGGACGAGGAAAGTACAGATTCTGGAGTGTCAAGATGACTATGATAATTGATACTCTTTGCCCCAGATTCCTATGTAGAAAGAGTAAAGTGGGAGATATATTGGCCACACAGTTTGTCTATCTCCACAGGCAAAAAAAATAAGGATAGAGGTCCTCCACCTTTTAAATATCTTGAAATGTCAAGAAAGAGAGAGACATCTGAAAGGCACAGAAAAAGCGGGTGGGTAGGAGAGAAACTCAAACATTAATGGGGAATAGAATTTCTCTTGCACTGTCCACAATACATATGTTTGTTAAAAAGCAAGAGGCGGGGAAGACATGCATGCCTGATATTGAAGAAAAGCCTGTTTGTGCCTTACACACTGGAGAAATTGTTCAGGAATAGTTCTTCCATGTGAAAATATGACCCATGTCATTTTGCCAGAGTCATTAAGACACTGAGCTGCTGAGTAAGGTCTGATTGGGTAAATTCAAGATCCTGGGGGTGTACATACTTCCTAGTGCCCAGTTTTTCTAAGATGCAAAAAAAAAAAAATGTCAGTGGAAATAAGGTTATGGAGTGCCACTTGCGTGGGCGAGACAAGGTCTCGATAGGGTGGGAACCAGCCGGATCTCAGACACGGCCCATTCTTTTAGATTCTTCACCATTTTCTTAGTGGGCAAAATGAGAAATAGAGAATAAATACTCGGCACCAGTAGCAAGAAGAGAACAGTGGTATTTACAGATGAGAAAGAGGGAAAGGTTACAAATCATTTGTGAAATGAATTTCCCATTCTCTTTTGACTATTGTCATATTCATGTTTCATAAGCTCCAAAACCGTCTGGAGATAAAATTCAGATGATTTGTTATAAAAAGAAATGGCTTTTTAGAGGAGCTTAGAGGACATGAAAGCTACATTTGAATGAATAAATATTCAAAGGCGGGCAATAAACATTGAATAATGGACAAGCATTTCTTTAATATTGTGGAGAACTGCATGAAGTTTGAGGACATCCTACAATAATTCAAAATAACTAATTGAAAAACAAATAAAATAACTTATCATCTAGCAGTTTTGGTTTTAACTAGGTTAGGATAAATGACCAGTTCAGTCTCCGTGTTAATTTTTTAATAGTTGAATTGACATTTGTGATGGGCAAGCTTATTGCCAGTGTCCCAGGCTCTCTCTTATGCAAGAGGGTGATAAAGCAATCATGCACTTCATTCAACAAATACAAACAAAATCTTATTAATCTACAATAAACCAGACCTTTAGTCTCTCGGGACCTCAGTGTCCTTATCTACAAATTAATGGTGTGTGACTATTTGATTTCCAAATTTTGTTCTTTGAATTATGTAACATTTTCCACCTTCAACATTTCAGTAAAGGGGTTTTATAATTTGAATGTAGGTCTTGGAACCATTTATATTTCTAAAAAATATATGTAAAATAGTCCCATTATAATCTTTTGGCAATACTATCTAAGTATGTATGAGAAGAAAAATTCCTGGGTTTCTGATTAGCTGCTAACTACATTTAGAGTTTCTAGAGTTTTTAACATTTTAATGTAGTGGCAGCTTACTTTTTTATCAGGAAAGGAATTGGGCAGGGTGGACCTGGCATTGAACCTACGTGGACCATTCAGTTTTAGTGTGACAGGTTCCAAAATGTCCCCTAAATTAAAGGCAGAGGATTTATTTTAAAGGACTCATTTGAAAGGGATATATCTTTCTGCTTTTCTGTCTTAAGGGCCTGCAGGCATGCTTCAAGCTACTTAGATTAAACAGCTTGAGAACTCGTAGTTATAAAAGTTGTTTTTTTTTTTTTTGTCAAGAATTAAGATGTGGTTTTCAAATCAAATTGGCAGGTACTTACATAACCATGGCTCTGAGCGAAGGAGTGGAAACATGAGACTCTTATAAAGATCTCACAACCATTAAGAAGTTTCTTTTGAGACGCTGGTATCAGCCCACTGATAAAATGTCATAAAATAACTGCCATCCCCAACTTTTATAAGAGCAACCCTTGGATTAGCCAGAGCTGCTGGATTGTAATAAGGAAATGTGTGTTTAAAAGATGAATTAAAGGAAAATATGACCTTCAGGTTGCTCTGGTCTGTTGATGGGGTCAGGGGAAGGAAGGTTCAAAACCTTGTAGGAGAGGGGTCAGACTGACACTGGATGTGAAAGTTCACAAGTCTGCATTATAAATAATATAAGTAGGAAATGAGTGTTTACCCCTCTCTAATGTTAGCAAACTGGAAGGATAAGATGGCTTCCTTTTGACGCGAAAAAGATCTAAATGTGAGATGCTATTTTAAACAATGAACAGCTGTTTCATCTTGAACTAAAAAGAACAAAGAAAACACCATCAGATCTACATAGAATATATTGTGGTTTCCCGTGTGTTTGTGTGTGTGTGTGTGTATGTGTGTGTGTGTTCCCCTCTTCTTTTTTTACTTATGATAATTGAAATGTCATTTTATCCTGGATGTTTTCTTTTCCAACCAGGGACATGAAAAGTTAAAATATTAAAGAATTTCCTTTTCATCATTTTGAACAAAAACAACTTTTCATTGCTTCAACATGGATTGTTTTCTTTGTTAATCCAACAGAGATTAATGCTTGGAATGCTAAAGTGTGTACTTAAGGGAAAAATCATGATGGTCCATGGGTAATATATTTTAGGTGGGACTAAAGCAACAGAGTGGCATTCTATCATAGTCTGAGAGATTTTCCCCTCTGGAGAACAGCTGTAAACATAAAGGTAGCTTAAGTCACCGACTTAAGAGATTTCAATTATCCAGTTAATGCCTGGGAATACTAGCACTGCATTTACAGAAAAATTTAGGCACTTATGTTTAGATGTTAGGAAAATGAATTTCTGATTTTCAGAGCAAACAGTTTGGAAATTTAACTCAAAACACCTCTGACATCCATATGTAAGTTGTTATAAATGTGCATTAATATATAAAATTATTTGTCTTGGTTTGAATTTTTACTGGAAGTTGCTGAGGCTGAATGCATAGAACAAAATTTTACGTATTTAATGAGTATCAGTTTTATTTAATTTCAATTCTCCATAGATATTATTTATGTTTGACATCCCAAATCTAATTTTTGGAAAAAAGTACAAACGAATTACATTAAACTTTGTTCTTCCAGGTAAGAAAATACACACACACACACACACAAAATTTAGTTCATTTTACCTGGAAACATATTCCATTAACTAAGCAAGGAAACAAACACACTCAAAAGTTTATTTACGTTATCTGTTTCTAAATGGCTGGCACCTAAGATTGTGGCCTTTTGTGTCCTCATTTTTTTAATTTGAAGGAACTATTTTGTTTATCTCTTTTTGGTTATATAGCTGCAGAAACTATGTCTAATATTTTAGACTGTTTATAGCTCTCTTTTTAACTCGTGACACACAATTTTAGTTAACTTTTCCTGAGGCTTAAGTCTTTCTAATTTTTGTTTTTGATATAAAAGATTAATTTCTTTAAATTAGGAACAGGAAATTCTAGGCCAGAAACTGCTAGCTTTCTTCAGATACAGATCTGAGGATACTAACTTGTAAAACTTTAAAAAAAGAAGAAAGAAGAAAAAAAATTGTGCATGATTTTCTGTTTTAATCCAGACTTGGTTATAGAACACATTCATAAATTGTCCTGTCAACCTCTAGGACATGAGTTCAACTCCAATTGGTTTAATGGCCACAAATGTTTCCTTAGAAGAATTCCGGATTTCTGGATGGAGGAAAGAATGTCAGGGATTCTCAGGGCAGGTTGAAAATCACCCCTCCTCCCCCCAAGGTGGTCTTGGGCGGTAATCACACCCCGCTGATAGGATTTGGCAGTTAAAATAGATGGAGGTCAGCCTGTCATTTTGTCTATTTAAATAAGTCACTTGTGATTAAGGATAAGCAGCAAGTTTTCTTTTTTTTTTTTTGTCTCACTTTTGAGAACTTTACTTGCATCTACTTCTCTGGTGTTTCTCTTCTTCTTGTATATTTCTTGCTTTCATTCTCTTTGGTCTTTTATATGGAAATTGTTTGTGTTTTTTTCACCGCACCCCCACTTGGAGATATGAAGTAGGGGACAAAATATAGAGAGTAAAACTTGGTATTCAGACTGAGACTCTTACAGTAGTATTATATATTTTCTAACATGCAGAGAGAATCTAAACTCAGGAGTCTCTGCCATTTCCTTGTTAGATAAGTCACTAGCATCTATATTATGTAATCAAGTTCATGGTAATTTCTCCATTTGCTCGGGTCCTTTGGTAGAAAACCTTATTTTAAAATTAATTGATGTAGAATTTTGTGCAAATACCCATGAGGGCTGCATTTGCTTTTAGAATTTTTCTTGACCACAAAATATCTTCATGTGATCGTGTACTTTTTTGAAAATAGATTGGCTGTTACACAAAGTGTAATCAATGATATATAAGTCTTTGCATCTGCCAACCACTTTGCTGAAATTGTTTGCCAAATGTCACCCTGAAATCCCGTTTCTCTTTCTCAGAGGTTTGGCATTCAATGCTCTTCCACCTCTTGACTCTTCCTGCTACCTGGCCCATATGGAAGGGAGGGCTTTCAAAAAGGCAACAACACCTTGCTGAGTGAAAATGAACTTGAAGTAAGCCAGCCACCTCTTGGGCTTTGTCTCATCCTCTGTTCACTTTTTTCTCTGTTCATTTCTGATGCGTCTGGCCTTGTACAGGTTTAAGCTGATGGTGCTAACCTCGGCAGCATTCTGTAATTCTTGCTTCCTCTTTTTGGGCAATAATCTCAGGACAGTTAAAGAGTGCATATCCTGGAAATGCCAAAGGGTTAGAACCACCAGGGCAATGCTTAACCAATGGCAGACAGGAGTCAGGGCATCATTTGGGCAGATAATTCTGGAGCTTATTCTATATGACTCTTCAACGTTTCCCAGTGAAGTTGAGCCCGAGTTGGTCAGAGTTGTGGTCTAAATGCACTGTGAATTAGGATTTCCCAGTCTTCTGTTCCTATTCTTGGTATCATTTCCTCAAATGCACAATTTGCACAAAACTCTAGTCTCAGACTGCTTTCCAGGAGAACTTGGTCTAAAACAAAACGAAGAAAAATGAAACCCTAAGTGATCTTCCTTCTAATGTGATTTGCTGCCTCATATTACGGTAATTAAGTATAGATTTATCTTTCCTAAGAAAAAAGTTTGCATCTTAACATTGGGGACAAATATGGTCAGCCACTGCTTTATGGCAAGCTCTCTGCTGGGACCGAGGGATACAATGTTGGAAGGGAAGAGGCCACTGCTGTCTAGTGTTTATCCTCTTTGGATATTGCCTTTATAGAGGCTCAACAAATTGCTTTCAAAAGCAGCCAAATGATACTTCTTAAATTCACATATAATCCCTTCAGTTAAAGATGTTATATCTGTGTTCGTCACAGGACACTATAACCTTTTACAGAAAGCAATTGGGTGCTGTGGGAATCAAAAAGGAAGCCAAAAGTTAAAGCCCACCAGGGCAGGGTTTCTCCAGATGTTTTGAATGAGATTTAACATGAAGCAAAAGGCCTGGATTGACAGAGGAAAAAGAGAAAGGCATTGCATGGACAGAGAATGGGGACAGAGAAGACTTTCAGTTCTAGACTGTGGATACCTAAGTATAGATGCATAGAGCCACTCTTCCCTGACTCAGGTCCTACAGAAAGTGACATCCTATGAATGGTTGATAAGGGATAAGTGTTCCACAAAAAATAAAGCTTTGGAATAAAATAAATTTGAGAAAAGTTGCATATTACATTCAGAATTCAGAGATTCTCAGCACACATCGCCGCATTAAATATCCCTGAGAAGTACTGCCATGAAAAAAATAAACCCCCAGAAAACTAAGTCCGTGGAAGTGAGCATTTTCAAGACTATTGTGACTATGACATTTTTGCCATTGGATGTTGTTCAATCATCTTGAGGCACATTGGTATTCTAGAAAGTGGACTTTAGAAAATTCTGAAAGACAGCAAGCAGTCCTGCAAAATTTAGCAAGGATTGGGGATGGAGCATGGGAATGGGGGAGAACTTCACATACTATATACATGCATTTGGGTTTGACACGTCAAGCAATCAAATGCTACTATGTCGCTCCAGGAGAAGGCACAGAGAAACCGCTATTTCTTGTTAGAGAATTTAGCAAACCAAAATCACTCTTCCAAGTTTATACTGGCATTTTCATAGTGCTGTTAGACTTACCATGTCCATTGTTGAAAAAGCAATGTAAAGGGGGATTTTATAGACTGATGCCTGTGTTTAAATCTTAACTTCCTCGCTTTCTTATGACCTTGGTTTCTTAATGTCTCCACGCTTCTGTTTCATCACTTATAATAATTATGGGCATGGTGACAATGGCATCTAACTCACAGAGTTGTTGTAAGAATTAGACAAGATGAAATAACTAAAGCACTTAGTAGAATGTCTAACACAGAGCATGTGACTGAGAAAACAGAACACACTTATTTTTAGAAGAATAGTATTGTGTGATGGCAAAGGCACAAACTTAGGGACAGTCAGTCCTAAATTTAAATCCTGTCACTGTACTTTATTGGGCTTACTAAATTCTGTACGTCAGTGTTGCTACTATAAAAACTGAATAATAAAATATATCTTACAGAGTTATTGTACACATTGAAGATAATGATAAAATGTCAAGGACAGGGAAACTGTTCAAGAAATGGTTGCTGGTATAATTATTGTTACTCTACGGTACTCCTCCACTTCTTATTAGTAACAGAATATTGCTCTGAAAGCTTCCTCAATCTTCTGAAATTGTATGAATTTGCTAAATAAATAAATGCATGAGTTAATAGTCTTCTAACTGGGGATGTCAGACAGTGAGACATCAAATAAGATATAACTGACAGTGAAATCATGTTCTGCGCCATGAAAATAAAAATCAGTATATTTTATCCTTGTTGTATAGACAGAGAAATTACAACAGAAGAAAGACTCATCTCTGTGCATTTTGTTTTAGACCCAAATGCAATGTTTCTTATGTTAATTATTTTTTAACAGACATATAGGGTGGGAATCCAATAATAAACTTTCCTGTTTGAAATCTGAATCATCTCTTAGGGATTTTGTTGAGAGGCAGATTTAACTTTTCCTTTTTATAATATATTGTAATAAAATCTTTTATTCTAAAGTATTTCTTACTAGAAATCTTAAATTTACAAAATAAGGACTCTGTCTCCCGTATCAGTGTCAAACAACAAAGATAGAATTCCAAAGCCTTTTTTTCCTTCTTTTTTGGATTAATGCCTTGTCAGGCTTTAATATAGACCAGGCCTGGAAAGACCGTTTTGCCAGGAGACATGCAAGGTGTGATTTTGTTGTGTGTTATATGCTTTTTCATATGAAGACTTATTTGAAGAATATTTTTAAAAGAAACACAAAATTTACATTGTAGTCCATGCAACCTGAATTGTGCCTCATAGGCATGTACGACCATGTAATCACCTAGTAACTTTCTTGAAGGGACATCCTCCCTTGGGATGAATATTTTACAAAATGGACACAGAGCCTCATGATTATTTTGGTCCACTGAAGCATATTCCTCCAAGAGTCCAAGAATGAACTAGACAACTGCAGGAACGAATGCATTCTTATTTCAAAATTTGGCCATCAGTATATCTTTTATGTTTAAATACTCTTTGTCAATGTACTGTAATTTCTAATTCTTATAACCCTAAAGGGACAAAAAGTAATTCCTTCTATTAATGAGTTGTTTTGGAGTTTATTAAGAATTTTCATACACTTCACCTTTGTTAAGCAGTTTGGTGAATTACTTTCACATTTTAGGGAATATTTAGCTTAAAAACATTAAATGCAATAACCAAAAAAGTCAACACAAGTGTTTCATAAACCACAGTGATGCCTAGTTCCCCACTTTCACAGTTGTTTCCATAATGCCCTCCAACCCCTCCTTTATCCTTGCAGAGAGAATGTCACTTCTAGACATTTGGAGTTAGCTTTGACGAGAGAGATTTAAGGTTGCAAAGTAACATAGCATGGGCTTAGAGCGGGATCTATTTCCTTGCCATTTCCCTCTTTGAGTATAGACGAATTTCTAAAAGACAAACAAACAAAAATCTAATTGATTAAGATATGACATAATTCTTAGAACAAAATTTTGCTCCCTTTTAATTTACTTTATGTAGTAGGCACACAAAAGAAGAAATGCTGAATTTTAACTTTAACTATTTGCAAGAATTTCTAAGTGTTTTAGTCTACATTGTTCTTTAAATACATACACAAATATATAAACATACAAGTGCAGCAAGAAAGGAAAAGAAAAACCAACCTGACAGTTTCTTGTGATGAAGAACAGATTAAAGCTAGCCAATTTGTGATGTTATTATACTTGGGAATTTTCAAAGGAAAGAGCCAAGGTCTCTAAAGACTGCAATTGGAGAATTTTTTGATATTAAATGCATCTCCTATTACACATTTGTATGCTAAAATAAGAAAAATCTGTCTAGGGCAAGGAATGGAAGTTCTAAATAGGTTGCTTTACATGTGCAGAACTTAATTTTTCAACTGAAATTTCAAAAGTATTTTAACAGGCAAATTGACTATTCTTCAACTTAATGGTGGCCACATGGCTGGAATCCTTCTGAAAGTGGGTATCATGCTTGATATTTATCTAACATATTATATGACTTAGAGCTCTTTGACAAATACATTGAATCTTATTGTCCCAGCTGATTTGCTGTGAGAAAAAGAAAAGTGGAAGAGATTGGTATCAGGAGAGAAAGTCTAGTATTCAATGACAGAGTTGGTCTCTAATCTGACGGAACAACAACATCATTAAAATTTGAGAAGGCACTTTAGGCCTTACAATAATCAGCAACCCAAAGGCAGAAGAAGGCTAAAAATAGGGACATACAATTAGCAGTCTAAAAATAGACTTGGCTAGTCATATGGAAGTCATTATAGTCTAGAGGTTAAAAGGGCTGAGGAGGATTAAAAGCAAATCAAATATTATTGCATATTAAACACGCTACCTATAAACATAGTCAGTAAATGCTTTACAGAGTTCAGCTCAATCCAGTACAATTTTATATAAGAAAAATATTAAAGTGCAAATTTTCATTTCCTAATGATCAAAGAAGTTTTCTTGGAAAGGTATGTTTGGCTTTCATCCAAAAGTCTTCCTTTGGTTAAGATATGCCTGTAATGCTATTGATATGATGGGGATCCTTTCTTTCACAAAAGAAAAACAGAGTGATTTTTAGATCACTTTTTCTATTTAGGATAAAGATGAGTACTTCCAACATAAATAACATTTCCCAAGAACAAGTAATTATGCAAAAAATATTATTGCCAAAAAAGATGCACCTATTTCATGGATCCAGTAGGCTACAAAGGTTCCACAATTTTTTTTGTAAGATGAAAGCTATCAACGTGTGTGTGATTTCCTTCATTTTTATTGTTAATGTGAGAAGATGTAGGAAATATTATTACTATTACTGTCAATGGGAATTACTCTCACGGTTACAGAGTTTCCAGGCCTTTCATATGTTTGTAGGGTCTTACACTTGTTAACAACATTTCCTGGAAGGCTGTGAGAAAAGCTTAAATCAACTCCCTTTACTTTTAAACATCTAGCTGGGTTAAAAAAAAAAAAAAAAGTGAATGTGTGAAGGAGTGATTAGATGTTGCCTAAAATGGAAAGTAGCATACTAATGTGGAAGGAACACAAGTGTCCTGTGTGAGGCTGAGATGGGGATTGGGAATCAGACTGTGCCTTGTATCAGGTTTATGGCTTTAGCCAAGAGATTGATTTACCTGTCGGAATCTATTTCTTAGGTTTCATCTGCATAGCGGAAATAATGGTTTGTGGTATTTACATTGGGTATTGTAAATATCTTATGAGAAAATGTACATAGAATCTTTAGAAACACCTGGTCTTGGTACATGACATTGCCTAATAGATGATAGTAGATACTAATATTGCTATTTATCAATTTCATCTAGTTAAACATAAACTCTTACATGTCCATAAGACAGATATGACAAAGTTGCATTAGAAAGCTTGAAACTTTATGGATAAGAACAAATATGTTCTTTCTAATTTCCATCCCTTCCATTCAAATTTCTCAGCTCTCCCTATTGGTTTTAAGTAATTTTTACTTTCTTAAATAAGATCATTCCATCAAAATCTATTTTTTTTTGTTCCGGTAATATCAGAGTTACCCTCTATGCCAAATAATAACTCTCATCTGTGTATTGATTTTATTTGCAAAACTCATATGCATATGATTGCTTTTGATTTGTAAATAAAATAAATAATAAAATCTTTAAAATTATAAAAATGAATACAAAAATAAATTCTGCATAATTTTTAAAAACCATGTTTCTTAAATTTCTTAAATTTTTTTTCCTAAGTAACTTGCCTTTCTATTGTTATTTTCCATAGAATTTTTCCATTGCATTTCCTATATGGTTGTTATTTGTGAATACGGAAGTATCATGTTCCAAGTAACAAGTAACTATCTTATTTAATTAAATTTTCTGTTGAATCTTTGGTGAATCTTTCAAATGTCCCAACATTTGATAATTGTGATAGCTTTCTCTCCCTTTTGTCTGAATTTTTATGCTGCTCATTTTTCTCTTGTCTAATTATATTGACTAGTAACTCTAGCAGAATGTTAACTCTAGTGGTAATAGCAGACATCGTTATATTTTTTTCTGGCATGTTTGGGAATGTCTCCAGTGATACTGTATTAAGT
This sequence comes from Nomascus leucogenys, assembly GCF_006542625.1. Taxonomy (NCBI): domain Eukaryota; kingdom Metazoa; phylum Chordata; class Mammalia; order Primates; family Hylobatidae; genus Nomascus; species Nomascus leucogenys. The sequence goes on from NC_044391.1 coordinate 5,396,409, forward strand.
ATAATGCTGAGATAATATATTTCATTATATTAGAAAAGTATCTACCTATTGCTATCTTGTTGAATGCATTTAGCGGAAGAGATTTTAAATTGTGTTGATTTTTAATGTTTTTTTAATTTTTAGAACTATTAATATGTTGAATTATATTAATTATACATTTACTAAAATTAGTGACTTTTTTAAAAGTCAGAATCTGATATGTAATTTTTTATAATATTAACTCATAGTATTTGACTTTTGAAAGCTTGTCTGTGCTTAACAAAATCTGTACCAAGTCATTTTGGATGACATTTTTATTAAGTTGCAGCAAAATCATTTTTTGAAGTCTGAATATTTTATCAATAGAAACATCAAGTACATTATTTACTATATAAAAATGAAGTAGCCTTATAAAATATTGTTGCTTTTTTGTATTTTTCTTTTTTATGTTATTTTCAATACATTTATGAGATTCAAAGATTAAAAAAACTAAAGATACATAATGAAAGTCTCATTTCCTCCTCTGTCCTGTCTTCTCAGAGCTCCCTCTTGGCCTTTTCACAGGTACCACTGCTTCCAGTTTTTGTATAACCTTCCCATGTGTATACACATGTACAGACAAATATGAATAAAGATTCTTCCCTGTTTACACAATAGGTAGAAGAGTACGCATATTTCCTGCACCTTGCTTTTTCATTAGCAATATAGCCTCAAGAACATTCCACCTCAATAGATATAATAATTCCTCATTCTTTTTTATAGTTGCATTTCATTCCATTATATGGTATATTATCATTTTTACCATTTTCCTGTTAGTGGACATTTAGAATGCCTCCAACATTTCTAAATTACAATGTTGAAATGAATAGTCTCCAAAAATCAAAATCTGTACTGATAAAGCTGATAAGTACCTTTTTTTTTTGCCTTGAAAGAGGAACTGTAAATTGATATATGGAGATACATTTGGCAATAGATATCAAAATTACAAATGCTGGTTCTCCTTAACCTAAGAAATTCACTCTCTTTTCCCTACACATTTCAATGATGCTTGGGTTAAAAATCGGAAAGAGATTCCTGCTTTAGTTCTTGCACTCTATTTTTATGAGGAAATATATTCTGAAGACTTTAAAGAACATGATAAATGCTTGTTAGGAGATCTATGTAGTAATATGCCAACCTTCTGAGACCCCTCCAAGCATCATGTTTTCAGTTTTTAAATCCTATGCTGTCATCGGGAATATATTTCTATCTTTAACCAAATAATTTTAGATTTACAAACCTTGTAATTTCAAGTGCTTTCTCTCAGATTCATACTCAGGTAATCCTCATTATACTTTTCCATTCCACCACCTCATTCCTTGGCCTCACTTTAATTTTTTCCCTTGGCAGAAAAGGTCATTCTGTTGACAAAAAAATTATCACATCTTCTTACATTTCTTTCCTTCTCTCTCTTCCCACATAATCCCTTGTGCCTCTAGCTGAATGGTTATTTTTATCTCTTTGGAGTTCTTTCATTCATCATTCCTCATTCCTTAATTTAAAATTGTTACTAGCATTAATTTATAATTAATTTTAACATATGACATAGTAACAAGCAAGTAGGAGACTTCATCATGAAAATAAATGGCTCCCACCCCAAAAATGAGCTCTACTAGTTCCATTCCCTTAGAGACTATCTCTTTTAAGATTTATATTCAAGGGCTCCTGGTGGTTACCTCCATAATTTTAAATAATATTGTTATACCACTGTTTTCTGGATGATTAACTTTCGTCTATTTACTTTTTTATATGAAAGATGAGGATTAACTCCTATATATCACCTAACTCTTGCCACCCCACTTCTTCCCAATTTTAATAGGTTTTAATTTTTATTTTATTCTATTGAATTATTGCATATACCTTTAATTTATATTCTTAAAATTATTTATTTTAAGCATTTGAATATTTCTTTGATTCTCTCTATGTATAATATGTTACCTTTCATCCTTACTCTTTCTGACACCTCTTTTCCCAATTTCTACCATCTATCTCCTGAGTGATAGTTGTCAAGTTTGATAACACTTATATTCTGTTCTCTTGCTATAGTCAAATCTCTCCTGCCCTTTCTGTAAGTTGGGTCTCACAGGTGAAAACTAATAACACATGATTATAATGTAATTATTGTTCATTGTAGGGTCAAGTAGTGAGTTATAATTACTGTTGCTTTTCTACTAGTACAAGGTCTTAAACTCATTTGGAATTACTATTTGGAGAAAGTGTCTAGTGCCAAGAGCAAATACAGTTTCCCTTTTAATTCTAAATTGAGTGCTGTAGCCTATGTCATCTCATGAAAAACATTTGGTTTGCTTTTCTATTTAGATAAATATTTTCTTTCTTTTTCTCCTGTACTTATTACTTGCCTTTGATTTTTCTCATTGAGAAAATTATACACCCAATCACCCAATCTTCTTGAAGACTAAAATTAAAACCTATCTTAGCCATGGAGGATGCCCACTGTGACACCACTGAGGCCATTTATTCTGGTACAAACTGTCTCTATGGTTAGTATTATAAATTCATGTATAGATTATGATAACACTAGATACTTTTATTTTTCAGAATTATATTTTACATTTCCTTAGGTAGTTGCTGTAATGAATACTCTTGAGAAACTTTTTTTTTTGCCTTTTGCGATACCTACCCTTTCTTCCACTCTAATGCTTACAACAGTTCTAGGTTTCCTATGAGTGTTAATTTACATCAGTTGATAATGCAGCTTCTAAATGAGATCTACCTTTTTATTATTATTTAGTTATCTTGATTCCATGCTCAGGGAAATGGTCCACTAAAAGTATCAATGAAAATCACTGGTTCAAGGTCTCTAAGTGTAATTCCTGGGTCAATCACAGCCCCCCATCACCCCTATGTAACCTTACCCATTTCCTTTAACACCTTTTGGACTCCTTTTTATGTCTTTTGTGTATTTTGGGAGTATTCATTCCTTTCCACTCCCAATACCACTTTGTTCAAATCCTCATCTCCTCTCTAGAGCTCGAGTTAGGTCAGCTCCCAACAGACTTCCTGCTTTAAGAAGTCTCACTGAAACCCACCAAGGCACAACTTTCTCTGGCTCTAAGATATACAATGTCTCTCTAACACCTTGCAGCTAAACTTTAAACTCCTCATTCTAGTACTTAAGTTCCTCCATGATCTAAGCAAATGCGCCTAGCGAATAATAAGACTAAACTTAACTAGATAACTTTAAACTCTTTAAATGCACATTGCCTCTTCCCCTCTCCAACCTGGCTTATGCAGCCCCCTCTTTTTGAAATGCCCATTCCCAATATCTGCCTCATGAAGTCCTCCTTATTTTCAAAGACTTCTTCAAGTTTAATGATCTCCGTGGAGTGTTTTTACGCCTCAAAACAGAAGTTGTATCTCCCTTCTCATGCTTCCTCCTAGCACTTCTTAAGATCAGTTCCTTCTTAACAGAGCCCCTTGCATTGTATTCATTTCTATGTGAGTGTTAGGTCCCAAACTGGATGCATCTTCCTTGAGAAAAGGGGATTTCTATCAATATTGTATGTTCCTTAACGAGCCCATCATTGTAGGAACTCCAAAATTATGTTGACTACAAGACTGAAGCTATAAAATGACATTAGTTATTCTTACCCTTGCTTACCTCACAGGGGCTTGGGTATGCCTTATTTGGAGGCAGGATTGCACAAATTTATGGAGCTATTATGGGATGCCATTTAGTTTTATTTTTTCCTGAGCAGATGAATGACTAGGCACATAGTGTTCAGGATACATTTGAAAAAAGAAATAGATGAAACTGCAGCCAGCTTAAACTTCCCCATTTTTTAATGGAACATGATGCGAGATGTTTCATTCATGTGCCTGAAGAAATAAAGACAAATGAAAGGGCTAAGTTAATAAAAAGTCAAAATATGTTTTATAAACATATATAAATTCAAACATGAAAGCATTTAGTCGTTCATATTACAGGCTGAAAAGCCCTCCTGGCCTGGCATTAGAAGAAATGGTTTTAATTATCTTGTGGACCTTATTAAAGTTGCAAGCTTGTTCCTCTTTGCTATGAGTACTGACAACCATTTCTCACATCTCAATAAATAATAATGGCATCGTAATTGAGAGATGGGCACTTAGAAGTTTCAGGAGAAAATATCCCTTGGGAGGGGGTATCTATACATGAGAATAAGAATTTTCCTTTAGCTGCCAACAAACTTGCCTACATGAGCAGACAGTATTTTACGTCTTTCAGTGGGTGTGGAAAGTTCAAACATTGGCATTGCAGTTGCATGCCTGCAATGATGAAAATTAGATTAGGAATATCTGTAACTATTTTATAAACTGTTGGAAGGTAGAAAAAAACACAAAGGTGTTTAAAGAAACAGACTGGTGGTACAAGGAAGATAGGAATAGAGGAATGATTTCCTGGTAGTCTTGGTTTCAAAATAGCATAGATTTAAGATTCGTTTATCAAATAAGGGTCATCTAGCCCAATTTCCTTGTTTTGTACATAGGAGAATGGAAGTGTGATGAAGAAAGTAAGTCATTACTTGTACTATTTTGTCACCTGATATACAATTTATAATAGTGAAAAATAGGCTTTCTGTATCAGATAAAACCTTTCTTTGAATCATAGAAGGATCCTATTGATGGATCATTTAGTCGTGTTTTTTTCATGCCTAATATCTTTGTCAAACAAATAAGTAGTTTTGCCCTTTCTTTCAATCCCAGGGATGGTAAGAATGAAATGACACCATAAACAATTATGCATTTAATATCTTTTAGAAGCTAGTACAAGATCAGGGGCCTTTGACCTAGCAACCACCTCCTCACTCTCCCAACCTTGCTTCCTGGCACCCACCTTCCCAGAGTCTATGAATAGAATCCAGGAGATCTGTGGATTAAGATGGGAAAAAATTACACTTTTATTCTGCAAAAGACAAAATTACAACAAATTTAGTTTAAAGATTTTAATTGGCTTCTATTTCTGATTCTAGAATCAAGCAACACCTTATTCTATAAAATAGAAGGAGTGTTTCTATGAGTTAAACAGAGGAGGTTGGCTTTGTAAAGGAATGGAGAAACAGAACAAAAAGTGGATTGGCCATTTCAAAATTTCTTTCCTTGTGCAGGTTAAAGCAGACAGGACTTCCTAATTATGTCTGCTAAAGCTGGCCTACTGGGGGACTTGGCAATTAGCTCTATTTCTCCTGATTTTTTGTAACGACAGATAAACAACATTGTTTTGGCTTGATGGAGTGGAACTTTAGCATAGTAGCTCCATTTTGGTTTGGTCTGGTGTGCTTAGTGGCTCAGTCCAAACCAATGCCCTCTTATAAATTTTATTTCACAATGTTCACCCCAAATAGAACATTTCTTTCAGTAACGAAAGTGAGCACAAACCACAGTACCAGGACAGAGATATCTTCATATTGAATGACAGTTGTTGAAACAGCATGTTAGTTAACAGATTCACTTAAACTTATTAGATACTCATTAATTTACTAATATAAGATATTCTTTTTACTACGTCACACAAATATGTTTTTTAAAATTGCATTTATAGAATGAGCCTTCTTAGAATTCCTATGTATTTTATCGTATGCTTTAGAAAATTTTATTTTCATAAAGGGTCTTAGGCTTCACCAGTTTGCCAAAAGACATATGGCATAAAAAAGGACACAAATTTCTACACTAAATAATACCTTAAGATGTTTAGCTTTTGTTTATGGCTATTTAAAAAATTATTTCCAACTATGCACCTTTGAAACTAGTTTTGACAGTGTTTTCTTCTTAATTCAAGCTATCATTCTTATTGACATTGGTTTTCTCTACCAGCCTCCATTAGAAAGAGAGCTTATGTTTTTGTAGACATTTTTATTACCACTTCTAAAATAATTACAATGTTGTTTTTGTCCAGGGATGGTGGCTCATGCCTGTAATCCCAGCACTTTGGAAGGCTGAGGTGGGAGAATAGCCTGAGCTTAGGAGTTCAAGACTAGCCTGGGCAATATATGAGACCTCGTCTCTACTAAAAATCAAAACAATTTGCTAGGCATGGTGGCACGTGGGTGTAGTCCAAGCTGCTAACAAAGCTGAGGCAAGAGGATCTCTTGAACCTGGGAGACTGAGGCTGCAGTGAGCTGTAATCACACCACTGCATTCCAGCCCTGCCACAGAGTAAGACGCTGTCTCAAAACAAAACAAAACAAAAAAAGTTGTTTCCTCCAATGGAAAGGTCATTATTTTTTAAAGAATAAATTTAATGTCTTTTCAAAATGTACTTTAAAATTCTAAAGATTTTCCTAATTTAATGCTGGAAATATTCCCAAACTTCATCAATTATTGGTCAAGATTTGCTGATGCAAAGAGTTTAAACATTACTCTTAAATCTGGAAGAAATTACACAAAGACGTACTTTTTTTTTTACTTTATCCTTATGTAAATTAATTTGTAGTTGTTTGTGAATTATGCATAATATCCATATATATAACAAGGCACCTTAAAACTGTATGTTGTTGTTTGGACATAGAATATTTCTTTTCTTTATTTAAACAAATAAATGAGTCTGAGGAATTGTTGCTGCCATGAATTAGGATTTAATCATAGCAAATAATATCTAGGACACTATGAATTAAGCATGTAAATGATTTAAAAATTAAGAATAATCTCTCAGATATCAATTCTGCATCAAGCTGAATTTTTAACAGCTTGCATAGTTTTATCTATATCTTTCTAGAGATCAAATATCAGGGAGTGGGAAATAAGGGTCAGATGATACAAGCCAAATCGAAATGTGCAAATCAAGCAACACTTCACACACTACTCACTTTTTATTCCTGATGAGAATGCAGGCTGGGAGTCTTATAAAATTTTTCCCAAGGCAGTCCTCTGGAAATGCAAGGTGTAGCTACCTTTACATTTCAGTTTGCAAATAACCCACTAGAGCTTTTTTCTTCTATGGTCACTGCTGGTCTTCTAAACATGTGGTAGCTGTGACACAGTAGTGGCTAAGTGATCACACATCATTACATTGTGCATACGTGATTATTTATGCCTTCTCAACCACAGTGTAAGTTACGAGCAATTATTTTTCTGTCTCCTCAGTGTAATTACACTGTAATCTACAGGGACATGTAATTGCATAGACGGGTTCTGTACTGAATTACGCAGCTCTCGGAGGCTATGTGAGACCCTGGGAGACTTTTACCAGCTAGCAGCTGGGCGGTCTCTTTGTGTAAACCTGGTGGCCTGTATATGGGTTATGCTGGAGGGAGATTTGCATCCCAGATGTGATGTTGGGCCGCCAAGCAAACTGCCTAAGGGTTAGAGAGCCTGTCTGTTTGATATCCTGACCTCATCAAATGACCCCTTTATTTCCCATCCTCAGATTATGAAATGTCTTTGAATGAAAAGGAAGCTCCTACGGAAGCAAAATTTTCATTGGTGGAAAATTTCTTTACGATTTAGAAATCTTTTATTTGTCATTGTCAGATTCCATGTACCTAACATGTACAGAATGCTTTAAAATGCGCAAATCCTTATACTTACTTCTGTGCCCAAAGAAAACAATGAATTGGTTTACGATGACAAAATGCTAAATAAATATTACATGTTTCTTTTTTTAACAAGAAACAAACATAACCTGTTAAATGTTAAATGCATAACCTGATGATGTGGTAATTTATTACTATTCCTAGTGTGTGAATCTGGAAAGGAGCAATCTTCAATTGTTAAGTTATTTATCAAGTGCCTTCTGAGAGAGTCCCTGAGGTGCCAGAGTTTGTCCAAATGGAAGTCAGAGAAATTCCCAAAGAGACCGTTTTACAGCTTGGATGATCTAATTCTCTGAGAGGAAAGCAAGAATGACATAGGTAAAAATCATTTATTCCGTGTCTCACTGGCTGATCCTCTCCTAGGAGAGTTTATGTTTTCATTGGCATTCACTACTTGGCTTGATGCTCTATTCAGGTTCATGGACAGTGTGGGCAAATGCATGTTTTTCATGTTTCTTGTGGGTATGTGTATATATTTCACTGCATGCCAGAATTCTTGTAAATTCAAAAAAAATTTGTTTGGAACAAGAAGGTCTTCACTTAGGAAGAAGGTTTTTGGGAGAAGTCTGAGGAATTAGAGCCAAAGCGATGATATGTGATTGAATCCTGGAAACAAAATTGTAAAATCCTTGCTTTAGCCTTTGATGGGAACTTTCAGGTAAGTGTGTAGTTATATAATTCACTACCAGAACTTTCCCATAGATTTAGAAATTTCTGGAGCTATTTTTCTAAAAGAATTTTGAATAAAAGGAGTATATGATCAATTTAAAAAAATAGTCTTCTCCCAAATAAGGCTATTTTGAAAATTTGTCTCTCAAATGGGCCTTTATTCAACAAATGGGGCATTTTTTTTTGTTTTTGCTAATGTATATGATTATTTTTCCTTTACTATTCATTTGCCTTCTAGTATGTTTTTATGATTTATTTCTTTGGGAATAAACATTCATAGGTAGATAAAATGGATGGATAGATATATAAAAATAGTGAAATACTTTTGTTGAGTTTTATTATAATATATTTTTAGGAGCGATGCTTCTAAATTGGCCGCCTCTTTCACATATCATATTGTCTTTGTTCATTTTCTCTTGCTTATAACATAATGTCTTAAACTGGGTAATTTAGTTTTAAAGAGGAATTTATTTCTTACAGTTATGGAGGCTGAGAAGTCTGAAATTGAGGGGCTGCATTTGATTAGGTCCTTCTTGTTGGTGCGGACTCACTGCAGAAGTCTGAAGTGGCACAGGGCATCCCATGGTAAGACGACGGAGTGTGCTAGCTCAGGTCTCTCTTCCTCTTCTTATAAAGCCACCTGTCCTACCGCTGGGATATCCCATTAATCCATTAACCCATTAATTCATGAATGGATTGACCCATTCTATAAAGCAGAGGCCTCATGACCCAATCACCTCTTAAAGGGCACACTTCTCAGTACTGCCACATTAGGGATTAGGTTTCAACGTGAGCTTCAGAGGGGACAAATATTTAAACCATAGCAAATATCAATCACATGTCTTTAGTTCAGACTTTTTCCCCCAGAAATGTCTATCAGAAAGTTCTCTGAAATAATCGAATATTTTAATGTGTATCTTAATATTTAGTTACTTTGATGGCTTGCCATCACACATAGTACTAAACGTGTGATTGGCTTTACCTTGTAAGTCTTTAATTTCTTGTTGTGCAATGGTTTCCTTAACCCTAAATTCACCCACTAATAAGTCATATGATTTTGATTATTTTGTTTAAATATTATTTAACATTTAAATAATATTTTGATTATTACTTGTTTTGTTGTGGAAATGTGGCACTATCCACCTCTAACCTGGATGCTCAGCCTTATTTAGATTGTCATGGATTTGGGGTTAGGTGAAATGCTTTGAGACTTTAGATCTTTTGTTTGATGGCACAAGCAAATTTAGGAACCTTCAGTGACATAAATTAGAGACTCAGATGAATCTGATTTTGGTTTTGTGTGGTACATAAAGGTCAACTCTCTGCCGTCCACAGAGGAATTCAAGTATGCTCTAATTACATAAAAGCCAAATATCTCCCTATTTGTATAGACATTAAGGACTGGGACAAATATAAGTGACACTCCCCCCATCATGTTATTCTATAACTATGTGTCTTTTGTAACTTGTGTAATTTGTTGAAGTATCAACAGAAAAAGGTTTTTTAATATTAGCCTATTAACTGATGCCAAAATCATAGCTTCATAGCTTTCATACAGAAACAAGTTTATTTGCTTGCTCATCAGAGGTTCATTCCCAGTTTTACAAAACTCTTTCAACTGGAGAAACTTGAATTCAATATGCCTTATATTCTTTTTGTATATGTGTGAGTTTTTTCCATTTGTTTGATTGTTTTGTCCTTTTTTTCCTAGAGTTGGACTGTATGTTACTTTCCAGTGACTTTAATTCACATCTGTAATTTGGGCTTGTTTCATTAGCCCAAATCAAAATAATATTAAAGCAAAATCAAAGGTATCTCAAACAGGTAGAAAAAGGCAGGGGCATATCTTGGTGACACTATCTAGTGGAAGTATGGCCTTATGAGAAGAGAACATGTAATCTATGGCTGTGCTGCTCATGATGGGAGCCACTAGCCACATCTGGCTGTAGGACACTCGAACTGTGGCAAGTCCAAATTGAGATATGCTATAAGTGTCAAATATGCACTGATTTTGAAGATTTGGTATGAAAGAAAACATAAACTATCTCAATAATGAATAATTTTTAAAATTGTTACTCATTACAATAATATTTCTGATATATTGGTTAAATCAGGCATATTATTAATAAGCATTCACCTATTTGTTGTTATTATTATATAGCTACTGGAAAATCACATGTGTTGTTGACATCATATTTCTTTGGACAGTGCTGGTCCTAAAGGTAAAATAAATGGACTTTATTGGAAGTCCTTGATTTTCTTGCCAGCATGGTTTGGCTCTGAATGAGACATATAATTATGAAAGTCCTCAGTTTCTTCATCTGTGAAATGGGGATAATAACACTTCTCACTTATTGACATAATAGGGGAATAGCTATAAGGATTAATGACCCAAAGCTTGTAAAATGTTGAGTTCTTTGGATCTTCTACAGTGAAACTAACTTTTTTTTTTTTTAATTTCCCTGGGGACTGGACTATGTGAATAAACAAATAGAGTGCATGGGAAAACACCCACACACTCACATAACTTTGGCCCATTTTTCCCTTTAGTGCATTTATAGTGGCTACAAAGGGCAGGAAAAAAAAGTCATAAGCTAAAAAATGCCAAACACGCTTCTGTCAGGCTTGGCTAAGCTATGCATGGCCTAAGTATCTACAATTCACACTGGGCCAATAATTGTTGAGGCTGTGAGGACGTAGAACGTGGTGGTTCATTTTACATTTATTTGGTATATTTGAAATGTTTACAGTAAAAATGTATAAGTAAATAATTATTATTCTACCCTATCAAATCCCTTTCTTTATGTTTTAGAATTTCTTCTGTGCTTTATTATTGCATGCTGAAGATCTCCTTCACAATAAATTGAACACAAAGCCATTCTTCCAAAGAAATGTTTTAGTCCTGAATTCAAGGTTAGAATAAGCCTTTTTTCCCCCATGATTTGATAGCAAAATGATTCCAAAACATGAATGAGTAAAGGAATGAGGAAGAGTAAATAAACCCAGATGAGTAAATGAACCAGGAAGAGTAAATAAACTAGGATCAATAAATGAAACACCTTAATTGCTGCTCCCTAACTTTTAATGTTTTAAGTCAGGATTTAATTTTCATGATATCTCTTTTCCTATTTGAATCCAAGGATTTTGTCTTTTCCCCAGTCTCAGAACTGACGATGTGGATATGAGACATGCTTGTTTTTAAGCACCACAGAGCTTCATGCTGCCAAGATGGATCCAGGTTCTTCCTGAAACACAGGAAGCACAGAGTATTTTCATCCTCTGAAGAAGCAGCCTCCTGACCCGCTGGAGCCAGTGCAGTCATGCTGAGTGGTCTATGTTTTCCTTTTCCTTTGCTTTGTACAACGGGGAAGTCTTGTTTGATGTCTAAATATGAGGATGCTCTAACTCTGGCACGCCTGCCAAGGCCTGAATTTATATCCGTAATTGTCACATCCTTTATTAGGAGCTATGTACTTGCACCATTGTGATAGGTTTTTTTGGGGGGAATAAATCGATGTCAGCAATTATATTCATGCTTCTTAGGCATTTAGCTGAAATATCCTTCAAAGAATGGCAGCACTAGTTAAGAATAGCAATTAGACAAGAGAAGTCTATCTTCTCTTGAATTAGTCAATAGAATATTGCGAGTGTGTGATATAACACTAGAATAATAGCTTGAAGCTGTACAGTTAAGTGATGATAATAATATACCTTAGCCAAGAGTTCTAAGAAAATTCAAGAGACAATCTAATTGTGTCCATTGTCTTCTAGTAAGCAGGTAACTATCCTCATTTTACAAATGAACCCTAAGGTTTGGAAAGGTTAAGTGACTTGACTGAGCCACACAGGTTATTGGGGGTGAAGGTGGGTTGGGGGCAATACTGAATTTATCTTTGTGAGAAAGTATGTCTTTTAGGGACATTAAGGAGAGTAGTGATTGTAAACAGAGAATAGTAGCTATTGAACAAACCCAGCCCTTGTTTAACTCTTAGAACAAATGAGAATGTGTTAGAGAAATTAAAGCTGAGCAACTGTTTCACCAAATGGGAAGAACTTATGGGGCTTAAACAATCCCCTACCTTGGTGCTGTGGCATCCTGGAGGTCCAGTGAGTGAGGAAGATGCTTCAGGGTTCAGCCATGGGTACCAGCCAGGACTTCTCTGCCTGGCAAGCAATGTGAAAGAGCACTAAGCCTGGCAGTGCAGCTGTGCCTGGAGGGGTAGGCTTGGGTCAATGTCAGCGTCAGCGGAACCCACAGTGCCCAGGAAGCACAGTGACGTCAAGGTCCCCAGCACGCCACATCAGATGAGTGGCAGAGAAGCCAAGGGGAATAGAAATGGGCAAGTATGTGTGATATTCTACATGGTCAGCTTTGTAGGGGACTGGAAAAGAGGTCTAAGAATGCATGTGATAACCAACACTGTGTCTGTTGGTAGTGACTGATCAAGTTCAGACATATACAAAGTTGAGATAGTAGCAAAAGCTCCACCAAAATACCTCAGTCTATTTGGGGGAATGGAAAGAGGGAACTTGAAGGTCCCAGGGACAGTTTTACAAAAAAAGGCAATTCTGTTTCTCAGTTTGGTTTCTACTGAAAGCAGAAGCAAGGAAAGGATTTGAGTGCAAGTTGATTTATTGGGCAGTAGGTCCCAAATATTAATGAGTGCAGGTGAGACAGGGAAGAGAGATGGACAATGCAAAGGTGTCTTGTCTAGGTTTCCTCTGTAGGCAGTGGGACTTGATTCCACCAGGAACTTCCAAGAAATTGATATAATTCCTTCCAGAACTGTCCACATGAAAGACAGAAAACTGGAGTGCTTTCCACTGGCTCCCATCCCCATTGGTGGAGAGTTTCCTCTAGGGGCTGTGCATACACCTGAAAGCCAGCATTAGGGAATTTCCTGGCGCAGAGAGCTAAAGGACACATGCTTGCATGCTTGAGGTTGGACCACGTGGGGCGTAGTTAGGTCTGAATTCACTTGGAAATCTCCAAAGCATATTCAGCTGTCCTGGGAGTTGAGCCATGGGTAGGGGCAGAAGCACCAGATGCATTTGCTCTAGAGCGTGGTGAATCCTGTGACTGTTTGTAGACAAAAGATTGAAATGGACACAGAGAAGAGCATTTACAAAGGCTCAATGACATGAAAGAGCAAGGGTGACTTTATAAATTTAAGCAAGTCTGTGATGTTGGAGCACAGGATGGGTAAAGTGGCGAGTCCAGATAAAGGTATATATCATAAGCAGAAGACAAATCGTGAAGAGGCTCAGAGTCATTCTATGGAGTTTAAGTTTTATTTTTCTGGAACTCAGAGTTTATGTCAATGGTATCCTAACTGGAATTTCTTAAATATCTATTTTTGATCTTAAAAGGAAAGAAATTGAGCCTGACAACTCTTTAATATATGGCTGAACTATAGCACTTTTCTTCAGTCAAGGCACCCCAGAGTTAGGTGCCACATATGACTAACAGGCAGCTGTGGAAAAGGGTGGGAGAATCCCAGGGTGGCATAGCCATGAGAAACACCCTCCCTGTTCACCCACGGAGCCTATTTTGATGTGTTGTTGGTTAAGTGCACCTGGTTAGGTGGAACCTTGGATTTAATTACTGGTTTTCATTGAAATTATTCTCACAAAATGGACAAATGCTTTGAAAAGGATTTCTGCAAAGAACCATGATCATGAAGAGAATACCAATGATGAAATAATGAGAAAACAGCAGTGCCAGTACACTGACTTTTATCCTACTCTTAGGGTAATTTCCTCATTAATCATATCATGATGTTATAAACAATGAAATTAACAAGTATGGCAAGAAGTAGGTCCAAAAACAGCAGAAAATTAGAAATGATCAAGAAGACTATGTGAGGTATGGATTAGAATGATGATTACTGAGGATATAATTCAGGCCACACCTTAATAGAACATTGTTTCTTGAGATGTTAGCTATCAATAGTGTGAAGCCATTTTAGATATCAAGCTATTTAGAAATAGGATATTACTTCAAATTCTTTTACATGTTTCTATTTTTTTATTATTTAAATCACACATATAATATACTAGTATTTGTATATAATTTATAAACAAATACACGTATACATAGACAGGTCTACACACACAGACATATACATTTTTTTTATACTTTGGGGGGTGATTTCAGGAAGGACACATAAGAGAGTGAGGAAGTGAGACAGGAAAGAGGGAAATGCCCATAAAGAGTGTGGGCACAGTGGGCAAGAAGTGCTTGATCCTGTTGGAGACTATTGAAAGAACCATGCAGAATGCATCCCAGAATTGCTCACTAAGCGCTAGTAAACCATTGGGTTACTTTGCACTGACTCACATCCCTTATTGGTTTACCCATGAAGCATTTAATCACCAGGTAATCACGGGCTTTTCCAAGCTTCTGCTATATGAGGCTGTTCAAGATTCCGCTACCCAGTGGAAAGATAGACTTGGGGAAAGCTTTCAGGCAGCAAGCAGAGGACACAGTGCCTGCTGAGAGAAGAGGTGTCAGCCTGCTGCTGGGTACTCTCCCACACTCAGATAAAAACAGAGCTGGATCAAATGGGTGTGGGGTGGAGCATCAATAGCATCAACTGCAAGCTTCATCAATATTCTAAGTGAAGGAGGTATCTTAGAACAGACACGTGGTAGGTAGAGGTGTGAGCCACTGCACCCAGCCCCAGCAGACACAAGCTATCTTGTAAACTTAGCATTTGGGAGGCCAAGGCAGGAGGACAAGTCGAGCCAAGGAGTTCAAGACCAGCCTGGGCAACATAATTGAGACTCCCGTCTCTACAAAAAATTTAAAAGTTAGCTGGGCATGGTGACTCATGCCTGTAGTCTCAGCTATGAGGGAGGCTTAGATGGGAGGATAACTTGAGCACAGGAGTTCAAGGTTACAGTGAGATATAATGGCATGACTTCACTCCAGCCTGTGACAGAGCAAGACTTTGAAAAGGAAGAGGAAGAAGAAGAAGGAGGAGGAGGAGGAGGAGGGGAAGGAAGGGGAAGGGGAAGAGGAAGATGAAGAAGAAGAAGGAGAAGAAGAGGAAGAAGAAGAAGGAGAAGAAGAGGAAGAAGAATAAAGAGAAGAAGAGGAAGAAGAAGAGAGGTGAAAGGTTTGGACAGCAGTGTGATGATGGTGTTTTGGAGGAATAAGAGGCTAGAGACTGGGAGACCTCTTAGGAAGAGGTTGTGATAATGCACGTGAACAGTAGAAATGTATCAAAGGGGCAAAATCTACAGATATGTATGGGCTGAAGCATAAAGGGGCTGGTAGCTGATTTGATTGCTGGAGGGTGAAAGAAGAAACTGAAGGATGAGCCTCCTATTTTGACTTGAGTGACTTGGTTTATAATGGTACCAAAGGGCAGAAGGAAGGCAAGGTGGGACCGTATGATGAGCTCAGGGTAAGCAGGTTTGGTGTGACCTGTCAGAGGCTATCTAGGAATGTATTGCTACTACAGGGTTGAATAGAGGTATCAGGAATCCAATAAAGAGTTCCCACATTAAAAAAATGAGGAAACTGGGCTGGCTCATGCCTGCAATTCCAACACTTTGGGAGGCCAAGGCAGATGGATCACCTGAGGCCAGGAGTTCAAGACCAGACTGCCAAACATGGTGAAACCCTGTCTCTACTAAAAATACAAAAATTAGCTGGGAGTGGTGGTGGGTGCCTGTAATCCCAGCTACTTGGGAGGCTGAGGCACGAGAATCACTTGAACTCACGAGGCAGAGGTTACAGTGAGCTGAGATCGTGACACTGCACTCCAGCCTGAGTGACAGAGTGAGACTCTCTCTCAAAAAAAAAAAAGAGGAATCTGAATTTGTATGACTTTTAAGATTCTTTTATTATTAAGTTTAATAATCAATATCCTAACTCCAAATTACCATAACTGCCTCTCATTATAGATTCGTCAATTCAGGAGTTAGGCCTGGAAAAAGCACTTGTCAAAATTATTAATATCACTTTAAAGTGAAAATATTTTCTCTATATATTTCAACATAATTAAAAAGATGTTTCAACCTGCTGAATTGAAAAATAGCAGCTTCAGCTACAGCATATCAAAGATAATTGCATCCTTATTCAATTATTGGAGCCCAATACAAATAAAAAAAAACCTTGCCTTTTTTAAAATTTTGTTAATTTGTCCACAAAGAGATGATTTAATTCTGTTAACCTTGATGGTGCTATGTATTATTAATCCTTCTTAAACTTTTATATGTGCACAATTATTATTCTCATGGGGAATCTTATTAAAATCTAGGTCTAATTCAATGGATCTGGAGTGAGGCCAGAGAGGCTGCATTTATAGCTCCCAGGTGACGGTGATATTCCTGATTCAGAGGTTTATAGGATATAAAATAAACAAACTGAGATGTTCGTGCAATCAGATTTTCTTTTGAAAAAAGACAATTGGCTGATTTTTCAGCAATTCATCTACCTGAATCCATTTTCTCTTGCTGTGAGATGAGATAATTGTCACCAGCTGCCATGGACCTTATTGTAAACCCCGTGGCCATGTGAACCTGGGAGATCAGAGAGAAATTCACAGAGTATGTATGTAACAGAGTGATGAAAGAAGAGAAAAATTGAAAACTATAAGATAAGAAGTAGGAACAGATGGATGATGCATGGAAGAAAATGAGCAAAGATGCAATTTTATTTAATATTTACTATTTTTGGAAAACCATTGTGAGTTTATTTCCTGAGTTGATGGGGAAAGGAGAAAGGATGGGAGAATCAGCAAGCAAGAGAACAGCAACTGCCCAAGAAAGACAATTCCAGGTATGCTGCCTATTGATTCCCAAAAGGTAGTTTTTAACTGACATTGAAGTATATGAGATTTACTGGCTCTGTTTACTACAAGGAAGATCCTTTTTCTTTGTCTTTAGAGATTCTCAATCCAGCTCACTGCAGTGGGCCACAGTCTAATGCATTTTAAATTAGCACCTTAAATATGTGTTGATTTGGAGCATAGCTTGAGAAGCACTGCTAGGGCCACAGGAGAAAGGGAATACATTGCCAAATACTTGAAGCCAGGAAGATATACTAGAATTAGCAAAAAAGCACTTTGGGAAATACAATTTTAAAAGGGCTTCCAGAAAAAAGATGTAGTCATTATTATTGGGTTAGCACTAAAGACCAGCACAGCTTCTTGCCGGAGCTTAAGATGGTGTTTCTCAAATTTAATTTGCAAACAAATCACCTGGGGATCTTGCTAAAATGCAGACTCCGACTCAAAAAGTCTGGCAGGCCTGAGATTCAGCATTTCTCATAAGCTCCTAGATAATGTTGATGCTGCAGCAAGGATTTAAATAATGAGATGAAAGAAATTTGTTAAGCACTAGAGGTCTGGCCATTTAAAATTTTCTTGGAGGAAATAAAGTAATGCTGGCTGACATTTGCACTCATATCATTATTCGTTTATCAATTTACCATGGGACAGTTGCTAAGAATGACAAGAGACAGGGCTAAAGAGTGATGCAATGATCAAAGTCAGCACAGATGGTCTTGGAGTGTAGACAGGGCAATATGTGTGTAGCCTTCACCAGATAAAGGGAGGTGGGGGTAATTTTTGACAAATTAGCAGTTATTGAAAGTCACTAGATAGAACACAGCCTCCATGCCTTCCCCTCTGGCAATCCCTGTTTCTGGTTTAGCTGCCATAGATCAATAAAATATGAGTGTGATGGGGCAAGGAGCAAACACAAATCTCTAGTGTCCCAAAGCTAAAATGAATAGAAAGGGGATCCTGAGGTCTGTAGAGTCATAAGAGAGTTAACAGAGAACAAAGTTGCTCACAGCATCAATGGAACTCTTATTGAATATCTTGCTTAGGAAAGAAGAAGCCCATAGAAAGAGCTGGTTTTCTATAAGTGAATGTCTTAAGAGATACTCATTGTCTCAGTCCATTGGTGTTGCTATAAAGGGGTACCTGAAGCTGGGTAATTTATAAAGAAAAGAAGATTATTTGGCTCATGGTTCTGCAAGCTATGCAAAAAGCATGGCACCCCACACTCACATCTGATGAGAACCTCAAGCTGCTTGCACTCATGGTGGAAGGTAAAGGGGAGCCCATGTGTGTGCAGAGATAACATGACAAAAGAGAAAGCAAGAGAAAGGGGGAGGTACCAGGCTCTTGTTTACAACCAACTCTCTTAGGAACTAATAGAGTGAGAACTCACTCAATATCCAGAAGACAGCAACAAGCCATTCATGAGGGATCCTCCCCCATGACCCAAATCCTCCCCCAGCTCATTTAGGCCTCACTTCCAACACTGGAGATCAAATTTAAACATGAGATTTAGGGGAACAAACATCCAAACTATGGCAATCCCTCAAAGAAGTGAAAGTAAGAGAAGCCAGTTTTCTTGCTCAATTATTTGGTCTTTTTGAGATTCTAACCATATATGGCATGCAGAGGTGGGAGAGTTTGGGGTAGCCAGTGGGGGCGGCCAGTAAAAACAACTAGGACCATTAAGAAAAGGTAATCAATAAACAGAACTGAAGAAAAAAATACAATGCAGAGAAAGACATCACTAAAAGAATTTAAACAGATATATAGACCAATGGAACAGAACAGAGACCTCAGAAATAACGCCACACATCTACAACCATCTGATCTTTGATGAATCTGACAAAAACAAGCGATGGGGAAAGGATTCCCTATTTAATAAATGGTGTTGGGAAAACTGGCTAGCCATATGCAGAAAACTGAAACTGGACTCCTTCCTTACACCTTTTACAAAAATTAACTCAAGATGGGTTAAAGATTTAAACATAAGACCTAAAACCATAAAAACCCTAGAAGAAAACCTAGGCAATACCATTCAGGACACAGGCATGGGCAAAGACTTCATGACTAAAGCAATGGCAACAAAAGCCAAAATTGACAAATGGGTTCTAATTAAACTAAAGAGCTTTTGCATAGCAAAAGAAACTATCATCAGAATGAACAGGCAACCTAGAGAATGGGAGAAAATTTTTGCAATCTATCCATCTGACAAAGGGCTAATATCCAGGATCTACAAGGAACTTTAACAAATTTACAAGAAAAAACAGCCCCATCCAAAAGTGGGTGAATGAAATGAACAGACACCTCTCAAAGGAAGACATTTATGTAGCCAACAAACATATGAAAAAAGCTCATCATCACTGATCATTAGAGAAACGCAAATCAAAACCACAATGAGATACCATCTCACACCAGTTAGAATGGCGATCATTAAAGGGTCAGGAAACAACAGATGCTGGAGAGATTTGGAGAAATAGGAATGTTTTTACTCCCACTGTTGGTGGGAGTGTAAATTAGTTCAACCATCGTGGAAGACAGTGTGGTGATTCCTCAAGGAGCTAGAACTAGAAATATCATTTGACCCAGCAATCCCATTACTGGGTATATACCCAAAGAGTTATAAATCATTCTACTATAAAAACACATGCACACATATGTTTATTGCAGCACTATTCACAATAGCAAAGACATGGAACCAACACAAATGCCCATCAATGATAGACTGGATAAAGAAAATGTGGCACATCTGTACCATGGAATGCTATGCAGCCATAAAAAGGATGAGTTCATGTCCTTTGCAGGAACATGGATGATGCTGGAAACCATCATTCTCAGCAAATTAACACGGGAACAGAAAACCAAACACCACATGTTCTCATTCATAAGTGGGAGTTGAACAATGAGAACATATGGGCACAGGGAGAGGAACATCACACACCAGGGCCTGTTTGGGGGTGAGGGGCTAGGGGAGGGATAGCATTAGGAGAAATACCTAATGTAGACGATCGGTTGATGGGTGCACAAACCACCATGGCATGTGTATACCTATGTAACAAACCTGCAAGTTCTGCACATGTATCCCAGAACCTAAAATATAATTTAAAAAATTAAAAAGCAAAGATAAAGTTAGGGTTATGGCATCTAAATGATTAATGGATCCACAAAAATGGCAAAACAATAAGGAAATAAACTTCAGTTACTGCATGCTGCTATATAACTAAGAAAAGATAAGTCAGTTTTGATCAATAAGTTCATTAAGCTTATGAAAATAGAAGCAAGTATTTAGAACAGGAATGGAAGTATTCTCCATTTATATCTAGGTAACCACAGCAAGGTATTTTATACAGTGCAAGAAGTCAGTGTGGAACTCCCTACCCAAAGCATTTGAATTAAAAATTAAAGATGTCATCATATTAAAAAAAGTGAGTAGCTATGACCATATGTCATTTGTCAGAGTGTAACTATCCTTTGCTTGTTATCTGATGGGTTCTTTTCAAATCCTTATTTTGAAATTAGGAATGTGCTTCCCTGATAATAGAAGTAGCCCAAAGTTTCCCAACTGAATTATCTTCTTCTAAACATGTTGATATGAAAATATTTTCTCACTTATCTATGCTGATATCTTTCTGAAATCTTGTAAATAATGAATGCCAAAGAACAAAAGCTATGAATTGGATCCTAACAGAAACAAAAATAGCTTTAAATGTGAGCTTTTGAATCAACATTTTTATCTAATACATAAAGTTATTTTTTTAAAAAAACAAAATAAACACAAAAATATTTGGAAAAAAGTGATAGTTTCCAAGAATACTCCTCTAACCAAATTTTGGAAACATTTTTGTCTGCATTTTAAAAGACAATCTTTCATTTCTATATCTGCAGTATAACTTAAAATGTTGTTTTACCGTTTTTCCAGAAACTTTGCCATTTCTTTTCAGTGTAATAATTTTAATTAATTCTCTTATTAATAAGTGTCATGTGTTTTAAGCTGACACTTCCAGAAAGTTTTTTAAAAATTTAGACAGATCAGTTATGAAGAAATTTGAGATTTTAAAATTATTTTATATACTTCTGTGGAACCATTAAATATGCTTAAATTCCTGCAAGGTTAGGATGTTTGAAACAACTTTTTGAACATTTTGTAAAATTAAATAGAATTGCTCTTCTAGAAAATTTTATCAGATCAATTTCTTTTCCAAAATGTGTAATATATCTAAGTATCTCATAATTTTACCCTCCTAATTTCTCATTTTGGCCTGTTAGCAATCAATATTGATGTGAATTTAATAGTGTGAATATGCTAACAAATGAAGAGGAAAAGACGGTCTCATTCTCACCTCATATGAATTCATTAAATACCTTCTTATGGGCATTGCTGTGCCAGGCACATTGCAAAATGAGTTAATCAGTTATGGCCTGATGATCAGACCCTATAATCAGTTTATAGAAATGTGTTTTGTAGCACAGCAGCAGGGTAAGTCTGAAAACAGTTCTGCCCTAAACATTGGATCTAAGCAATGTATTCTTACCACTACTGCCTTGGTGCTTTTGGCTCATTGATTTATTCCATAAACATTGGCATGTCCTTGAGTCAACCCTGTACTAGGCTCTTGCATATGAAACAGTGCTAGGATGAGTTCATATTTTAAGGGGATTGATCAACAACAAATAATTAGACTTAAATGCACTGAGTGTTATTGTAAGTTAGCTATAAAATGCTGGGAAAAGTCAGAGAAACCTAACCTCATTGGCAGGATCCCTCTGAATGGGACTGTCATGTAAGCAGAGTTTTGAAGAGTAAATAAAAAATGTGTTAGGCAGAGAAGGGGGAAAAATAAGCTATCCAAAGGAACAGAGATATAATACCACAACAATTGTCAAGTTTGGGAGGAAAGCTAGTGTGGGTATAGCATACCGATTGGGAAGCGAAAGTGATAAAAGCTAAGGCTATGCAATAATCAGGGCTTAGATCACAGAAGGAATTCTATACCAGGTATGTAAGTGAGAGTTTTGAGGTGCATACAACACAATTCAAAATCAGTGCCATAGAAACCCAGGGAGGAGAGAGTTTCAAAAAGGAGGGGGTGGAAAAGTATGACAAATTATTCTGAGAGAATAAGTAAAATGAAAATTGGAATTGGACCACAGGATTTATCAGTGACTAAAGCTCTGTTACCATAGTGATAGAATAGTCTGTAAGACAGTGATTTTCAAATTGTGACCCACATGTCAACATCGTCCAGAAGCCTGTTAAAAATGCAGAATCTTAAGCCCATTCCAGAATTACTGTGTCAGGAATTCAGGAATTAGGGCCCAAGATCTGTCTTAGAAACCATCCTGGAGATTGTTATGCAAGCTAATATTTAAGAACCACTTCTTGGGTATGACTAAGAAAAAAGAAGACTTTTTTGTGGCTTGGGTTTGAAAGAAGTAAGGTCAAAAAGAGTAGCCTGCCCTCTCAGAAAGTTTGTCAGAAAAAAAAAAAAAGTACAAAATGGTATTTTGGGGAGGGGGTGGTATTAAGGAAGCATAGGAACCCATCATCTATTTTGTTTATTGATGGTTTTTAATTTTTCTAATGGTGTTTTTTTTAAATTCACTAAAGTTTTAATTCTTTCAACAGTCAAGTCTTCTAAGTTTTTGTGGTTATTTTTCATTGCAAACTTATTCACATGTATTTCCATATTTTCTATTCCTTTGCCTTTTTTTCTTCATTTCTTTTTTATATTTAAAAAAATACATCTGGAATTTATTTTACTCATCACTGGAAAGAGTGGCTCTAAAGTGATATATTCTTCCCCTAAAAGCTAGTTTCCTCAAGATTGTTTATTGACTATTCTATCCCTTACTCAACGTTATGAGCCATTTCCTGTATCAGATTTTAAGTTCTTATACACATTGGATGCCTTTTACTGTGGTAGACAACTCCATTATTTTTGTCTTCTCCTGAGCAAAGATGTCGCAGTATTACCTCCTGCTAAGTTTGTGATCAGTTAAATCCCCAGGTTGTTTCTAAATTAATTATTTCAATTATTCAGTTCTTATGTGGATATCAGTGTAGATACAATTTTTCATTTCTTATATTCAATTCTTATATGGATATCATTACAGATAATAAGTATAAAATATTTGAACCTGATTTAAAGCTGGAGATAAATTTCAACTCTAGGTCAATGATTCTCAAAGACCTAGGCTTCATCTCATTTCAGGGACCCTGGGTCTCTGTCTTCTGTATTAGCTCTTGAGGTAATTCTGTTACTCATGGAAGTTGAAGAACCACTGCTCTAGGTGCTTTCAGGTTTTTTTTATTTTATTTTATTATTATTATTATTTTTTGCTATTGTGAATACCTGAATGTAGTTGGAGCAGTTAAGCCAGTCTTCAAAGTCTTACTGAGACCCAGACCTACTTACACAGACACGACCATATTTGCCTCAGTACTTGAATATATATTTTTAAAAAAGTGGTTCTTAGACTGAATTATCCAGAGAGAGCATCAATTCTTTATCTTCCTATGACAATAGCTGCCTTGAGTAATTCTAATGGCTTTTCTAATTTGAAATAATTAACAATCATAATCAGATCAACATTTTGGAGTAATTGGCTTGTAAGTGCTTCTGACAATTAGGGGTTGGGAGATGGATAAGATTTAGAGATGGACTGTATTTTTAAATTCTGTGAAATTAAAATTGCCTCTAAGGTAGGATTTGAGTTCTAGCCATATTGATATACAGTGAGCAGGGTGGTGCTTATCTCTTGATTTATGTCTCTTAAACCTGGGTTCAACATGGATGTCTACCAGTTTTTACTGTACAATGTAGATATAATATATTTGATTAAAACATATTTTTACTCTTTTTTTATTTTTTTATTTTATTTTATTTTTTTTTTTTTGGAGATGGAGTCTTTCTCTGTCCCCCAGGCTGGAGTGCAGTGGCGTGATCTCAGCTCACCGCAACCTCCACCTCCTGGGTTCACGCCATTCTCCTGCCTCAGCCTCCCGAGTAGCTGGGACCACAGGCGCCCACCAACACGCCTGGCTAATTTTTTTGTATTTTTTAGTAGAGACGGGGTTTCACCGTGTTAGCCAGGATGGTCTCGATCTCCTGACCTCGTGATCCACCCGCCTCGGCCTCCCAAAGTGCTGGGATTACAGGCTTGAGCCACCACGCCTGGCCTATTTTTACTCTTAAAATATAAAAAACTATAAAATATTAGCATTCTCTGTAGTTTATTTTAAAAACTATTTTCCATGTTGGAGGCAGGGGATAATTTTCTGGTATGGAAAGACATCGGGTTTTCAAATATTTATCAACTATACATCTTTTAGCAAAACTTAAACACATTTGACCAAATAGGTTATTTTTTCTTAGAGTATTTTAAACCATATATATTTGAAGGCAAAATTAATCCATCTGCTTCTGATTTCTTTACACTAAACTAAAAATTGCCATTTTAAAGATCAATTTAACAGTTGTGAAATCCTTTGAGAATTTTTTTATGTGTGTGAGAAAGTTAAAAAGACCTTTGAACCAGAGATTGATAGTAAATAAAGCATAAATGTTAAGGTCTGTAGTTTGGATTTTGGAAACAAAGGTATTGTTAATGTCTAAACATGGGGCAGGGACATGGGGGAGGAGTTGGGAAAACCCCTTTATCCAACTTCCTGAGAACGCCTAAGCATTGTTTCATCTTTGTATAAGGTATCGACAGTAGATATTTTAAAATAGAGTTCTGCACAGTCACAACATTAAGTTTCTTATCTTCAGTTTTCAAAGGAAGCATTTCTTTCTCTTCTCCACTTTTTTTTGGATGAATGCCACCATAGGATCTTCTGGGAAGTCACCTCTCCTCCCCACACCTCCAGGGCCTCTTATCCCAAAGCCTAACCTACCAGCAAGAGACAGCTATAAAGGGTTTGGGTTGAGTATTGGAAATTGCCTAAAAAGGAAAATCCAAAACTGTTAATGTACAGTATTATTAAGGCAAAGGATTTTTAAAAACCTGTGAAGTAACTTATTTTTCTAAAGTACTATAGATTTCCAAAGTGCTTGCCAATAAACTTTCTCATTATAGTGGCTCTAATAATGAGTACTGACATGTGACTTAACTGGTAGAGGGCTTTAGTGGCAATTGAAAGAACGTTTAGTACTCGGCCCATCTTTACACTGTATTCCATTTGGCACCAGCTGTAAAGTCTAGGATAATCATATTGTTACATCAAATTGAAAATCCAATTTGCCTTCAACAACAAAGCACTGTTACATGTCTATGCCTCTTTGTAGGTGTCTTAGAAATGTATGCCTTAAGTACAATGATGTTGTGTTGAAAAGCATTGAATTAATGGTTCGGGGATTTATACAACCCACTCTATATAAAATCCTCTTATCATTTCTGAATCACAAAGCCAAAATTTTATCCATTTTAACAAATGCTTCATGGATGGCTGCTACCTTTTTAAACTGACAATTTGCTATGAATTATAACCGAATTGAACATAATATCTCAGACATTAGCACTTTCCATATTACACTGACAAAATTCTTGATATGTGCTGTGATGTGGTTTTAGTAAAGAATCTATTTCTATTTGTTAGATTGAAATCCCTTCTTAAAGTCCCCTAGAACTGTCAACTCTCCCAGGCTCACTGAGTATCTGTGACATGTGACTAGTTCAATATGTGGTATGGTCATTTCCCTATTCTAAAGGTCACCTTGTAAATAAAACCATTTAGTTGAAAAAGGCCATTGAAAATACACATAACTCTCTCATAATGCTAGGAAAACACTAAACAGCAAAAGGATATGGCCCACATAATAGAGTAAATGTCATGAGTTCAGTATTTAAAATGTGCTCTATTCCTAATGTATTACACTTTCAGGAAGTGTTTGATGGACCGATATATTTACTTCGTGGTTTTCTTCTGAGTATAAAGATAAGTTATTCTTTTTTTAACAAAAAAAGTTCCCAATGATGTGAATTCAGTCAAAGAGGGAGAAAGTTGTGGGTAAAGTTACAACCTTCACTTTATAGATGTGTTATTTTCATAAAGTCATGGTCAGTAACCCAACTATTTCTTGCAAAAGCATATTTTTCCTTCTGCAGCTAGTCTTATGCAAATGTGAAATATTCAACAACCTTAATGTCATAAACCTTTGCTGCCATTATTAGTAAGCACAAGTTTTAGAGTTATATTTTATTAATAATAGGCCTTTTAATAACAGGAATAGACTATAAAATGGTATTTTTAAATTAAACCGTTAAGTTTTGGATACTCGCTAGTTACACACCTTCTGAACATCAATTTATTTTTGTGAGCATTTCTTGCAGTTTTTCTTTAATAGAACAAGGAAAGTTTTCATGACAGTACAAGTCTTCATTTATCTCCAAAGACTTCAAGTTTAATTCAAGAATAGATTAAAGACATATACTTCAAATTAACTTATAAGATTTGGGTATTTAAAACACTTTACAGTAGAATAATGAGTCTTATTTTTTCATCTCACTTATAAACTTGTGTTGTCATTCAAAGTTGAAAGTATAGAGACTTTACATAAATGTACAGGATGTTGCCATTGTTTAAAACAATCTTGGCTTCCTCTTATGAAATCATATTTTGTCTCAGGTGTGATTATTTATCTCAGCCTAAACGTGATTATTTGTCTCAACCTAAACTTGATGCAAATCATCTTCTGGGAGGCAGATTTGACCTTTGAAAAATAGAAAGATGATTGAATGTGAAGTCTGGTCCCTAAGGTAGGTTATCAAATTGGGTAAGGCTAATTTTCTTTAAAACAGAGGTAAATGCCTGTCTGTTTCTTCCATGGCTCACAACTAGGATGCTTGACAAACTAATTTAGATTGATTAGGTGTTCAATCAATAGTTTAGACAAAAAAGTTGGCTTTTACTCTGAGTGAACTGGGAATGAATGAATAAGTGAATTCAACAAATATTGATTGAGTGCCTAATACGTGATGGGCACACTTCTAGATGTTGAGCACAAAAATGTTCTGTACAAAAATCTTTGCATGTTCAATGTTTACATCCTAGAGGGAAAGAGGAAAACAGGTAAATAGGATAAATAAATACCATAAAGAGTAGATTAGGAGAAAATGTGGGAAGAGAGGATAGGTCACATTAGAGAAGTGTTGCAATTTTAGATACTGTGGTCAAGAAAGGTCACAGAGAGAAGAGTGAGCCAGGTATTTGAGTCAGGGCATGAGGAAGTGAGGGAGGGGTCATGCAGATTCCAGGGGACAAGCTTTTCATGTGAAAGCAGCTGGCACATGGAAGAACTCCTACAACCTGGGCAGAGTGAAAGAAGGTGAGAAGAGTAGGAGGCAGGGAGGGGGATCACGTAGGGCCTTATGGGCCAATGAAAGGACTTTGGTTTTTAATCTGAGTAAATTAGGAAGGCTTTAGCTTTTGGAAGAGTTTTAATAAACAAGTGTTGTGATCACATTGATGTTATGTTGTGTTATGTTATATGTGGTTTATTTATTTTTAAAGATGTAGGGGATACAAGTGCAGTGTTTTTTTACATGGTTATATAACATCGTGGGGAAGTCTGGGTTTTTAGTGCACTCATCACTTAAATAGTGAACACTGTACCCTACAGGTAATTTTTCAACTCTTACCTCTCACAATTTTTAGTCTCCAGCATCTATTATTCCCTTTTCTAAGTCCACATGTACCCATTGTTTAGCTTCCACTTATAAGTGAGAATATGAGGTATTTCACTTTCTGCTTCTGATTCATTTCACTTAGGATAACGGCCTCCAGCTCCATCTATGTTGCTACAAAATACATGATTTCATTCATTTTTATGACTGAGTAATATTCCACATATATGTATATCACATTTTCTTTATCCACTCCTCTGTTGGTGGACACTTAGATTCCATGACTTTGCTATTTTGAATAGTGCTACAGTAAATTCGACAAAAATATATACAAGGGAAAGGACACCCTCTTCAATAAATAGTGCTGGAAAAATTGGATTACCATATGCAGAAGAATGAAACTGGACCCATATCTCTTGCCATATACAAAAATTTACTCAAAATAGATAAAATACTTCAATGTTAGATCTGAAAGAAACCCTAGAAGAAAACCTAGGAAAAACTCTTCTGCTCATTTACCTTTTAAAAAGATCGCTCTGGCTCCCATGTTGAGAATACACTAGAGGGAGGCAAGGGGAAAAGAAGTGAGGCCAGTTCCAAAGCTGCTGCAATAATTCTGGTAGAGCTGATGGTGGATTCCACGTGTGGGAAGTATCAGTCAGGCCCCCAACAACAAACAGGTGGAATGCTTGAATTTTGACACTTCAAAATAGGAATTTTGTCTGTTTTACAAAGAAGTTAACTACAAAATGTGGGTGGGGAATAGAGGAATCATAAGGGATAGTGTGGGGATAACACAAGCTGCGTATCTCTTACTATGCTTGGGCCAAAAGGGATAAGGGAGGAAAATAGTTCCAGAACCTGACAGCAGGAGAAAGTGTGTAGAGAAGGTCCCCTTGAGAGGAGCAGGGACACAGCCATCCTGGGTTGATCTCACAGAGTGAGCCAGTATGGTAGACACCATGACATCACCTTCCTCCTTCCACCTCATCTTCTGTCAAGGTCAAGGCTTTCCACTGGCTAAACCCAACTAGGAGCCAGAGGGAAGGGAACCACTGATATTCTTACAAGGTCTGTGTGCTGGAACGGAAAGCAGGATGCAGCATAGTGAAAAGCACATCTGGTCTACTCCTCTTGTTCTCAGCTTTTTCTCTTCCCTTTCATCTGGGTGAAAAATTTGTGTCTTCTACCCAGGGACTACATGAAACACCATCAGATATCACAACACTGTAGATGTTATCTATTCAGTAATCCTCCCATCTACCATCTAAATGGATAACCATCACTCACATTTTCATATAAGGTGGTGGTGAACTCAAGGATAAAGAAAATAAATAAGACATAACTACTACAGTCTTTGCTGCTGTATTTGATGATGAGCCAAAATTGGTAATCACTGTTGCCTCCTATAAGTCAGTACCTATTTCCCTTACCATATACCAACCTTACCATATGCCAGCACCATATACATAATCCATGTTCTTTACCAGGTAGGGTGACCAAAGACATTGTTTGTAGAAGATATGAGTTCTTGGTGGTCTGGTCTTTTTTGGGTTGCCAGTTTTCCATTGGCCAAAAGCTTTTGGCTAAAGGAGTACTAAAAGGTACTCCACTGAATGCATATGCCCTTAAAACAGTCTTCTTACCCACACTGCATTAGACTCAATGGTACAAGGGACCACGTGGCCAGGGTGAAGTCTCAGTTTCCAAATCATTGAGTTATTGATCATTTTTTCCTGGTGGAATCATTCCTGTCTTGGATCTCAAGACCTCTAAACACAGTGAACCTTAGGCTATAAGGTTTTTAACTGAGTTATTGATATAATAACTGTTGATATAATAACAGTGAACCTTAGGCTATAAGGTTTTTAAGTGAGTTATTGATATAATAGTGAGAGGGATCAGTCTACCACTTACTTCCTGGATGTGTACATTCAGGCTAAGTTTTTTAAAAAAGCAAAATATGTTGGTCACATATTTAAAACAGGTATGGCATTTATAATATAATACCCACTATTCTAATGTGTTGACTTACAGCTGGTTTTGTTATTGATCTTTCTCCTGGTCATCCCATGCTTCTGTGACGCCAACTATTTCTGATTGATTGGTCATGTGGTGATTCCATGAGTATGAACACACTGCCTCATTACCTTTGCTGTAAAATGAATCTCCTGGTTGGGGGCAATGTTGTACAGGAGACTATGGCAATGAATAAGGAATTCTGTAATTCCAAAAATGCTTGTGCTTGCAGAAGCACTGTGGGCAGGAAAGCAAAATCAGTATCCTGAATATATGTCTATATGAGTATAGTATATTTAGAGGCTGTTATCTCTTTCCTCAATGTAGTCAACTGCCACCAGGTGGCTGACCGGGGTTGGCAGGAAATTCTACAATCTTGGATTATCAGCATTTGCCTCTGTTGTTGGCTGCATACAGCAATAGTAGTAGCCAGGTCAGCCTTGATGAGAGGAAAACTATGTTGTTGATTCACAGCCTCCATATCCACTTTGTATATGGACCTACCAGCAATCTAAATGCAGCATTCCAAATAGAAAATAGTTATCAGCAAAGGAGAGCATACCCTACCAAATCCTAGACATCTGTGGATGATTTTTTACTTGGGGCGTGCCAGGCAAGCCATTCAGCAATCCTGCCTACCACAGACAAATCAGTCATTATTGATTCTTCTGTGTCATAGACCCACATGGTACAGCAGCTTATACCAAAGCCTCTACTACTATAGAATATCTTTTGTACTCTGAGTCCCATTCAAAATTGGCAGTCTTATCAAATAAATGGTACAGAGCAACACACCCAAATGTGTTACGCATTGTTTCCAAAACCCAAAGAGATGTCCCAAATTTGAGTCTCTTTGAGGTGAGTGGTGTAAGTTGCAGAAATTAAACTCACTTTGTTTTTTATTTTTTAATAGGAGAAAAAGCACGCCAATTTATTTAATGTGTATGCACAGTAGTCTTCAGATTGAAGACCCAACCTTCCAGTGGGACTCTCACTTTAGAAGGAGTAGCCTGGCATAACCCACACTGCTGGGTCCCCATAAGCCCCAGTGTGGCTGGCTGTTGAACTTCTGCACAGTCTCTCTCTCACAATTTGGAATGCATATACCTTACTAAGGTATCTAAGGAACATGATATTTCATGCCTACCAAGTCCATTGTGATCAATGAATTAGACTAACATTATGTTCTATGGAATTTCAAGTTGATTACGTTCCCTATTACGATAGACAACAGTAGGTTGACTTGTCCCTGAGAAAAAGACTTTCTTTCTTAATTGTAAAGGGAAGGAAATATTTATCAGGTCAATAGCTGCACACCAGGTGATAGAGTTTGTGTTGACTTTAAGTAGTGGAGATTGACTATTCTTTAACTGTATTTATGGTTACCATGACCTTAGAATTAAGTTTTTGGTAATCTGTCATTCTGCATGAGTCAACTTTTGTTATTGTAGTTTTCACATGCCAAAAAGGGGTAAATTAAAAAGTATGTACCAGAAATGATTACTCTTGTATTTCTCAAGGCTCTAATGGGGCATACTTATTATTATTTTTTGAGACAGAGTTTCCCTCTGTCATCCAGGCTAGAGTGCAGTGGCATGATCTTGGCTCACTACAATCTCCGTTTCCCAGGTTCAAGCAATTCTCGTGTCTCAGCCTCCCAAGTAGCTGAGATTACAGGTGTGTGCCACCATGCCCAGCTATTTTTTTTTTTTAATTTTTAGTAGAGACACCTGCTGTGTTGGCCAGGCTGGTCTCGAATTCCTGGCCATAAGTGATCTGCCTGCCTTGTCCTCCCAAAGTGCTGGGATTACAGATGTGAGCCACCATGCCCAGCCTAATGGGGGCATACTTCTATAATTTGCTCAGAAATATGGTAAATATTTTGGCCTATTATTTTGCCTTTATTGGAAAGAAAATCCAGTGGAATTTAGAATTTCAAGAGTCTTAGCCTTATCTATATCTACCCGAATATCCCCATATCCTATCTCAGGGTTTCACTTCTTTCCCAATATTGCTCTTACTTTAGCACAGGATTCCTGGTTGGGCTGAATATTTCAAAAGCACTGCAACTCTACAAACTTTAAATCCTAAACCATATCTGTTTTCTGGCTATAGGAGATAAGCGACTCTTTCAAATCTGCTGTAAAGATCCTCTGATTCTCCATGTTTCCTTAATTTTATGCACATAATTTAAAATTTTTATTTTCCTTGTGTTTATTTTCTAGGATTATAGTAACAAGAAAGGTGATTTCACAGTCCTTACAATCGCTAATGTTGCCATGATGACACAGTAGCACAGCCACTTGAGGTCCCAGTGCCGTGGTTATACTTGTCCTGTATCCTGTGCTGAGTGGAGTAGTCATGTTGCTGCTGTGTGCTTGAGATATCTCTTGTCCCATTTCTCTGTTCGATATATGTGCAACCCAGTCATAGCATTTCACTTTGAGAGTCAGATTCTTGAGGTTACTTTCAGTAGCAATTTCTCTTATTCGTGTTCTCAACCAGGAAACAGGTACCATATTCAAATCAACATAATTTAAACACGGTTTATGTACAAAGTGACTATTTACAAAGATGTAGATGAAGTACAGAGGAACTATAAGGGATTTGTAATCACCTCTAGGCCAGAGGGACAGTGAGTCAGATTTCTTAGAATCTAGAAGAAGGAAGTTGCATTAAGCAGGCTGACTTGAGAGGACTAGGAAACTTCAACAGAGACATGCCAGTGTAAAGGGGACTGTGGGACTGTGTGATGGGAGCAAGGAATATAACTCCTCTGAATTAACTCTCTCCATTCCCTCAATGGGGGAGCTTCTCATGGTTGAACCTAACTGAAAGATAGTGAGGAAGGAAGTGGATTTGGAGATCACCATAAGGAAGGGTGGAGGACAAGTGGAAGATATCTGAATCTGTGGCAGCTATAGACATGATGATAACTATTCAGTTTCTCTCTGTCTCTCTCTCTCTTTTTTTTTTTTTTTTTTTGAAACAGGGTCTCACACTGTGGCCCAGGCTGGAGTGAGGTGGCACTATCATGGCTCACTGTAGCCTCAACCTCCCAGGCTTAGGCGATCCTCCTACCTCAGCCTCCCAAGTAGGTTGGACTACAGGAACGTGCCATCACACGTGGCTTATTTATTTATTTATTTATTTATTTATTTATTTATTTATTTATTTTGTAGAGGCAGGATTTCACCATGTTGCCCAGGCTGAACTGGAAATGCTGGACTCACGCCATCCACCCTCGTCAGCCTCCCAAAGTGCTAGGATTACAGGCATGTGTTACCACACCAAGCCCAGTTTCTCTTAATTTGAAGGAAGAGCAGATATAATTGGCCAATAGGTTAAATATGGGGTATGAAGGGAAGGATGTAGACACCGAGAAGTCAAGAATGACTGCAGGATTTTTGTTTTTGTTGTTGTGTTTTTAATCTGAACAATGGAAAAGGTGTAATGGACATTTACTGAAAATGGAGAAGAATGTGAAAAAGGAAAGTTTGGGTGGGGCAAAATATAGATGTTTAATTTTAGGATATATTAAATTCTAATGCCTATTTGGCACCCAGTGGAGAAGTTTAGCAGGATGTTGGGTGTATGAGCCTAGAGTTCTTGGGAGAGGTCCAGACTTATAAATACTTAAAGCTATGGGACTTAAAGAGATCATCAAAAAAGTGAATATGATAGAGAAAAACCCTAAATGCTGAGCCCAAACACTGCAATAGTTAGAGATTAAGAAGACTAGTAAGAACCGGGAAATCTGACTGAAGAAACTATGGGGTGGGAGAAAACCAGGTGAATTTGATGTCCTGCAAGTCAACTGTAGAAGGTGTTTCCAAAAAGGAAAATATTTAAAACTTTTAATCTATTTTGAGTTAATTTTGTGTATGGTGAAAGATAGGGGTCCAGTTTTATTCTTCTGCACATATGTCTAACTTGCTATCCCAGCACCACTTATTGAATAGAGAGTCCTTTCCCCCTTGCCTATTTTTGTTGACTTTGTTGAAGATCAGATGATTGTAAGTTTGTAGCTTTATTTGTGGGTTCTCTATTCTGTTCCATTGGTCCATGTGCCTGCTTTTTTTTCAGTACCATGCTGTTTTGGTCACTATAGCCTTATAGTATAGTTTGAAGTCTGGTAATGTGATGCTTCCAGCTTTGTTCTTTTTGCTTAGGATTGCTTTGGTTATTTGGGCTCTTTTTTTTAGTTTTATATAAATTTTAGAAGTTTTCCTAGTTCTGTGAAAAATGGCATTGGTAGTTTGGTAGTTTGATAGGAATAGTTTTGCTTCTATAGATTGTTTTGGGCAGTGTGGCCATTTTAATAATACTGATTCTTCCAATCTGTGAGCATGTAATGTTTTTCCATTTGTTTGTGTCATCTATAATTTATTTCAGCAATATTTTGTAGTTCTCCTTGTAGAGATCTTTCACCTCCTTGTTTAGATATATTCGTAGGTATTTTTTTGTGGCTATTGTAAATGGATTGCATTCTTGATTTGGCTCTCAGCTTGAACGTTATTGGTGTATAGAAGTGCTACTGATTTTTGAATATTGATTTTGTAGCCTGAAACTTTGAATCCTGGAAGAAAACCTAGGAAACACAATATTGGACATCTGTCTGGAGAAATAATCTATGACTAAGCTTTTGAAAGCAATTGCAACAAAAACAAAAGTTGAAAAGTGGGACCTAATTTAACTAAAGAGCTTCTGGACAGCAAAAGAAACGATCAACAGAATAAACAGACAACATAGAGAATGGGAGAAAGTATTCACAAACTACACATCCAACAAAGGTCTAATATCCAGAATCTATCAGGAAATTAAAGAATTGAACAAGCAAGGCTGGGCGTCGTGACTCATGCCTGTAATCCCAGCACTTTGGGAGGCCAAGGTGGGTGGATCACCTGAGGTCAGGAGTTTGAGACCAGCTTGGCCAACATGGCAAAACCCTGTCCCTACTAAAAAAATACAAAAATTAGCCAGGCATGGTGGCACACATCTGCAGTCCCAGCTACTGGGGAGGCTGAGGCAGGTGAATCGCTTGAATCCAGGAGGCAGAGGTTGCAGTGAGACGAGATCGTACCACCAATCCAGCCTGGGTGACAGAGTGAGACTCCACCCAAAAAAAAGAATTGACAAAGCAAAAAACAAATAACTCCATTAAAAAATGGGCAAAACATGAACAGACATGTCTCAGAAGAAGACATAGAGGCAGCCAACAAACATATGAAAAAAATGTTCCACATCACTAATTATCAGAAAAATGTAGATCAAAACCACAATGATATACTATCTCACACGAGTCAGAATGGTTACTACTAAAAAGTCAAAAAATAACAGATGCTGGTGAGGCTGAGGAGAAAAATGAACATTTATATGCTGTTGGTGGGAATGTAAATTAGTTCAGCCACTGTGGAAAGAAGTTTGAAAATGTTTCAAAGAACTTAAGACAGAACTACCATTTGACCCAGCAATTTCATTACTAGGTATATTTCCAAAAGATAATAAGTAGTACTACAAAAAAGACACATGCACTCACAGGTTCATTGTATCACTACTCACAAAAACAAAGACATGGAATCAACCTAGGTGCCCATCAAAGGTGGATTGGATAAAGAAAATACAGATATATACCATGAAATACTATGCAGCCATTAAAAAAGAAGGAAATTGGCCATGTGTGGTGTGGTGGCTCACTCCTGTAATCCTGGCAATTTGGGAGGCAGAGGCAGGCATATCACTTGATGTCAGGAGTTTAAGACCAGCCTGGCCAACATGGCGAAACCCCGTCTCTACTAAAAATACAAAAAATTAGCCGGCTGTGGTGGCATGCATCTGTAGTCCCGGCTACTCGGGAGGCTGAGGCAGGAGAGTTTCTTGAACCCGGAAGACAGGGGTTGCAGTGAGCCAAGATCGCACCACTGCACTCCAGCCTGGATGACAGAGTGCGACTCCATCTTAAAAATAAATAAACAAAAATTTAAAAAGTAAAAAAACACCGCATGTTCTCTCTCAAAGGTGGAAATTGAACAATGAGAACTCATGGACACAGGAAGGGGAACATCACACTCCGGGGACTGTTGTGGGGTGGGGGGAGGGGGGAGGGACAGCATTAGGAGATACACCTAATGCTAAATGACGAGTTAATGGGTGCAGGAAATCAACATGGCACATGGATACATATGTAACAAACCTGCACATTGTGCACATGTACCCTAAAACCCTAAAGTATAATAAAAAAAAAAATAAATAAATTAAAAAAAAAAAAAAAAGAGGTATACATCCTAAAAAAAAAAATAAAAAAAAAAAATAAAAAGTAAAAAAAAAATTGCATGCTCTCACATGTAAGTGGGAGCTAAACATGGGTTACTTATGGATATAAAGATGGCAGCAATAGAAACTAGGGAATACTAGAATAGGGAAAGGGTTGATTTGCATTTCTCTGATGGCCAGTGATGATGAGCATTTTTTCGTATGTGTTTTGGCTGCATAAATGTCTTCTTTTGAGAAGTGTCTGTTCATGTCCTTCACCCACTTTTTGATGGGGTTGTTTGTTTTTTTCCCGATAGACTGAATTAAGAAAATGTGGCACATATACACCATGGAATACTATGCAGCCATAAAAAATGATGAGTTCATGTCCTTTGTAGGGACATGGATGAAGCTGGAAACCATCATTCTCAGTAAACTATCGCAAGGACAAAAAACCAAACACTGCATGTTCTCACTCATAGGTGGGAACTGAACAATGAGAACTCATGGACACAGGAAGGGGAACATCACACTCTGGGGACTGTTGTGGGGTGGGGGGAGGGGGGAGGGACAGCATTAGGAGATACACCTAATGCTAAATGACGAGTTAATGGGTGCAGGAAATCAACATGGCACATGGATACATATGTAACAAACCTGCACATTGTGCACATGTAACCCTAAAACCTAAAGTATAATAATTAAAAAAAAAAAGGAAGAGGGAAAGGGTTGAAAAACTAACTTATGAGTACTATGCTCAGTACCTGGTTGATGGGATCAATTGTAACCCAAACCTCAGCATCACACAGTATACCCAGGTGACAAACCTGCACACGCAGCCCTGTGAATCTAAAATTAAAATTATGATAAAAAAGAAAATAATCTAGTGCTGCTGACTGAATTAGACAAAAATTAACTATTTTGTTTATCAAAATTGAGGTCACTAATAACCTTCACTTTTAGTAGAGTAGTAGGAACAAAAACCTGAATGGAGTGGGTTAAGGATAGAAATTTAAAAATGGACAGTAGGTATATAGATACCTCTTTCTAGAACATTTGCTGTGAAAAGGAAGGAAAAAATGGGGTCTTTTCTGGAAGGTGAAAGTAGTATTAATAGACAGCTTTGTTTTATAATGATGAGAGGTATTAAGAATCTGAATATATCATGATAGAAATAGTTCAAAAAGAACAAAGGAACCACTGATGATACAGAAGGAAGAGATGAATTGCTGGAGCAATATCCTCTAGTGAAAGAGAATGGAAGAGTTCGCCCTAGATAGATATCTGGCAGCTCGTAGCACCAGGAGAGAAGATAGATTATATGGGCTCATGGGCAGATAGGACAGTATATAATGTGATGACAACTTGTGAGTTCTGATCTGATTGCTTCTGTCATCTCCATGAAGCAGGAGCAAGGTTATCAGCTAACCGGGAAGATGGTAGGAAGTGCCAGATGTTTGAGGAGAATGGAGAAGGAATCAGACAGTCCTCCTAAGAATGAGAGATTCAATGAACCAAGAAAATGCAATGTGGTTTTGGGCAGCGCAGAGACACCCCATAAGGTTATTCATCATTAAAGTAAGAACAGTCAGCATAGGCTTGTATTTTTCTCCAGCCACATCCAGTTGTGTAGGTGCAGGCATGGGAGTAGACTGATAATTGGATTTAATGAAGATTGCAGTTTAGCCAGCAAGTTGGAGAACTTTAGAGATCAAATGTCACGTTGTGGTTATACTTGAGTGACAAGAAACAAATTTGTTCTGTTTCTAATACTATTCCCAAAGGTAATTATGAAACCATAAACTTCAATATGAAATACAGCCTTTATTTTAAGATTAATTTTAACATATCGGGCATTTAAGCCATATAATTAAATTTAATTAACATTTTATATGCTAATAAAATTAAGAAACCAAAAGACTATATAAGGCACATTTTATTATATAATGATAAAAAAGGAAAATTTATTACTTTCATTTTTGCTTTGATTCTATATTAGTTATACTGGAATCTTTAATTGTATTCCTAAATTAGAGAAAGATTATGCTTAGGAAATGGCTATCTCTTCTGGTTTTAGACCATTAGGTTTGTATGTTAGTTTCTATTTTTGAAATGAGATGTCAGTTCAACTTTATACAAGTGGAACTGATGGGTGGATGTCTGTCCTCCAGGGGGGTTTCAGGGGCATGCAATTCTTCCCCTACTCTAAGCAATCATCCAGGTGCTTAAATTTCCTACCATCATTTTGTTTTTAGAATTGAAACAGCCTCATGGAAGACATTTAAGATGACACCTAGAAGGACCCACTGGTCCCAGTCATCATTCTTGTTCGGTTTGTTTTATTAGATTAATACAAAAGAAAGTGGAGCCCTGAGTGTATGGCACGCATGTCTGGTGAGTATTGATCAAAGGTAGGAAGTCAAGAATGAGCTTGCCTCTGCAGTAGGCCATATCTAGGTCCATTCCCATAACCCTGAGGGCATGGTTACCCGGGTTGCAGCTCTCAAACGAGGAAAGGGTTATGTTTAAAGGACACTTGAAGATAAACTGAAGATACTCCCCATGTGCTTTATAATATTTCTAAAACCTGGCTCTGAGCTCCGGCATCTTATCTAAAATTGTTAGTTTTTTTAAAGATAAGTTTATCTTTTCTATCAGAATAGCTAATAATCATATAATACTTATTTTTGGCTTCCTGCATTTTGAGCAGTGTGTTAAGGCTGATGCTTATGTCTTGGTTTCTTCAAGCCTAAGAAAAAACATTGAGGTTATTGCTTTATACATGAGGAAACTGAAGCTTAGAGTATTATTTATTTATTTTATTATTTATTTATTTATAGAGACAGGGTCTTGCTCTGTCATCCAGGCTGGAAAGCAGAAGCATGATCACAGCTCACTGTAGCCTCAAACTCCTGAGTTGAAGGGATCCTCCTGCCTCAGCCTCCTGAGTAACTAGGACTACAGGTGCGACACCACACCTGGCTAATTTGGTTTTTTTGTAGAGAAGGGGTCTCAATATATTGCTGACATTGGTCTTGAACTCTTGGCCTCAAGTGATCCTCCTGGCTTGAACATTTAAATAATTTATTCAAAGCCCTAAAGCCAGTGGAGAGTCTAGATGGAAATTCGCAAAACATCTATTTGCCTGCTTATAATAAAAAATCCATGAGAGCAAGCATTGTCCTTGTATCGCTGTATCCTTTAAAGTGCCTGTGCCTTGGGTGCAGATTGCCACTGATAACTGTTTATTCAATTGAGTGAACAGGACTTCCCTACATTGGACTGTAAATGGAAAGTAAATTAAACATTAAGGTGCTTTGTACAGATAATGAACACTAGCATTAACTAACACAAAACCAAAACCTCATTAAGTTTTCTTTAAATTAGTCTGATAGTTGAGGCCAAAATGCATTCTGACATGAAATAGCACAGATTGCTTTTAGATCTCTCATAATGCACACCTTTTAGTTGTATGGTTCCTAATAAACGTGCAGGTGTATTTTTGTTGTTGAGATCATGTAAGTGTTGCCTGGTAAATGTCCTAATCTTTGTATTCTCCAAGGCATCCGTGTGAAACCCAGGACCATCCTAAGCAATATGAGATATCTGGCTACATTCTGATAGCTTTATTTTCCACCGTAACTAATTCCAATTTACTTGCCAACAACTTTAGACATCAGCTGGAGGGGAAAAGAGGATTTAGGGGTGGAGATGTATTTTAAATAATATTTAATAAGATTTGTTTTTGTAATTGGAAAATAAAGAGCATTGCTCTGGGGATATGCCTATGTTGCAGAAGAACTGGCTCAGGACACGTTTTGTAGATGGCTCTCCTTTCTGTGGCCATTCAATTAAAAGGTTTTGGGGTAAAATCTATGGAAGGAAATTCATGCAGGAAAGAGGGTGGAGATGGAAAAAAAAAGTTCATGCTTAAGTCACAGTCTATGGATAAGAAAGAATTTGAATATTAATACATAACCTTGAGAATTAAATGCTCTGTCCAGCAACTTAACAAGCTGACAGCTGGCTGGGGGCTGATAAGGAACATGGGGTGGGGGGTAGGTTCTGGGAGGGACTAGTTCCCAGAGCAGGCTCTCATCCCTGGCTGGCATTAGAAAGAATTACAAAGCATGATTCAGAATCTAATTTTGTCAGCTGGTGATTGGCTCCCACGAGGCTCTGGCCTCACAATGTGTTGTATTAAGTAATGGGAATTGGGTTGTGCTCTTGTTCTCTGCTTCATGCCTGCCACCCCATTCTCCTTCACAGTGCTTCCCATGTCTCCTGCGTATACTTAGGTGTGCTTGCTTGCATCCACATTCCAAAAGGCATTTCTAAATACCTTCACAATACACAGATGCTAACCACACAGGAGGATGCCAACACCACATTGTTTCTTTTTATTTTAATTTATTTTAGTCTTGGGCTGCATTGAACAAATCAACATCACCTTGTTAGGATGGGCAAAACCCAGATAAGACAAGAGACAGTTTAAATTAAACCCCTCCCTTTGCCAACCCCTATTTAGTGGCTCAGTGCAAGAGAAGCTTGTAGCATGGGTAAAAGAGTCAGCCTCCATGCAAAAATATCAAATAAACACATGGTGTGGTGTGAGACATCATTGGGCTTCTGTCTGCTTCAAAGAAACCAGAATTGAATGAAAATTGACTCCACAATTTGTTTTTCTTTTGTAGCCAAATGTCCAATACCTGTCAAAACGTCTGTTTATCCTTTACGATGTGACTTATATCACCAGTGATGAAACTCATTTTAAAGGTAGTAATTTGCACAATTACAAAAGGTGGCATTATGTGTTCAGAGGACATATAATATGGGTTTTGTTATTCTCTTATGTGATTGGACAGGAGTTAGTTTATCAAAGAGTTATATAACAGGATCATTTTCCATTCATTTTAAGACTTTAAGAACTTTGTTACTCTCTCTGGGTTCCAGAACATACAAAAAATATAATTAGTGAGCAAAGGTAATATGTTCAGTGGACAGAATATTTTAAGTTTATAAAACATTTCTAAGAATGTTTTTTTTCCTCAAAATTAAATCACAGGATTCTTTCCCTCATTCTGAAACAATTTTCCTGAAATAAATTTGAGACCCCCCTAATAAAAAATGGAACGATTTTAGTTTCATGCTGTCTTTTTCTTATCTTCAGGCTATGCTTGTTTCAGATAGAACAGCCAGCCCCTTGTTGAAGAAAAAGGGCATTTACAGCATATCAGAGGACCTTAATTCTATTTTTGCTCTGACATGAACTAGCCATGCCAATGTAAGTCACTTTCTGGACCAATTTCCTCTTTTGTAAGGTTGAGGGAATTGACTAGGTCAGAAGACAAACACTCTTGGCTGGTAAGCAGCTTCCAGATGTGTTTCCTATGGCAAGTTGAGTTTCTTTAAAATCTATATTTAAGACTGGGCGAGGTGGCTCACGCCTGGAATCCCAACGCTTTGGGAAGCCGAGGCGGGTGGATCACCTGAGGTCAGGAGTTTGAGACCAATCTGATCAATATGGTGAAACCCCATCCCTACTAAAAATACAAAATTAGCCAGGCATGATGGTATGCACCTGTAGTCACAGCTACTCCAGGGGCTGAGGCAGGAAAATCGCTTGAACCCAGGAGGTGGAGGTTGCAGTGCTCTGAGATCACGCCACTGCACCCCGGCCTGGGCAACAAGCAAGACTCCATCTCAAAACAAACAAGCAAACAAACAAAAACTGTATTTAAATTATTTTAAATAGGCATGCATTTCTCAGTTTGCCACAGCCCTCACCACTCCTTATTACCTTGTTTTTATGAATGTATGCACGCACTTGTGTATCAGTTGGCTTTTTCCATGTAACAAATAACTGCAAAACATAATGTCTTACATTTATACGGATTAAGCTAGGCTTAATGGCTAAAGCACAGCTATTTACTTACCTCAACATTCTAGGGTCAGTAACTTGGTGGTTTTAGTTAGGCAATTCTGTTGGTCTTGCCTGGTCTCATTTGCTCATCTTGGATCATTTAGTAATGTGTCTCTGCTTGTGGGTATTGATTGCCTGTCACCTGGGGCAATGACATTTCTGAGCCAAATCATTCAGCAGGCTAACTTGAACTTCACATGGCAGCTTCTGGGTTGCAAGGGCGCAGGAACACAAGTTGAAAGGCCCTTTGGGTCCTAGGCTTGGCACTGATTCAGCGTCATTTCTGTTGTATTCTATTATTCAAAGCAAGTGACAGGGATAACTCAGGTTCAAGCAGTGGAGGAAAAGACTCCATCCCTTGAAGAGAAAAGCTGCAAAATGTTTTGGCTATTTTTACAATTGCTACAACCTGTTTGCAAGCATTTCATCTTGCAAACTGTGGATTACATGGCCTTCAATTTATTCCCGGTCTAAAAACAAGGAAAATCACAAGCAAAACAAACAAAGCGGATACTCTTTTCTATACCAGAAGCATATTCACAGTGCTCAGCAAGTTGCTTTAAAATAGAATCATTTTAGAACAGTACTGACAAGTACATATCCCGTTAAACCACAAGTCCCCAGATGTTTGGGGATTTCTGCCCTTAGTGACCAGACATTTGTGCCACAAACTATTGGCAGTTTCTGAACCTGGATTATGCCCTTGTCATAATATGGAGCCGCTGCTTAGTGATGGTCAACACTGGAGATGGGAATTCTCACTGAGCCAATGTAAGCCTTCAAGTCTGTCCCTGT
Organism: Nomascus leucogenys; assembly: GCF_006542625.1. NCBI lineage: Eukaryota > Metazoa > Chordata > Mammalia > Primates > Hylobatidae > Nomascus > Nomascus leucogenys. Next base: position 5,439,038 of record NC_044391.1, read on the forward strand.
GTGTCCCTGAAGACGAACGTAATCTGAATCCCTTTTGAGGTTTAGAGTTGTTTCCAGACTCCCTGCATTGACTTTTTCCCAGAATACCCTTAGTTTGAAATGATCATTTGGGGGAAATTTCTTTTAGACTGGAGAGCTGACTAACCATCTTTCATGCACAGTGTGGTATGAAGGAAAGGCTGTCAAATTATAAAATACAAATATAATAAACCCCATTTTTTTAAACATAGACTTGGCACACTATTGTTTCAGTTGAAACCTCTATGTTACAGACCTCTAACTTCTATTACCTCTATAACCCCTAAAGCTATAGACATAGATTTATAATGCTGCATATATCCCTTAGTTGAGCATGCACTAAGTCCAGAATTCTGTTCTAGATGCTTTCATGACTGGAAATACACATGAGAAAACGTTCCTCCTTTCAAAGTGCTTTCAGGCTACCATAATCAACAGTAGTCAGTCACTCTTCAAGTTGGGAGTCCCAGTGAAAGAATTTTTCCCAGAATGGCTTGAGAACCAATAATAGGTGTTTTCTTGTCTTAAACATTACAACTGTATGTAATAGGTAGGAAAATGACTCATTGCATCACTTTATTTTACATCTGAGATGGAAGATCTACATATAGATCTTGAAATACTGTTTTGGTTTCTTTGTTTCTTTGTTTGTTTGTTTGTTTGTTTAGTGAAACAGTACGACAAGACAGATGGGGAAAGATACCTCAGCTACAGTGTTTAATTAAGAATGCCAAATTTCCCGTTTGAAGTGAAGCATGTTCATTACGCTTGTGGAAAGGAGCTTTGCATCTACATTTTCGTCATCACTTGCATTAGCAGGAAGAAGGAGAGACAATTAAACCCCTTCAAATGTTTGAGCACATGAAGAGACCAGGGAAATTGCTGATGCCCTGCAAAAGATAATTTCAGGAAAAAGAAATTTAACAGAAAACAAATAGACAAAGGATATGAGAAACAATACGCAGAAAAGTGAATCCAAATGACCAACAAATTCTTGAAATTTTTTCACACTTAGTAGCAGTCAATGCAAGCACAATGAGATATTACTTTATATCCTGTACACTGTCAACAATTAAGTAACATTATCACTGAAGATAGGTATTCACACAAGTAATCTCCAGAGGTGAGATTCAGGAAACTGTGTTTTAACAAACTTCCCAGATGATTCCAATACTTACGAAACTTTGAGAACCACTGCTGTCATATAGGTCTATACATTGCTTCAGGCCTTTTGGAAAGCAAAATGGCAAAACCTAATGCATTTTTAAATGCTATAAAAGGCCAGGCGCAGTGGCTTATGCCTGTAATCTCAGTACTCTGGGAGGCTGAGGCAGGCGGATCACGAGGTCAAGAATTCGAGACCAGCCTGGCTAACATGGTGAAACCCTGTCTTTACAAAAATACAAAAATTAGCCGGGCATGATGATGGGTGCCAGTAATCTCAGCTACTCAGGAGGCTGAGGCAGGAGAATCACTTGAACCCGGGAGGCAGAGGTTGCAGTGAGCCAAGATCGCGCCACCGCACTCCAGTCTGGGCGACAGAGCGAGACTCCGTTAAAAAAAAAAAAAAGTTATAAAAATAAGAATTAGTATATCCAGGATTTCTTATTCTGAAGATTTCTTTCACAGAAAGAACGAGGAAATAAATAAATATGGACGAAAGTGTTTATTCTAGCTTTGTTACAAAGGCGAAAACAAATGAAGGCAAAACAGAATTGTTGAATGTATCTATTCAATATCAGTAGCAAACACTATGAATTAGTTGTACACTAGGAAAGTTTTCAACAATTATTTTCCCATGGAGAATAGCAAGATATACAGAAATCTGTCAGTATGATCTAATTTTGGTAAAACAATAATAAAAACTTTAACTTCATGATATGTAAGCAGGAGAGAGAGAAGAGAAAAGACAAAGAAAATAGAAAACAGTTAAAACAGACTGCCTAACATAAAAACAAACAAACAAATAAAAGAACAGGAAAAACACTGAGCACAAATGGGTGACTTGTCTACATCATGCAGTTGTTCAGTGACAAAGCTGGAATGCAATGACAGACTCTCTTATTCCAAACTCATCTTTATGACCGTGATTCCACATTATGTCTTGTCCAAATGCTGAAAGAGGGGTTCAGTTCTTATTCAATTTCGTACTCATTTATAGCACTTGGTTCTTAGTAGCTACTAAGTAAACATTTGTTTAATGTTTAAAGAATGGAGAGAGTAATAAGAAATTCGAGTATATTTCAGAAGAGCAGGCCCTCCATACTGTGTTCATTTTATTCACTGATTAGGATATTTTCCAAAGGTTCCTTTCTGTTGCCTCAGTCCAGTTCAAACAACTGTGCTTGACATTAAAAATGCTCAAAACAGCCAGGCTCAGTGGTTCACATCTATAAACCCAGCACTTTGTGAGGCCACGGCAGGAGGATCACTTGAACCCAGGACCTTGAGACCAGCCTAGGCAAAATAGTGAGATCCCATTTCCCAAAAAAAGAAAAAATTGGCTGGGCATGGTGATGCATCCCTGTGATGCCAGCTACTTGGAAGGCTGAGGCAGAAGGACTGCTTGAGCTTTAGCATTTGAGATTGTAGTGAGTTATAAACATGTCACTGTGCTCCAGCCTGGGCAACAGAGAGAAACCTGTCTCTAAAATACAACGAAGATAAAAATAAAAATGCTCAAAAGCTGAGGTTGATCAATGGGTACGTATATGTGGTTAGATAAAAGAAATAAGACCTACTATTTGATAGATCATTACAGTGACTACAGTTAAGAATAATCTATTGTACATATCAAATAGCTAGAAGAAAATATTTTGAAACTTCTAGTGTAACGAAAAAATATTTAAGGTGAGTATATCCTGATTATCCTGATTTGATATTTGTGTATTAAATGAATGCATCAACATATTACCTTTACCCCCAAATATGTACATCTATTGCATATTAACTTAAAAAGTCTCAAAAGTTAACATCAGTTTTTTGGCCCATGTTTATTTTCTCTCCTTTTTTCACATGTTAACTCCAGTCCAGCTATTTCTGGTCTCACCAAAGCACATTTCTTAGCAACCCCTCCAAGCCTTTCACTGAGAGCTTCTTTCCCTTCCCTTCTTTGCTCCACCCCATCTGTCTTTCAAGGCCTAGGTTCTTTCCTATCTCTCCCACAATGGTTCTCTGAACCATTCATTCTTAGTCACATTTTTATATGTTCATGTTGTACTCTGTCCTACATTATTAAGCCCCTATGGTCAGGAACTATACCCTAAGGTGCTTTGCCCACCCCGTAGAACCTTTTCCAATCCTTTGCACATACTAGGAGTTTAATAAATGTCTATGATTCAAGTTTTTGTTGTATGTCATCAAGGATATTTGCCACTTGTCAATGGCAGCCTTCACACTGCTTGTTTTGGTAGTATTTGAAGCCCAGATGTCCAGAATGGAATTAATTACAGTTTCTCCATGATCCTATTTCTCTTTCTATATTTTCTGTCCCAGTTACTGACACTACTATTGATTCAACTGTCCAAACTGAAAACCTCCCATATTTGATCTCTGGTTATTTTTGCCTCCTACATTTAATTGGCTGCTCAGTTTAATTGATTTGTCCACTGCCACACACTGCCAATTAATGTACTACTTTTCTTCCCTTCCCACTGCCAATGTCCTGGTTCATGCCCTCATGCTCCCTGTTGCTGGTGAAGCAGCTTTCTAACTGATACCTCTAGGTTCTTACTCTCTAATCCTTCCTTCAAAGGGTTACTGGAGTTAACCTTGCCAAGTCTGATTTTTCTTTCCCCAAGCCATTAAGAATAAAAAAAAAGTGTCATTGTGTGGCATTGTAAACCCTCTCCCATTGGCTCCCTTTCTAACATTTCTGCCTTATCTTTTCCAAACCCTCCAGACACACAGTGTCAGGAGCTTGGATACATCCTTGACTTTTGTCATGCTATTCTCCCAATTTGAAGTGCTTCCCCTTCCTCTCCTCTAAACTCTCTAGTTCCTGTCACAGAGGAAACATGACAATGTATTAGATATCATTGCTATAATTACTAAAGGCTGAATTCAAATGCTTATTTTCTCTGTGAAGTTTGTCTCAATTTTTCATGTCAATATCAATAGATCATTTCTCTATTCTCTGTACTTATTAGTAATTTTTCATCATAAAACTTTAATTTTTTGTATTGTAGTTTGCTGTTTAGCTCTCTTTGTCTTCCTACTCAATTATGAGCTCTTCGAGAAGAGAAACCGTGACAAACTCATCTGCATATTCTCACAGCATCTAGCCTGTTTACGGTACATAGCAATTGTTTCTTAATTGTTTATTTAATGCATGAAAGAATGAATGTTTTCTCTCATCTAATTATGCTGAGGAATTGTTATATTATACTAAATGCCTTACATTGTCGCATTTATTCCCTTTCATTAGCAATACCAACCAAGCATATGTGTGTGTTTAACATATGATTCATTTTTTATCATTCATATTTTTATTAGAGCTATATGTGTACACAGATGAAAACACTTAAAAATGGTAAATAAAGAAAAACATCGGTTTTTCACTCCTCAGTCACATTGTCATTTTCAACTCTTTGAATGGTTTCTTCTGCTTTCTAAATTCTGTAGTTCTAAATAATACGTGTATGCTGAAGTTTATTCATTTAACAACTGTAGACATTATTACTTGGTTTGAAATTATACTTGATCGATTAGTGTTTAGCTCTGCTCAGTAGAGCGGACCACGAGGACAACTAACAGGGATTTGACTACACAGAGCCAGTTGACTCTCAAAGGAATGGAGCCTGACTTGCCCTGTGTTAGCCCCTGACTCTGAATGACTCAGCTAACTGACCTCTTCCCTTCATCATCATGACCACTGGCGCAGGACTTGCGGTTTTCTATAGAATCCATCAGAGTACTTCATTTTTCTATCAAGCTTTCAGTTGATATCTGTATTAAAACATTGGCCTAAGATTAATTTCTTTTTTTTTTTTTTTTTGAGATGGAATTTCTCTCTGTTGCCCAGACTGGAGTTCAGTGGAGTGATCTCAGCTCACTGCAACTTCCACCTCCTAGGTTCAAGCGACTCTCCTGTCTCAGTCTTCCGAGTAGCTGAGATTACAGGCATGTGTCACCACACCCAGCCAGGTTTTGTATTTTTAGTAGAGACAGGGTTTCATCATGTTGGCCAGGGTGTTTGCATTTCTGTTTTTTTTTTTTTTTTGTATTTTAAGTTTTAGGGTACATGTGCACAACATGCAGGTTTGTTACATATGTATACATGTGCCATGTTGGTGTGCTGCGCCCGTTAACTCGTCATTTAGCATTAGGTATGTCTCCTAATGCTGTCCCTCCCCCCTCCCCCTACCCCACAACAGGCCCCGGTGTGTGATGTTCCCCTTCCTGTGTCCATGTGTTCTCATTGTTCAATTCCCACCTATGAGTGAGAACATGCGGTGTTTGGTTTTTTGTCTTTGCGATAGTTTGCTGAGAATGATGGTTTCCAGCTTCATCCATGTCCCTACAAAGGACATGAACTCATCATTTTTTATGGCTGCATAGTATTCCATGGTGTATATGTGCCACATTTTCTTAATCTAGTCTATCATTGTTGGACATTTGGGTTGGTTCCAAGTCTTTGCTATTGTGAATAGTGCCACAATAAACATACGTGTGCATGTGTCTTTATAGCAGCATGATTTATAATCCTTTGGGTATATACCCAGTAATAGGATGGCTGGGTCAAATGGTATTTCTAGTTCTAGATCCCTGAGGAATCTCCACACTGACTTCCACAATGGTTGAACTAGTTTACAGTCCCACCAACAGTGTAAAAGTGTTCTTATTTCTCCACATCCTCTCCAGCACCTGCTGTTTCCTGACTTTTTAATGATCACCATTCTAACAGGTGTGAGATGGTATCTCATTGTGGTTTTGATTTGCATTTCTCTGATGGCCAGTGATGATGAGCATTTTTTCATGTGTGTTTTGGCTGCATAAATGTCTTCTTTTGAGAAGTGTCTGTTCATATCCTTCACCCACTTGTTGATGGGGTTTTGTTTTTTTCTTGTAAATTTGTTTGAGTTCATTGTAGATTCTGGATATTAGCCCTTTGTCAGATGAGTAGATTGCAATAATTTTCTCCCATTCTGTAGGTTGCCTGTTCGCTCTTATGGTAGTTTCTTTTGCTGTGCAGAAGCTCTTTAGTTTAATTAGATCCCATCTGTCGATTTTGGCTTTTGTTGCCATTGCTTTTGGTGTTTTAGACATGAAGTCATTGCCCATGCCTATGTCCTGAATGGTATTGCCTAGGTTTTCTTCTAGGGTTTTTATGGTTTTAGGTCTACCATGTAAGTCTTTAATCCATCTTGAATTAATTTTTGTATAAGATGTAAGGAAGGGATCCAGTTTCAGCTTTCTACATATGGCTTCTTAAATGCAATAATTCACATTAAAACCTTGCAAACACTATAATAGTCACTATGTAACTCCATGCATTCACTGGTATGGAGTTTTGGAAAATTCCGGTGTTGTTCTTTGTTCAAACATACATGGAAATACAAAAAAATGTTGACATAAAGTCTGTAGAGCACAGTTCTTCTTTTGAAACTTCTCAGCAAAGCATTTCAGCAATATAATTATCAGGCACAATTAAACAGAAACCCCACAACAATTTAGTACATCTTCAAGAGAAGGCTTGTGAAGGTTAGTTTATACTCATCTTTCATCATTGAGGCACATCTTCATGCCTCAAGGAGAAATGGTGTCAAACATAACCTGTGTTTGTCCTAGACATGTTAATTTACTCAGAAGAGGTCAATCAAAGGCTAAAAGATGTCAAAAAAGATTTGTCCTATATGTTGGCCAAGGATGCATGACAAAGATAGAGATAAGATAGAGAAAAGCAACAGCATGCATAGTCTAATCCTGGATAGTCTGTGCTTAAGAAAAACCAAACAAGTTTTAATTGTTAACACACAGAGCCAGGTAATGCTTCATATCACCATGTGAACAGATTATTAACAGTGATGTTGTCATCAGCACCATCATTGTTGTGTCTGAGCCATGTATGTGAAGCCTGTGTGTGACTCAGAGTGATATCATCAGTGTGGGCCAGGGGGTACTGGCAAGGACAAAGGCTGAGTCCAGTAGGGGATCTGCCAAAGAAAGTTGGCTTTTGAGTCAACATGAATCTCTTCAGGATCTGAACTGGGAAAAGCCCAGAGTGTCTCCATGGCCAAAGCCAAACAAATCAATTTTTGAAGGCCATGAGGTCTTTATTAAATAAGGGAACTTGGTATACAAATTTTGAATGGGGGGAAAAAGCAATGAAATAAAATAGTACTCCATCTTTCAACATATTTTCAGAAGTACATTGTTCACTGAAGTAGTTTCTGGGCTTCTCCACTAGGTATGGTTTCAGAGTGTGATTTCTTTAATCTGGCATGTCTTTGTCTATTACTCTCTCTGTGGGCTGTTGAACTGAATAGAGGCAGACATTACTCAGAATGAGGATGGAGACTGTCTGTTTTCTAGTAACAAAACTTTATTTTAAATGTCTACTTTGCCCCCAATTTTTTTGTAATGATGCAGTAAAAAATTATAGGATGCTTATCAGCAGACTATAATGTATTACAGATCCAAAGAGAGATTCAGATCCCTCAAACACCTTTCAAAAAGATGGACCAGAAGGTGCCTTACAAAAGGATGGGATGTAAACCATGAACTTACTTTTCAGATGCCCAAAACTGCCATGAAAACTTCATTCCTTTCAAAATTAGTGCTTTTAAATGACTCAAAATCATTATTATTTCATTTAAAAAACACATACTTAAAAAGCACTGTATTTTCACACTGTATTTTCAGTTTATTGTATACAGACAAGAACTCATGACTGGCCTATTTAATCATTAATATCTTTATTTTTCGTAGTACATATTTTTATAGAATGACATTCCTGCATTTAGCCAGAACAAAACAGTTCAGTTAATTTTGAATATTACTCATGCTTACATGGAAAAGAATGAAAATATTCTACCGGAAAACAAGAGACAATTCATCCTACTTGCACCTGGAATCTTCTGTGAATCATAGAAAAATATTAACTTGACTCATATATAAGGATTTCCTCTCTATTAAATAAAAAATGACTTATCTCTATACCTTTTCAGTCTTGTTACCGAGTATGAGAGTTTATTTTTCCCCAATGTCTTCTCTAAATGAAGTTTTAAAAATGTATTCTAATGTCCAGCATGATGTAATATTAAGTATTGAGTCATAAATCAAGAGACAAGCGTTAGAGTTTCAACTTGGCCATGGATTTGCTGTGTGGTTTTTATGTGCTTAATCACATAATTTTTATAGGCATCAGTATCTTCACCTTGAAGCATCTGCAGGGGACTGAATACGAATGTGTCTTAGGCTCCCCTTGGCATGAGCACTAGGTCAAAGCCTTTGGTGACACTTAGTATGATTTTTACCTTGACCATCAGAAGTTTGCCCTGGACCTACCTCAGAAAGGTATTATGTGAGGAATATTGCATTCTCCTTCCTCAGAGTCAAACTGTTTTCAAATTCACTTGTAGCTGGGAATGAAGAGCTCACCCCATAGGGGCATATGTTTTCTATTTGGAAAACAGATCTGCGGAGGCCATTCTAATCAGTCTCATGTACCTTCCTTTGAACTTGAAGGCTCTGTAAACAAAACAATACCTCCAAACTATTCCAAACACCAGCATGAGCTGCCATCCTTGGTAAGTTAGTGTGTGAATCTCCCTTTCCTTTTTGCTTTTATTGAAAGCGACATAGAGTATTTCTGCATTAAATTAAATCTCGCCCACATAGAGCTCTTTTACATGGAAAATGCGAGAACATGGGTTGTTGGCAGAAGTAAGGTAAATATAGAACCTCTTATGGCGTTTGGGTGCTATGAAGCTTACTCATTGCCACAGACCAGCAATGACGACATTGTTCACAAGTGGTGAGGTTGCGATAAAGTAGTGCAAGTCTTCCAAAAGATGTGGTATTAAAATTCATGCTAATCACTCTCCTGCCATTTGTCTACATGCCCACATATCTATCTAATGGTGATAACTTTTATGGACTATTTCACTTCTTTTCATACCTCTTTTTGGTTACTATGGAAAGAATTGGCTCATGAGTCTGGGTGGAGAAAGAAATGATGACAATCTTGAGTTTGAAATGTATTCTGGAGTGTGAAAAAAAGGGATTTGAATGAATTCTGAGCTCAGCTGAGTATAGTCAGTAGTTTAAGTGAAACTGTACTAACATAAATCTTGTGAATTAGCAGAACATGAACTTGAAGACAAGTTAGCATTTTGTGGGGCAGCAGACTTATTGCCTCTGGCAGTGAAAATATGACTAGCTGTATTTTGTTCAGAACTTACTAAACTATATAATGACATTACAAGTTGAAAAATAACTTGATTTTGAATTTACAGTTTTGAATCCATATGAGCTGTCTTCAAAACTGCTTACCTTACATTTCCCTCACACTGA